>NC_089849.1:98915191-99252452 GCF_035609145.1 Eleutherodactylus coqui
ACCCTCCCCCACAGATTTTGACTGTTTCCATAGTCCTTGTCTGTTTCGAAACCATAAAAATAAATGCAGTGAAGTAATTATTGCCTCTGTGTCCGTGGAGGGGATGATGGTGGCATGAGGCGTGGATGCAGCACAAGTGGATGGCAGAATTTTTTGGCAGTGAAGAAACATAAGGAGATTGACAGCAGAAAAAGACCATGTGGTCCTTCCTGTCTGCCCTTATATGCCCTATGTCCTCATAATCTTATGTGAAGTTTGTCAATTAGGCCCAATATCCACAGGCAGATTTTCATTATAAAATCTGTGTGTGTCTCCCGCACGGGAGATCCGCAGCTCTAGCCACCCTTAGGGATGCATTAGCATACGCAGGGCAATTTAAAGCATGTGGATGTCATTTTTTTCCCCAGCGTGCGGATCGATTTTGTCTGCGGATCCTACAGGACGGCTTTCATTCAAGTCAATGGAAGCCGTCATATCTGTGGCACAGCCACAGCTGTCACTGCGGCTGTGCCGCGGGAGAGCAGGAGATTAAAAAAATTTTTGTAATGTGTATGTGTCTGACATGTCGACTGCACATCCGTACGCATCCGCTGTGCTTAAAAAAGAAGATCCGTCCGGCGCAGAAGAGATCCGCCCTGGAGCCGGAGAGGTAAGAAAATCTTTTTTTCTCTCCATGTCTGTGAGCACGACTGGATTCCGCTGCTGGATTAAGCAGTGGAATCCGTGCATGCAAGCGGACATCGGGCCTTAGTTTGGATTTTGTTTCGGTTTTAACTGCGGAATGCGTTATGCGAACATCTCAGAGTGTGTCTCATTTTTTTCTGCAGACTCTTATGGTGGAATTACATTTCCTGTATGTTTAAAATCCGCAACAATAATTCCACTAGATGTTCTTCTGCAGCAGAAAGCTTTTCCACTGCAGAATTAAATCTTACGGCTGTGAAGATCTCTCTACTTTTTTTTTCAGTAAAGTAATATTTTCTAACAATCCTTCTCATTTTTTCCCCAATTAATTTCAGATGATGTCCTCATGTTCTATTGTTTTAGTTGATTAAAAACAAAACACTTCCCTTCTGAACCTGGTTTTTAGTTTTTGCTTTTTCATCCCTACTTTAAAAAAAAAAATCATAACTTTAAAAAAAAAAAAAAATTTCGACCATATAGCCACATAAGGACTTGTTTCTCATGAGACAAGTTATATTTTCCAAAGGTACCACATGATATATTAAAAAACCTAAAAACATTTCTACTCCACGTGGGGTGAAATGGAAAAATTGTGTTATTTTTGCAGAGTTTGCTATTATGGCATTCATGGAGCAGTAGATTTGGAGAGCTCTCCAAAAAAGAAAACAGTATCCCAGTATAGTCTCACCAGAGCTCTTTACCACAAGATCACAATCTGCCTCTTTCTAGTGGTTATATCTCTCTACAGTATGCAGCCAAGCATCCTACTTGCTTTTGCTATAGCTACCATCCCACACTCTTGCCTTATTTGAGGGTGTTGCCCAGAGTTTGTGTATTGTGGAAATACAGGTTAATAAGACAAGCGGGTTCGTGAAGGTCTGTTTGCATAGTAACTGTAATATTATACTACAGAGCGCCACTCCTTACTGCTATAAAAAACTCAAAACCCAACAATAGCCTAGCAATAACACATGCCATGACGGGTTAAAATGCCCTAATAAAGCTTAGTTAGCTAATCTTTATTGTAATCAATTGTGGCAGCAATATAAAAAATTGACTTTAGGGTACTTTCACACCCGTTGTTTAGCTTCATCACAGGAACCAAACAAAGGGAAAAACAGAGCCCCCGGGACTGGCACACACTGAATGTGAACCGCACAGCAGTCTGCTGAGTCTCTGTTCTGTTCAAAAAAACTGAAGCAAACCGAAAGCCTTTAGTTTTTTGAAAACCCAATGGGGAAAAAAAACTATTCAGTTCATTTCAGTTTTACATCCTCTAAAAACTGAGCAGAGACAGAAACCCTGAACTAAACCCTAATGCAGATGTGAAACCACCTTTTTAGCTAACCCTATTAAGATGTTGTAGCATGACCTGAAGAGGGCTGTGTATACAAGGCATCCCAGAAATAGCTTATTGATAAACTGAAACACATTTGCATTGAGTGGTCTCAAATTGTGTAAATCTTGTTTGCAGCTACAGGAATTAGGCCCCATGTCTACGGCCATATTTGAAAAACGCTTTAGGTCTCCCTGCAGCGTTTTACCAGTGTTTGTCAGAAGTGGATTAAAAAGGAATGAGAACGATAAAGGAAGGACTTTTACTCTGCTGGATCCACTTCTGGCTTTAGCTAAAAAAAACTGCATTAAAAACGGCAAGTTTTTTTTTTCAAAAAATGCTGTGTGAAGCCACCCTAAGAAAACTCCTTCACTGATAGGGCTAGTATCAGTGGCCGTGTGTTTAGCTGTTATTTGGGGATATGTGAAAAGTTGAAATTCAAGAAGTGCTGGGAAGGACTATTCAATGGTGACAGCAGTGGGGGATGAAAGTAGCTAACTTCTCCTTTTACATGAATTTCAACAAGAAATCAATAATCCTGCAAATACAAGCGCATCTCCCATTGATTTCAATGAAAGCTGCATCTGCAATTACAAGGGGCGGAGCAGCGGCTTCCACTCCGACCCTGGTGTGTCCTAGCACTGACAACCGGCACTGCCTGAAAGCTCCTTTAAGGCAACAGTGACTAGATGGTGAAATGAGAAACCTTCGAAACACTCCCAATGAACAGATGCACAATCTATTCCCAGAACACTTGACTTGCAGGTGACCTGAGCGATTTATGGAGCTGTGTAAATATATTACATGAACACTTAGCGTAACTCAGCATTTGTAGACAGAGCGCTGAGCTGGAATGATGCGGTTGAGTAACTCAGTAGCAGATATGATGTACTAGTATGTTCTAGGAGGCAGGTTACATGCATGTGGATTCAATGTCACTGTTCTTATCGATATCTCCTCATTAATGATCAAGTGACTCAATGTCTGAAAAATTTCTCAAAACTTGATAATCCTCAAGCCAATCAGAACTTTATAACCCTCACATACCTACACAAGTGGCAGCCAGTTATAACATTCCCATCGTCCATGTCCAGTCACTGGCTAATGAGCGCATGGGTGCATTCAAGTAACAAAACAGTCAACGTGGGAAGATCAACCAGTACATGGGAGCAAACAAATCCCATGTCTGATAGTAACTGCACTATAGTCCGCAGAGCATAGGAAATGCACCATGAACGTGACCATTGAGAGACGCCATCAAAGAGTACCTCAAGGAAAACAACGGAATAACTCCTCACCAGCATGGGTTCATGAAGGGTCGATCATGTCAGACCAATCTGATCAGCTTCTACGATGAAGTAAGTTCTAGGCTGGACCTGGGAGAGTCTATTGATCTCGTATATCTGGACTTCCCTAAAGCATTTGACACCATGCCGCATAATAGGCTGATATATAAAATGAGACAGCTCGGACTGGGCAAAAACGTGTGTATTTGGGTAAAGAATTGGCTCAAAGATAGAAAGCAGAGGGTGGTAATAAATGGTTCATACTCTGATTGGGCCACCGTCGCTAGCGGGGTGCCACAGGGTTCAGTATTGGGCCCCATTCTGTTCAATATATTTATCAACGTCCTGATAGAGGGGCTGCACAGTAAAATATCAATATTTGCAGATGACACAATTATACAATATAATTAATGCAAGGGAGGACAATGTGCGGCTACAAACGGACCGAGATAAGCTGGGGGCTTGGGGAGAAAAATGGCAAATGAAGTTCAATATGGATAAATGTAAGGTTATGCACATGGGCAGCAAGAATGGATGTTACCAATATTCACTTAATGGGGTACCACTAGGGAAAAGCGATATGGAAAAAGACCTGGGGGTACTAGTGGATTGTAGACTAAACCGGAGTAACCAATGCCAGTCAGCTGCTGCAAAAGCTAATAAAGTCTTGGGGTGCATTAAAAGAGGTATAGGGGCGAGGGACGAGAACATTATCCATCCCCTATATAAGGCACTTGTCAGGCCTCACATGGAATACTGCGCACAGTTCTGGCCACTGGTGCTCAGGAAACATGATACAGTGCTGGAGGGGGTTCAAAGAAGGGCAACTAAACTAATACATGGAATGACTGGACTGGAATACCCAGAGAGGCTATCCAAATTGGGATTATTTACTCTAGAAAAAAGATGGCTAAGGGGGGATCAAATAACTATGTATAAATACATGAGGGGACAATACAAGGATCTCTCCCATGATACGTTTATACCAAGGACTGCGATGGTAACGAGAGGACATCCGCTATGTCTAGAGGAAAGCAGGTTTCATCGCCAACACAGAAAAGGGTTCTTTACTGTAAGAGCAGTGAGACTATGGAACTCTCTGCCTGAGGAAGTGGTGATGGCAAAATCCTCAGAGGAGTTTAAAAGGGGACCTGATGTCTTTCTGGAGCGGAAGGATATTACAGGATATAAATCTTAGGTTAATTGTTAATCCGGGTATACAGGCAGGTAGGAACTATTAGGGGTTGATCCAGGGATTAGTCTGATTGTCATTAGGGAGTTGGGCAGGAATTTCCCCCCCAAAGGGGCTAATTGGCTTCTACCCTTGGTTTTTTTTTGCCTTCCTCTGGATCAACAACACAGGAGGATAAACAGGCTGGACTAGATGGACATTGTCTTCATTCGGCCTTACAAGCTATGTTACTATGTTACTACAAAGCCTCATAGGTACAGTGGGATTGGGTCATTAGTAGAGATGAGCGAGCTTACTCGCTAAGGACAAATACTCGAGTGAGTATTGTCCTATTTGAGTACCTGCCCGCTCGTGAGAAAAGATTTGGGTGCCGACGGGGAAGAGCGGGGGTGAACGGGGGGGGGGGGGAGATATCTTCCCCCCCTCCCCTGCTCACTCCCGCAACACACCACTCACCCCCGTCGGCACCCGAATCTTTTCTCACGAGCGGGCAGGTACTCAGGTATTTGTCCTTAGTGAGTATGCTCGCTCATATCTAGTCATCAGCCCTAATGGTGAATTTAAAGATCTACTACAGGAGGACACATTGTGCTCAACACTATGTGCACCATGAAAGTTTTACCGAAATATCCGTGCTGGACCTAGATGGGATTTAAGACTCTGATTTGTAAAGTGCTGTGGAATATGCTGACGCTTTATAAATGAAGATATTATATATATTATTATTAAATACATATATTTTAGACTGAAAGTTTTTTTTACACTCCACTAGCGTAAAAATGATACATTGTAATAAAACATTCCTTCCTTTTTGTTATCACAGACACAAAGGATCAGGGTTTGGAATAGTTAATATTGGCTATATATTACAAATGGCCAGTTGCAGACTCAGAATGAATGTACACATACTTCCAGTTCATCCACTTTTAGACAGCCATAATGCAGGTGCATACTAGAGTTCGCATTATGCCCTCAATACCTGGACCCCCTATGCTTCTTCTGTGATCTAGGTTGAGTTCAGCTGGTGGCTCTCACTTGCATAGGAAGTGGCTAGTAATTATTAGGAAATTATAGTACCAATGTTTCTGGTGGCGCAATGCGCCACACAGCTCTGCTACATGCATGTCAAACACACAGCTTGGCTACATGCACGTCACACACACAGCTCTGCTACATTGCTTTCACATATGAGTTACACGTGATTTACGAACTTCTGCAGCTCGCTGATGAGACATGTTCATTCGTAACATTCACATATCTGTTGCACGAGATTTACAAACTACAGCTGGTGATTGAGGTGACATCGTGGCTTGTCGCTGTGTCATGTAAGCTGCATTAGCTTCATGGTGGCGTTGGACCCTTTGTGGTGACCTGTTTGCATTACAGCGATGGTTAGTTTCAACACTGGACAATGGTTGACTATTAGATGAAGGTTGGACTGGTGTTGACGGCATTAGCACTTGAGATGATATGATATCACATTCAGGAGATGTGAAGATAGTGGTGACGGACTATGTTTCAATGTTGGTTAGTATGCAGTGCCAGCTATGTATGTGGATATTTGTGAGGTGTCATTTATTGGAGTCTTAACACAGGTGTGCAGCTGCCTCACAACCAGCTACAAATTACCAGACTGAATACTGCTGTATCCATAGCAACTGAGGCCACAGGAGTTTGTGGGGATCCAGTCCGCCCATAATCCCTCATTCAGCTCAGAGACCATGTGACTGATCACATGTCAGTGACATCATCACAGGTCCTGTCAGCACACGAGCTACGTATGATATCACGTTCAGAAGATGTGAAGATAGTGGTGACGGACTATGCTTCAATGTTGGTCAGTATGCAGCGCCAGCTATGTATCTGGGCATTTATGAGGTGTTCTTTATTGGAATCTCCACACAGGTGTGCAGCTGTTTCACAACCAAGTGCAAACTTCCAGACTGAGTACTGCTGTATTCATAGCAACTGAGGCTGCAGGGGTTTGTGGGGGATGTAGTCCGCTCATAATCCCTCATTCACTGAGCAAGGAGGATAAAGGACCTGTGATGACGTCACCGTCGTGTGATCAGGGGTTAAGCTAAGAGCCGGTAACTAACATCACAGGTGCTGTCAGGCTCTGCATGTAACTCACACATCACACATGGAATGACTGAGAAGTGGTCGTTAGCACTTTGATTCAGGTAATAGGTATATGGCAAAGTGCTTCCACCATCCCTCGTACACTGAAACTATAGAATCAGTGTGAAAAGTCAGAATCCATATGGGTTGTATTTTTCTAAAATTGTAGCCTTTATAGTGTACAACATAAGGGTTTTCCTACCAAAGTGTTTTACGACATGTAGCACCCAACTTTGCAATGACTTGCATTCATTTCAAGGGTGGGTTAGAATAATACTGTTTCTCATCAGTAGTGAGCCAGTCATCCACCATCCAGGGTCCTGGCAGCAGGGTCGAATAAAGGAGGAATGCTGCACTCCACAATCAATAAAATTACAATGGATTCAAAACACTAGAAAAAACATTCTCAAAACTTCACTCAGAATCTGATTTTGCTAAAATTCTGCACATGGCAGCATCGTCGCTTAATGTAGCCAAAAGAGAGGTCACTGTAAAGTACTGTATGTAGTGCCAGATAATAGAGGTGTATGGTAAAGGAGTCGCACTGCTGGGAACCCCTAAATCATCTAATGTTAATGATTGCTTTCCTTGCAGCCCCCTACTACTGCAGGCAGCACTGGGCATATTGCATCTTGTTGAAGTCGTGTTGTTTAAATGGATAGGACCATTTTATTAGGTTAACATAGACCATAAACTGCCATAGTGCTGTCCCAAAACTACAGGATCCCACCTGACCGGGATATGATGGAAAAAGGTATCAATTTTACAGAGGAAGGAAAATCTAATTTGTTATATAAACATTTTTTATTTTGTTTACCAAACAGGAATGTAAGCAGTTTGCAAGTCATGGACAGCCACTTGAAGGTGAAGGCCTGATGATGAAGTTTTCACTTAAAGGGGTTATAGAACCGAATGGCTTATCCTCACGGATCAGGTTGAGGGGTGTAGTACTGCAATGTTCAATTCAGAGTATGTTCCTGTTTATACCATTTTGTGGTGGCTGTGCTGAGTACTGCAGGCTTGTCCCACTGAAGTAAATAGGACATGCCTGTGTAGTCCCCTCCAGCATTTATGAATGTTTTCTGTATATCTCTTGTCAGTGTCTTGCTTGTGGAATGGATCAGGTATATGTGTATTGGATGGTTGCAGGCATGAATGAGTTAATGTCTATGTCATGTCCAGAAATGTATTGTTTTGTCTAGTGTGGTATAAAAGGATGGTCACGTAATTTGTGAGTGAGTTGAGGTTCCCGAATTGGTTGACTGGTCGGACGGTCCTGTTCTGGCTGCCCGTCCAAGACTGTTGGACTGCTGTGGCCTGGGCCAGAGAGAGAGAGAGAGACGGTGTAGGAGTCAGTTGGCCTGAGTGAGAGAACCCAGAGGAGTGGAGCATGGAAGAGTCCAAGGGGTGGTCTGTTGTTCCCACCTGGGTCTAGCCTTAGCCTCCATCTCCGAAAGGAGTGAGTGTACCCGGATTATGAGAAACGCGTGGAAACTGCATGAGTTAGAAGGGAGAGAGGAACCGCTGGTAAGCGAGAGAAGGGTGAGTGACCGGCAGGAGAGAGAAAGAGAGTTACCGGAAGAGTTAATGCCTACAGATAACTGGGACTGTAGAGATACAAATACCCTGTGAAGCCTCCCTGCCTCACTACTGTAAGAACTGTTGGACTGTTGTTATTGATACTCGTTAAGTAAACGGGCATGAACCGAACATTCCTGGTTCCTGTTCAGAAAAGTACACTTTATGAGTGGACTAGTTTGAGGTAAACACCAGGGAAATAAAGGACAGAACGTTGGCATCACGAGTGACAAATTGGACTACAGGTAACCCTGGTTACTGTCCCTATGATCTCCCCCAGCAGTAATGTGGTCGGGTCCCGAGCTACCCGTAGGGAGGAGATGGTAGAGCCCCATGACAAGGTTAGCTCTCTACCCCGCTGTCTACTCGGCTGAGTGCCTGCTCCACGGACGCTGCAGTACTCAAAATGACCCCAATGAAAAGTACAATGTTTTGAGAATCAACACAAGCAACTGTAGTGTTCTGATGAGTGGCGTAGCGCCTTCCGTTATCTGATTGGTAGCGATGCCAGGTGACGGACCTCACCTATGAGAAAGAAGTAGAATTTGTGGCAGCATAAGTGGTGCAAAAGGTATCCGAAATATATACTTTATTTTTCCATGGTAAATAGCAACCTTTTGACTATATAAGTCTTTGTCAAGCTTTGTCATGCTGAGTTTGCATGTTATTTAATAAAAGGGAAGTTCATACTACACTATCTAGGATCTCCAATTTCAGCCATATTTAGAGTGTTGCGCCTACTCACCAGTCCTTTTAGTCTTCTTTCCATGTCTGAAAACTACATTGTGAACCATGAAGAATAATGACTCCCCAACATATGGTTGCCAAATATTTTCATTGTTATTTAGCAGCAAAACATGGATTGCGCAAGAAGCGGACTGGTTCAAAAATACTAAATTCATGGACTGTTTACTATTGGACAATGACAACCTTATACTGTATAATAGCCATTTCTCCTTGTAATGTCATTTAGCAACAAAATATGGATTGCGCTACAATCAATGGTAACTTCATCAACATTGACTAATGGACTGTCTGCAACCTGGTGTCCCAATACACTACCCCTTTTCCTTTCCTCTTTATAGCTACTATTATGTGTCCCAGTGAGGGATATTTTCAAAAATGTTCAATAAAAACTTTAAAAAATAAGAAATCTAGCTTTTAGATATCATGTAGAACAGATAGAAGCCAGGCGATAAAACACAGCAGCCCATTGTATTTGATACTGGGGCAAATTAAGAGTCCGGTGCTGATATGGATTTCCAATCCTTTCCATATGCACAATGTTTTAACTGCCAAAAGTGATAGTTTCCAGAAGCCTGAGCTATAGAAAACCTGCTGTAAATTCACCTCCTTCTTTACGTTTTGTGCCAAAATAATCACATTTCCCATAAGTCAGGTTATGCCAGTGAAAATACATTAGCCTGAAGACTGTTGACTCAAAGAAATGAAGAATGTGCAAAGTCAACTTATTTTCAAAATGAAAGTCAAGAAATATTCAAATTAAATTTTGATGGAACAGACGTGTGCGGGTCATAGAGCGGATTCTGAGATCACACATTGCTGTCATTGATGTAAAGAGGTTCTTCAGTTGTGTTATCTCCTAAACATCTTAGAAAGTGACATTGGTGACAGTAGAGACCCTCCAATAGGATGAGGGGATCCTGTAAACACATGCTTAGATCATGTCTACTCTCCTCAGCCCCTAACTTGGCCAAGTATGAAAACCCACCAGATTTATTAGCCTTATGGGAGAGCTGACTTTGTCGGGCTCTATTTTTTGGGGGCATTGGTAATTGCCCTTGAACATCTGCTAAAATTATTTTCTGACATGTCTGGGCAAATACCAAAGCTGGAGAACGTAAAACTACTATCCAAGGTCCAGAATGGGGACTTAACTCATGCAATTTCTCATAAACAAAATTGCCCCAAGGCATCACACATTAGCTATAATACTACATAAAGTGGAAAGCAGAACTTTTAATTGATGATCAAAATATAATGAATCATTGTACAGTTCTATTCTGCATGACATAGGTTTGAAGGCGGTACACCACTTTCTAAAACAAAGAGGTTGTGAGTACACCAGGCACAACCAGTTTATTCTGGACCTCCTTAGCTTCATACTTACCCACAACTATTTACCGTTCGACGGCAAGATCTTCCAGCAGCTCAGGGGCACTGCGATGGGGAGTCCAGCTGCCCCATCCTGCGCTAATTTGTTCCTGGGCTGGTGGGAGGAACATCTTGTGTTCTCTGAGAGTAACAGCATCTGGACCGAGAACATACTGGTATGGCATCGCTATATTGACGATGTCTTCCTCTTATGGTCTGGAAGCAAAGATGATTTTCAGGTCTTCGTTCAACACCTGAACTGTAATAACATCAACCTAAAAGTTACATCAGAAATACAGGAACAGTCCATGGCCTTTTTGGACATCTGCATCTCAAAGACTCCTCAGGGCTATTTATCCACCACTTTATACAGAAAAAAGACGGCTACAAATAGCCTGTTGTCTTGGCAGAGTTTTCACCCTTTCCCCCTATGTTGGGGGATTCCAAAGGGCCAGTTTTTGAGGCTAAAAAGAAATTGTTCCTCGGAAACAGCATTCCTGAGAGAAGGCATCAAATTAAAGGAGAGATTCCTCCATAGGGGTTATCCCACTAAGATAATTGAACAAGCCTTTGATTTTGCTAAAAAAACAAGATCGGACAATCCTTCTCAAACAATGAGCCAAAACGTCGGACAACACGTTACGGGTAATTGGCACCTTTGATGACGGAGTTCCATTTATGCAGAGATTGTTGCAAAAATACTGGTATATACTAAAAGAGAATCCAGATATTAAGGATATCATTCCGGATGTCCCGCTCTCTACGTTCGGAAGGGGTAGGAACCTCAAAGACCATATAATTAAGAGTCATCTTGACATCGCCCCGAGTAGACGCACATGGCTAGGGTCAACTCGACCTAATGGTACCTTCCCTTGTAATGGATGCGAAGCATGCTCCTATATTGGGAAAAGAGAAAGATTCCACAGTGCGGCCACGGGTTCCTCGTATGCGATAAGGGACTTCATAAATTGTAGGTCTTCACATCTGGTCTACATCGCCACCTGCCCATGCCCCAAGAACTACGTCGGCAAGACCATTCAAGAGTTCCGCAGACGTATCTTGGGACATGTGGGCAACATTAAAAGGGGGGACATTACTCCTGTGGCATATCACATGCGTCAAGTACATGCGGATGACTTATTTAACATCAAGTTCCAAGGGGTTGAGTGCACCCTTGGAAGAAAAGGTGATGTCAACTGAAAGGTTCTACAAAAAGAATCTCAGTGGATTTTTCGGCTCGATTCAGTGACTCCGAAGGGTCTCAATGAGGTTCTACCGTTTGCATGTTTTTTATGAACTTTTCCTCTGTTTGTTTCATCCTATGTTTCATCCTGTGACTAACTCTTTTCATCCAGTCTTATCCTTCGTCCCTATTACCACCATCAACTTTGAGTTACCAAGGGGGTTGCATGATATATTATTGGCCCACAGTATTCACATTATTTTTATTGGCATCTATATATTTCTTTTTCCTACCCTATGGTCCTCTTAATACGGTTTAATATATTCATCAAAACCGTAATATGGGTATGCATATGTATTCCATTTATGCCCATATGGACTACATGTTCTATTGTTCACAATGGTCATGGTGACTTTTATGATATTCCTATTATAGTATCATTAAGTTGAATTTAAAATATTCATCATCAACATAAATAAAACCATGCCATTTTGTATCATATATTGCCCACATATAGTCATTTCTCAGCTGTGGGTGGGCATTTTTTGCCATTTAACTTTACCATGTATTGGGGATCTAGCATGATCACCATCAATTTTGGTGGGTGCACCCCATACAAACAATACTACATAGGCCTGTTTTAAGCAACCTATTTTGGGAAGCATACACGGACAGTCTAGTATCATCGTTTCCATGGTGATTGGGTCTGCTATCCGACGAGACGCTCCTTTCAGTGAGGCGTTTCTACGGGCAAGACTCCTCCCCTATGTGTCATCACTATGTCACGTGGTCACGTACGGGCGTGATGACGCAATCATTTGTTGTCATCCGCTCTGCCGCCCTGTATTGCCGGCGATCGGGCATAGGTATAAGGTATGGGATCTCCCTTCCAGCGCGCTACGATTCGGCACAACATTACCGACCCTTATTTAGGGATCATTTCAAGCCTTCCTTAGCGATTCACATATAACGGTGGAGATGGTTCCACCCAATAGGGCGTACCTCAGAGAGTCCATGCACTGGTATCGGTTAATTGGGACAAACCCCCTTTAGGGGTGGTAACCTTTCTGCCTCATTTAAGAAGACACAGCTACTCAGAGACCACATTGATCTCCAGTCTACCATCCGGACTGGAGATGCTGCTTCATCTTTCCCTTTCCACTCTGCTTTAATATAATTGGAGCTCATCCCCTAATATTAGCCTAGTATCCTTTATTTGGCATGGCGTTAGAATAGTCCAGACCAGAGACTCTACAGATTAGACATCAATCTATCAGGGTCTATTATTTTTCTGAGGAACCAGCATTAGTCAGCATAGGGTCTAGCTGGTCACTAGCTTGGTCTGCACTATAAATCTTCTAACCCTTCCTTCTTCAGAAAATTTCTTCTGTAACCTGATTCTAAGGTTTTAGAGCACCAGGGAAAGATATGGTGAGGGTTCACAGTCTAAGGGTCATCTAGCTTTAATCCGCATGTCTCTATTTTTGACTGCTAGATACCCCTAACTCTAACATACGGCAGCTGTTTTTATTTTTATTTGCATGTTATGGGTCATGATACCCATCCATTAGAGGAGTCATCTGATACTGAGGTTCTTGATGAATCAACACCTAACAGAAACGAGTTGAACCAATTGATATTTGAGAACCTATCTTAATCGTTGTCCAGGTTCACCTGTACAACAATGTACTAGTCATCCATCCGTTTCTAATCAGGGTATTCACCCAGAGTAAAATTGTTTATGTACTTGGAAGTTTATGAGCTACTGACCACCATCGGATCATTAGACCCAAATCACGTCTAGTAGGGTATTTATCGGTATCAGTCCACTTGGCCACATCTGTAATAAGTGACTTCTATTATCCATCATATTGTCATCGGACACTCTTGGTGGCCACGGATACACTGTGTATCGGTACCCCTACTTGGTGTAATTGATTGTAGGGCTTTCTCACATAACTTCAACTCTCTGGCTCGAGGTTGAGTCCTTGTTTGGTCTTTTGTCTTTGTATGTGATGTCGTTTCAGCGAGGCACCAAAACGTTTTTAAATATTGTCTAATAAAAGTTATGTTTTAGGGGATACACACAGTAAATATTTTCAAAAAAGTTTTTTCTTTCGTATCCTTCTGCCTCTGTGATTTATACAAAATATAATGTGCAAACAAAAATCTTATTAATAAAAAAAGTTGGATTTTGCCCCAAAAGCCCCTAATGATGCTTGTCTGTCCAGTGAAAAATCTCATAGCTGCTAAATTCTGTCTTTAATTTGCTAGTTAGAACAGTGAAACAATGGGAAAAGATTTTGTGGCTACGCAGCAATACCCTAGACTTACAAAGAATGGACCAGCGTGGCTGAATAGAATTTCCTTTGGATCGAACTTTTCAACTTTTTTGATAGTCATTGCGGAGCTGCTACCTAGTGGTTTTAGCCACTCTATTAGGTTCTTAATAGGACTTTTGTTTTAACTTTTAATTGATAATAAAAATAAAATGTGAAGTTTTACGGTGAATGTAGCATTGTGGGTAAACAAGTTGCCTTAGGGCTATTTTGTTGAGAAATTGTATCCAGCACATTCAGTTGGCTCCATTCATTTCTGTATTCAAGTTATGTAATGCCATAGAGAATGGAGAGCCATCCTTTAAGTCTTCTCTCCCTGTACATTTATGCCCATCTCGGTGGAGCGTTTTCTGGCAGGCAGCACCTCTGCCCTTTCAAACACTTATCGAACCTCCACAATCCCAGATTCTTTTTGCCGTATCACCATCAATCAGGTTTTGCTCCAACCTTACTTTTTTCTTCCATCGTTCCTTTTTCAGACATGGTATGTGTATAGGTGGGGGAGTACAATAAACCGACTTCAACAGCAGTCAATCACAAATCTCAATTGTGAATGTTAATAAAACGTAAATATATGATTCGCCCAATCTGGTGCTTTTTGCACACTAAGAGCAATGCAAGGTATGTATGAATATCTGTCTGTGATGTCATAGATTTTCTGGTGCTTGAGAAAGGAAGACACATTTTTTACATCTGAGATGTGTTGCATATGTGTAGATCTGGCCACTAGTACAGAAGTATATAGACTGTGGGAGCTGTGAATGGGGAGTTTGAAAGGCTTATACCTCTATCTAGAGCCAGAGTACTGGAAGGGGTACACGGTGGGTGCACTGTGCTCTATTTCTAAGTAAGTGGCTACGGACAAGTCATAACATGTATTGTATATATATATTTTGGCCACACCCTGAGCACTATTGTAATTTTGTCTTTATTTTTACTGCTGTGAAACCAAGCTAGGAGTCAGAAAGGGATAATCATCAGCGATAAACAATAGGCCAAATCAGGATCCACAGTCTTTAAAACAAAAGCAGGGCCAGATCAAGCCAGAAATACAACATAAGCCGGCTCTCAAGGACACACCGGATTCTGCATGCTAGAGGCCTGCCGGCGAACCTGCATACCTAATTCCACTGTATTGCACTGTATTTTTCATTATTTGTACTACCCGCACCACTGCTAAGTAATAATGCAGTATTCACAGTCCATACACAATGATAATTGTGTATGGGCTGTGGGTTGGATGGCCTCCATTGACTTCAATGAAAGTCGTCCACGGCAAAATAGAGCGTGCTGCAATTTTTATTACGCTTCTGAAATATGCAATTCCTATCTGTGAGTGTGAAGGAAAAATCGAAAGTTCATGCCTTTCAATGCCAGTGTTTTGCCATGGATTCTCCGCATGAATGGTGATCACGGATTCCGCAATTGGAATCTGTCTGTGTGGGACCCCCTAATAAAGTACACTGAAGGGTAGACAGAGAACAGTTGATCAGTCCAGAGTCAAACCACAGTTCAGGCAGAAGAGGGTTAATCCAGTAGAATGATAACAGAAGTCAGTCCAATATCACTAAGATAACACACCAGGTGGCGCATACAGTAAGTGGCAGTGCTGTTTAATTTGGCGGAGCACCAACCACTCTCATAGGCGGCTCTAGAAGTACACTGATTAGTTCGCTCGCTGAAGCTGATAATTTGGCAGGCCAGCAGAATCCGGAAACATTTCCGCTCAAATTTAAAGAAATACACACACAAGAATATATTATACGGAATTAGCTAGACAACTGTCATCTGCCCATACGCAGTCTGGCAAGTGTCCTAGTGCCATCACCCAGTTCTAAGTGGCGGCGTCTGACAGCAAGAATCACCTTGGGGGTGTAGATGAGTAAGTGCTTCATACCTACACTAAAAATTAATCAGCCCCCAAGCAATTTAGGTTTATTTGCCAATTTTAGAAATTTCTGGCGCTTTTCCATCAGTCAGTTTAAACAGCGAACGACAAGTGAGCAATTATCGCTCAAATTTGTCATATTCAATATCTTGTGATTCTGGTAAAACCCCTTTAAGGCTGTGGATTCTGGACGGTGACCTTGCGTTACCTACTTACCTGTATTGAGCATGACCGTGGAGGCTCACAGGCGGTCAGGCAAAGTACAGTTTTTTTGTTTGTTTTTATGTTAATTGCATATGGACTGTGGGTTGGACACCTCCATTGTCATCAATGGAGGCCGTCCACGTGGATTCTGCAGTATAATAGCGCATGCTGCAACTTTTCTTCTGCTCATGGAATGCGCAGTGGGAATTAAAATTCAAAAATGCATGCCTTTCAATCCCATGAAAAGTCCGCAGAGACACCAATTGGGGTATCCGCTATTCAAATCCGGTTGCGTAACAGCGGCAAAAGTCATACAGACCCCTTTAACATGTTATAGGTTTCGTAAATTTACAAGCTTTCAGCTATTTGCAAAAAAAATTTCAACAATAACAATTTACATAGCTTAGCACCGCTAATATAACAAATGGTTCCTCCAAATTCAACACAAAATGCCAATTTTAATGACTACTGCAGTCTCAGATTCATTTAACCAGTTCACGACAAGCATAGAGCACCCTTTTGCTGTTATGACCTGCTGCAAACATGATGCATAGCCAGACCCCAGCTTCTGACCGCGTTCCTGAGGAATCTCAGCCATTCCTCCAGTTCACTAATATTCTTTAGTTTGTGTTTTGCAACAGCAAACTTCAAATCTCACCAAAGATTTTCTATGGGTTCATGTCCGGCAACTGACGGGTTCTCCAGAATCTTCCAGGATTTATTCTGAAACCAAGCCTTGGTGGTCCTTGAGGCATGCTTGGCATCATTGTACGGTTGGAAGGTCCAACGGTGCACAAGCTTCAGATTGCTTAACAGAAGGCATGACATTTTTCTACTAGGATTCTTTGATTCTTGATTGAATCCATCTTGCCCTTCTACATGTTGCAGGTTTCCAGTGCCAGAGGAAGCAAAGCAACCTCAAAGCATCACCAAGTAAACTTTTCTTGTGCTTTTGGGTCAGTAGAGGTGTACATCAAGCATAAAGATCTTCAGCGTTTAGTATGCACCTTACTGTGCAAGAGGAAACCTCAGTGCCTGCTGCCACCAAATCTTCTGCTAGTCTTTTGCAGTCACTCAAGGGTTTTTGTTTTTTTTAATTCTTTATTTATAAGTTTTCCATATAAAACTGCAATTCAACATTTACCAAATACAAAAACAAAATATATGTGTACATACATCTTTAACATTCCAAAACATCAGTCACAAAATGGGACCAGGTAGGTCCTGACCATATGTACCTTGACTCAAGGGTTTTTGACCACCAAAGGAATCTGTTGGCAGCCACAGTTTGTAAAATTAGCAAATATAATGCTGTACTGTATGTACAAGAATATAACTACTATAATACTGCTCCTATGTACAAGAATATAACTACTATAATACTGCCCTCTATGTACAAGAATATGGCTACTATAATACTGCCCTCTATGTACAAGAATATGGCTACAGTAATACTGCCCTCTATGTACAAGAGTATAGCTACTAAAATACTGCCCACTATGTATAAGAATATAACTATTATAATACTGCCCCCTATGTACAAAAATATAACTACCATAATACTGCCCGCTATGTACAAGAATTTAACTATTATAATACTGCTCCTATGTACAAGAATAAAACTACTATAATACTGCTCCTGTGTACAAGAATATGGCTACTATAATACTGCCCTCTATGTATAAGAATATAACTACTATAATACTGCCCTCTATGTACAAGAATATAACTACTATAATACTGCCTCCTATGTACAAGAATATAAATACTATAATACTGCCCCCTATGTACAAGAATATGGCTACTCTAATACTGCCCCCCTATGTACAAGAATATGGCTACTATAATACTGCCCTCTATGTACAAGAATATAGCTAGTATAATACTGCCCACTATGTACAAGAATATAACTACTATAATACTGCCCACTATATACAAGAATATAACTACTATAATACTGCCCCCTATGTACAAGAATATAACTACTATAATACTGCCCACTATGTACACGAATATAACTACTATAATACTGCTCCTACGTAAAATAATATAACTTCTATAATACTGCTCCTATGTACAAGAATCTAACTACTACAATACTGCCTCCTATGTACAAGAATATAACTTCTATAATACTGCTCCTATGTAAAAGAATATAACTACTATAATACCGCCCCCTATGTACAAGAATATAACTACTATAATACTGCCTCTATGTACAAGAATATAACTACTATAATACTGCCCCCTATGTACAAGCATATAACTACTGTAATACTACCCCCTATGTACAAGAATATAACTACTATAATACTGCCCCTATGTACAAGAATATACCTACTATAATACTGCCCCCTATGTACAAGAATATACCTACTATAATACTGCTCCTATCTACAAGAATATAACTACTATAATACTGCCCCCTATGTACAAGCATATAACTACTATAATACTGCCCCCTATGTACAAGCATATAACTACTATAATACTGCCCTCTATGTACAAGAATATACCTACTATAATACTGCTCCTATCTACAAGAATATAACTACTATAATACTGCCCCCTATGTACAAGAATATAACTACTATAATAGTGCCCCCTATGTACAAGAATATAACTACTATAATACTACCCCCTGTGTACAAGAATATAACTACTATAATAGTCCCCCCTATGTACAAGAATATAACTACTATAATACTGCCTCTTATGTACAAGGATATAACTACTATAATACTGCCCCCTATGTACAAGAATATAACTACTATAATACTGCCCCCTATGTAGAAGAATATACCTACTATAATACTGCTCCTATCTACAAGAATATAACTACTATAATACTGCCCCCTATGTACAAGAATATAACTACTATAATACTACCCCCTGTGTACAAGAATATAACTACTATAATACTGCCCCCTATGTACAAGAATATAACTACTATAATAGTGCCCCCTATGTACAAGAATATAACTACTATAATACTGCCTCCTATGTACAAGGATATAACTACTATAATACTGCCCCCTATGTACAAGAATATAACTGCTATAATACTGCCCCCTATGTACAAGAATATAACTACTATAATACTGCCCCCTATGTACAAGAATATACCTACTATAATACTGCTCCTATCTACAAGAATATAACTACTATAATACTGCCCCCTATGTACAAGCATATAACTACTATAATACTGCCCTCTATGTACAAGAATATAACTACTATAATACTGCCCCCTATGTACAAGAATATACCTACTATAATACTGCTCCTATCTACAAGAATATAACTACTATAATAGTGCCCCTATGTACAAGAATATAACTACTATAATAGTGCCCCCTGTGTACAAGAATATAACTACTATAATACTGCCTCCTATGAACAAGAATATAACTACTATAATGCTACCCCCTGTGTACAAGAATATAACTACTATAATACTGCCCCCTATGTACAAGAATATAACTACTATAATACTGCCCCCTATGTACAAGAATATAACTACTATAATAGTGCCCCCTATGTACAAGAATATAACTACTATAATACTGCCTCCTATGTACAAGGATATAACTACTATAATACTGCCCCCTATGTACAAGAATATAACTACTATAATACTGCCCCCTATATACAAGAATATACCTACTATAATACTGCTCCTATCTACTAGAATATAACTACTATAATCCTGCCCCCTATGTACAAGAATATAACTACTATAATAGTGCCCCCTATGTACAAGAATATAACTACTGTAATACTGCCTCCTATGTACAAGAATATAACTACTATAATACTACCCCCTGTGTACAAGAATATAACTACTATAATACTGCCCCCTATGTACAAGAATATAACTACTATAATACTGCCCCCTATGTACAAGAATATAACTACTATAATAGTGCCCCCTATGTACAAGAATATAACTACTATAATACTGCCTCCTATGTACAAGGATATAACTACTATAATACTGCCCCCTATGTACAAGAATATAACTACTATAATACTGCCCCCTATGTACAAGAATATAACTACTATAATACTGCCCCCTATGTACAAGAATATACCTACTATAATACTGCCCCCTATGTACAAGAATATAACTACTATAATACTGCCCCCTATGTACAAGCATATAACTACTAAAATACTGCCCTCTATGTACAAGAATATAACTACTATAATACTGCTCCTATCTACAAGAATATAACTACTATAATAGTGCCCCTATGTACAAGAATATAACTACTATAATAGTGCCCCCTGTGTACAAGAATATAACTACTATAATACTGCCCCTATGTACAAGAATATAACTACTATAATACTGCTCCTATGTACAAGCATATAACTACTAAAATACTGCCCTCTATGTACAAGAATATAACTACTATAATACTGCTCCTATCTACAAGAATATAACTACTATAATAGTGCCCCTATGTACAAGAATATAACTACTATAATAGTGCCCCCCGTGTACAAGAATATAACCACTATAATACTGCCTCCTATGTACAAGAATATAACTACTATAATACTACCCCCTGTGTACAAGAATATAACTACTATAATACTGCCCCCTATGTACAAGAATATAACTACTATAATAGTGCCTCCTATGTACAAGAATATAACTACTATAATACTGCCTCCTATGTACAAGGATATAACTACTATAATACTGCCCCCTATGTACAAGAATATAACTACTATAAAACTGCCCCCTATGTACAAGAATATAACTACTATATTACTGCCCCCTATGTACAAGAATATACCTACTATAATACTGCTCCTATCTACAAGAATATAATTACTATAATACTGCCCCCTATGTACAAGCATATAACTGCTATAATACTGCCCTCTATGTACAAGAATATAACTACTATAATACTGCCCCCTATGTACAAGAATATACCTACTATAAGGCCTCCTTCCCACGAACGGATTTACGCCGCGTAAATCCGCGGCAAAAATCCGCTGCGTTGCACCATGCTATTAGGTTCTATTGAACCTAATAGCACAATGCTCACGATGCGTAATTCCACCGCGGAATTACGCACCGCGATTTCTCCCGTCCTCACCCGCAGCATGCTCTATTTGCTGCGGGTGAGGACGGGCTGTACGTGCTGACGGCTTCCATTGCAGTCAATGGAAGCCGTCCGTTCACGCTATCTCCCGCTGCAACCAGCGGAAGATAGCGTGAAAAAACGCTTCCCCGCCTACTGCCGCGCGTCATATGACGCGGTGGGCGCGTCACGTGACGCGGCCGGCCGCGTCATGTGACGCGGTGGGCGTGTCACATGACGCGACAGCGGTGGGCGGGGAAGCGTCTTCACGCGATCTTCCGCTGGTAAGTATGGGGTCTCTGGGGGGCACCGTGACGGGCTTCACTGCGGAATATTACGCGGCGGAGCCCGTCACACTCGTGGGAAGGAGGCCTAATACTGCTCCTATCTACAAGAATATAACTACTATAATAGTGCCCCCTATGTACAAGAATATAACTACTATAATACTGCCCCCTATGTACAAGAATATAACTACTATAATACTGCTCCAATGTACAAGAATATAACTACTATAATACTGCCCCCTATGTACAAGAATATAACTACTATAATACTGCCCCCTATGTACAAGAATATAACTACTATAATACTGCCCCCTATGTAGAAGAATATAACTACTATAATACTGCCCCCTATGTACAAGAATATAACTACTATAATACTGCCCCCTACGTACAAGAATATAACTACTATAATACTACCCCCTATGTACAAGAATATAACTACTATAATAGTGCCCCCTATGTACAAGAATATAACTACTATAATACTGCCTCCTATGTACAAGGATATAACTACTATAATACTGCCCCCTATGTACAAGAATATAACTGCTATAATACTGCCCCCTATGTACAAGAATATAACTACTATAATACTGCCCCCTATGTACAAGAATATACCTACTATAATACTGCTCCTATCTACAAGAATATAACTACTATAATACTGCCCCCTATGTACAAGCATATAACTACTATAATACTGCCCTCTATGTACAAGAATATAACTACTATAATACTGCCCCCTATGTACAAGAATATACCTACTATAATACTGCTCCTATCTACAAGAATATAACTACTATAATAGTGCCCCTATGTACAAGAATATAACTACTATAATAGTGCCCCCTGTGTACAAGAATATAACTACTATAATACTGCCTCCTATGAACAAGAATATAACTACTATAATGCTACCCCCTGTGTACAAGAATATAACTACTATAATACTGCCCCCTATGTACAAGAATATAACTACTATAATACTGCCCCCTATGTACAAGAATATAACTACTATAATAGTGCCCCCTATGTACAAGAATATAACTACTATAATACTGCCTCCTATGTACAAGGATATAACTACTATAATACTGCCCCCTATGTACAAGAATATAACTACTATAATACTGCCCCCTATATACAAGAATATACCTACTATAATACTGCTCCTATCTACTAGAATATAACTACTATAATCCTGCCCCCTATGTACAAGAATATAACTACTATAATAGTGCCCCCTATGTACAAGAATATAACTACTGTAATACTGCCTCCTATGTACAAGAATATAACTACTATAATACTACCCCCTGTGTACAAGAATATAACTACTATAATACTGCCCCCTATGTACAAGAATATAACTACTATAATACTGCCCCCTATGTACAAGAATATAACTACTATAATAGTGCCCCCTATGTACAAGAATATAACTACTATAATACTGCCTCCTATGTACAAGGATATAACTACTATAATACTGCCCCCTATGTACAAGAATATAACTACTATAATACTGCCCCCTATGTACAAGAATATAACTACTATAATACTGCCCCCTATGTACAAGAATATACCTACTATAATACTGCCCCCTATGTACAAGAATATAACTACTATAATACTGCCCCCTATGTACAAGCATATAACTACTAAAATACTGCCCTCTATGTACAAGAATATAACTACTATAATACTGCTCCTATCTACAAGAATATAACTACTATAATAGTGCCCCTATGTACAAGAATATAACTACTATAATAGTGCCCCCTGTGTACAAGAATATAACTACTATAATACTGCCCCTATGTACAAGAATATAACTACTATAATACTGCTCCTATGTACAAGCATATAACTACTAAAATACTGCCCTCTATGTACAAGAATATAACTACTATAATACTGCTCCTATCTACAAGAATATAACTACTATAATAGTGCCCCTATGTACAAGAATATAACTACTATAATAGTGCCCCCCGTGTACAAGAATATAACCACTATAATACTGCCTCCTATGTACAAGAATATAACTACTATAATACTACCCCCTGTGTACAAGAATATAACTACTATAATACTGCCCCCTATGTACAAGAATATAACTACTATAATAGTGCCTCCTATGTACAAGAATATAACTACTATAATACTGCCTCCTATGTACAAGGATATAACTACTATAATACTGCCCCCTATGTACAAGAATATAACTACTATAAAACTGCCCCCTATGTACAAGAATATAACTACTATATTACTGCCCCCTATGTACAAGAATATACCTACTATAATACTGCTCCTATCTACAAGAATATAATTACTATAATACTGCCCCCTATGTACAAGCATATAACTGCTATAATACTGCCCTCTATGTACAAGAATATAACTACTATAATACTGCCCCCTATGTACAAGAATATACCTACTATAAGGCCTCCTTCCCACGAACGGATTTACGCCGCGTAAATCCGCGGCAAAAATCCGCTGCGTTGCACCATGCTATTAGGTTCTATTGAACCTAATAGCACAATGCTCACGATGCGTAATTCCACCGCGGAATTACGCACCGCGATTTCTCCCGTCCTCACCCGCAGCATGCTCTATTTGCTGCGGGTGAGGACGGGCTGTACGTGCTGACGGCTTCCATTGCAGTCAATGGAAGCCGTCCGTTCACGCTATCTCCCGCTGCAACCAGCGGAAGATAGCGTGAAAAAACGCTTCCCCGCCTACTGCCGCGCGTCATATGACGCGGTGGGCGCGTCACGTGACGCGGCCGGCCGCGTCATGTGACGCGGTGGGCGTGTCACATGACGCGACGGCGGTGGGCGGGGAAGCGTCTTCACGCGATCTTCCGCTGGTAAGTATGGGGTCTCTGGGGGGCACCGTGACGGGCTTCACTGCGGAATATTACGCGGCGGAGCCCGTCACACTCGTGGGAAGGAGGCCTAATACTGCTCCTATCTACAAGAATATAACTACTATAATAGTGCCCCCTATGTACAAGAATATAACTACTATAATACTGCCCCCTATGTACAAGAATATAACTACTATAATACTGCTCCAATGTACAAGAATATAACTACTATAATACTGCCCCCTATGTACAAGAATATAACTACTATAATACTGCCCCCTATGTACAAGAATATAACTACTATAATACTGCCCCCTATGTAGAAGAATATAACTACTATAATACTGCCCCCTATGTACAAGAATATAACTACTATAATACTGCCTCCTATGTACAAGAATATAACTACTGTAATACTACTATAATCCTCTGTCGCGGCCAGATCTTTTTTCTTCGGCCCGCCGGATGTGCTCAGCACGCCGGCTGTGTACCGCGCGCATGCGCCGGACACTCCATTTTTTTTTAAAACTCCTGCTCTCCAGCGCGCAGAGAGCAGAAATTCAGGCGCGGGTGTGCCGTGGATTCGGATGGCTTCTATAGGCCTCAATAGAAGCCTCCGGGAGCCGTCCCCGCGGGAGACCCGCACTAAAATGGAGCATGCTGCGGGTGTTTTCTCGCACCTGCAATCCACGCCTCATGTTGAAAATGATATCCGCAGGTATTTAACCAGCTGCGGGTGTCCAATGCATCCCTATGGGGCGCGGATCCGTGTGCGGAAAAAACGCAGCGGATTTTAAATCATCTTTTTAGCGTGGACATGAGGCCATCAGGATCTTTTACATAGGAAAAGATTTGCGGAAATCTGAACGATAACACTTTGCTACAAATTTTTCAAAAATTTTCGTAACAGAAATTAGTTAATATGTTTCTATAAAAGTAAAACCTGCTTATTTCATCGGTAAAACTGAATACTAGCAGCCCGTCTCATTTGCAAGTAATTTAACCCCTTGGTGACCAAGTTTTTTTTAAAATCATAAATCCTTTAATTATCCATCAGCGTAGCTGTATTTTTTCTTGGAGACAGAATTACCAAGAAAGCGCATTTCAAGCGATCTTAATTGTTTTTTTCAGACAACGTTCACCCTGCGGGGTAAATAATGCATTACTTTGATCGATCGGACTTTTATGGACGCAGCGATACCAAACATGTATTTTTGTTTTATGATTTTGATTCTTTTATCTAGTCTAACCAATGACCTGTAAAGCACAGTTCACTAATTACAGCTTACTGGTTGATGATCCGCAGGGTTTCCGCCACGTGAAAACATCCCCTATATGTTACATAAACATACCCTTATAGTGTTCAGTCAGCACGCAGTGTGTAACATTGCGAAATAGTTGCACAATCACTTTTTTGTTATATTTTTTGTTAAGCAAGGTTAATGGCGAGCCGACTGGATTAATTGTATAGGCAGATTTCTAAAAAATACAATATAACGGCAATGGGATTACATTATTCCCCATAACTGGAAAACCTTACGTGGCAGAAAAAACGGATATCATATTTGAATTCAACGCACTGAAGTTACTTTAAGCCACTTATCTGCTTATCTGTGACAAAAATTGTGTTGCACAGTGTAATTCTTCAGTGTAAATGCCGGCAACGACAAATGATAATTCGTTCATTCGTGAACGATGGTCTGTTTTTTGTGAGTGGAGGCAGGTGGCTGAAGCGATCCTCAACATGCTCTGCCCATTCTTTGAGCAATCCTCGCTCTTGTGTCAAAATGTCCTACAGTTGTCCCATATAGTAGGGCCCTTAGTGTAGAATAATGCCGGTTTCACATCTGCGTTGGATCCTCTGGTCGAAGGTTCCATCGCAGATGCGGCTCACAATACCGGAAGAATAAGTTCTTTATGCAGCGCTTTATCTTCCGTCCATAAGCCAGGCAGCTGAACAGAAACCAAATGGAACCCATTATAGTCAATTGGGTGCGTCCAGCTCTTCGTTCTGTCATTTGCCCACAATTAAACTGAACGATTATCATTCAGTTTCTTTCACTTGAACGATTTCCTGAACGACAATTCTTCTGTCCAAACGGGGCATTAGTCACATGGTTGCTTACTTGTATAGAGAATAGAAATTGGCATTGAGATAAGTTTTCCCTGGAGTAGATAAGCATGCTTCTTGCAGTCAATAGCCATCACATCTCTAATGCTGGGAGAGGATTGTGTATCAGTGGCTGCCACCTAGTGTCCAAACTGCAGGTAGCAGGCAAACATAATGTACAGACTGAAATTTGAAAGGAAATCTGCAATAACTTTTGCAAAAAGCCATTTAATGTATAATAGAAATATTAAAAAAAAGTTTGTTTTATTTGCCACTCTTCAGATCAGAGAGGATGTAGATGAGGGATGCATAACCTGCACTGCTTCTGCCTGTGGCCCCCATCCTATTGAACAGAGACATAGCCAATTCCACAAGTAGACGATCAGCTATGCCTGTAGGACTACACACCTCCCATCTATACAGGGAAGGAAAGAAGGACAGACAAGACAGAATGCCAAGCTCACCCTGGCAATTTTTTTTCAAGGCCCACTTCCAACCAGATCCCGCCCCTGGCCACACCAATCCACACCCCTGAGAAGGCCAAATCTATCAAGAGAAGGTGCCTTTAGGGGTATGACTCAAAATTTAAATAACATGTTCTCTACCTGGGTGATTAAATAATGCATGTAAAATGCCCACAATGTAGCACACCGCAGAAAATTATCCCTAAACTAATAATCCAATAAAACAGTTACAATACTCCTACTATTAATTATCACAATAATATACATTTGAACAGTTCATTACTAGAGATGAGCGAGCACCAAAATGCTCGGGTGCTCGTTACTCGAGACGAAATTTTCGCGATGCTCGAGGGTTCGTTTCGAGTAACGAATCCCATTGAAGTCAATGGGCGACCCGAGCATTTTTGTATATCGCCGATGCTCGCTAAGGTTTTCATTTGTGAAAATCTGGGCAATTCAAGAAAGTGATGGGAACGACACAGAAACGGATAGGGCAGGCGAGGGGCTACATGTTGGGCTGCATCTCAAGTTCTCAGGTCCCACTATTAAGCCACAATAGCGGCAAGAGTGGGCCCCCCCCCAACAATTTTTACTTCTGAAAAACCCTCCTTAGCAAGGCATACCTTAGCTAAGCACCACACTACCTCCAACAAAGCACAATCACTGCCTGCATGACACTCCGCTGCCACTTATCCTGGGTTACATGCTGCCCAACCCCCCCACATGACCCAGTGTCCACAGCGCACACCAAAGTGTCCCTGCGCAGCCTTCAGCTGCCCTCATGCCACACGCTGGCCTCACAGCCACACCACCCTCATGTCTATTTATAAGTGCGTCTGCCATGAGGAGGAACCGCAGGCACAGACTGCAGAGGGTTGGCACAGCCAGGCAGCGACTCTCTTTAAAAGGGGCGGGGCGATAGCCCATAATGCTGTACTGAAGCAATGAGAAATCCAATCCTGTGCCACCTCCATCAGGAGCTGCAAACGTGGGCATAGCAATGGGGAACCCATGTGCCACACACTATTCATTCTGTCAAGGTGTCTGCATGCCCCAGTCAGACCGGGTTTTTTTATAAATAGTCACAGGCAGGTACAACTCCGCAATGGGAATTCCGTGTGCACCCACAGCATGGGTGGCTCCCTGGAACCCACCGGCTGTACATAAATGTATCCCATTGCAGTGCCCAGCACAGCTGAGGTAATGTCAGGTTTAATGCAGGTGGGCTTCGGGCCACACTGCATGCCCCAGTCAGACTGGGGTTCTTTAGATGGGGACATATGGAGTTACAACTCCGTGTGGACCGACAGCATGGGTGGGTCCCAGGAAGCCAATGGCGGTACATAAATATATCCCATTGCATTGCCCATCACAGCTGAGGTAACGTCCGATTTAAATGCAGGTGGTCTTCGGCCCACACTGCATGCCCCAGTCTGACCGGGGTTTTTAATACATAGACACTGGCAGGTACAAATCCCTAATGTGAAGTCCCTGTGGACCCACAGCATGGGTGGCTCCCTGGAAGCCACCGGCGGTACATAAATATATCCCATTGCAGTGCCCATCACAGCTGAGGTAACGTCAGGTTTAATGCAGGTGGGCTTCGGCCCACACTGCATGCCCCAGTCAGACTGGGGTTCTTTAGAAGTGTACACATGCAGTTACAACTCCGTATGGACCGACAGCATGGGTGGCTCCCTGGAACCCACCGGCGGTACATAAATATATCCCATTGCAGTGCCCAGCACAGCTGAGGTAACGTCAGCTTTAATGCAGGTGGGCTAAAAATTACTAGGATTACAATGTAGGCGAGGGCCCCAAAAAATTGGTGTACCAACAGTACAAATGTACTTCAGAAAAATTGCCCATGCCCAACCAAGAGGGCAGGTGAAACCCATTAATCGCTTTGGTTAATGTGGCTTAATTTGTAACTAGGCCTGGAGGCAGCCCAGTTAAAATAAAAATTGGTTCAGGTGCAAGTTTCAACGCTTTATTGAATTGAGAATTGAAACGTATAAACATTGTTTACAAAAGTTATATGACTGAGCCTTGTGGGCCTAAGAAAAATTGCCCGTTCGACGTGATTACGTGAGGTTTCAGGAGGAGGAGCAGGAGGAGGAGGATGAATATAATACACAGATTGATGAAGCTAAAAGGTCCCCGTTTTTTATGGTGATAGAGAACAATGCTTCCATCCGCGGGTGCAGCCTACGTATTGCTTAGGTATCGCTGCTGTCCGCTGGTGGAGAAGAGAACTCTGGGGAAATCCAGGCTTTGTTCATCTTTATGATTGTAAGCCTGTCGGCACTGTCGGTTGACAGGCGGGTACGCTTATCCGTGATGATTCCCCCAGCCGCACTAAACACCCTCTCTGACAAGACGCTAGCCGCAGGACAAGCAAGCACCTCCAGGGCATACAGCGCGAGTTCAGGCCACGTGTCCAGCTTTGACACCCAGTAGTTGTAGGGGGCAGAGGCGTCACGGAGGATGGTCGTGCGATCGGCTATGTACTCCCTCCCCATCCTTTTACAGTGCTCCCGCCGACTCAGCCTTGACTGGGGAGCGGTGACACAGTCTTGCTGGGGAGCCATAAAGCTGTCAAAGGCCTTGGACAGTGTTCCCCTGCCTGTGCTGTACATGCTGCCTGATCTCCGCGCCTCCCCTGCTACCTGGCCCTTGGAACTGCGCCTTCTGCCACTAGCGCTGTCGGATGGGAATTTTACCATCAGTTTGTCCGCCAGGGTCCTGTGGTATAGCATCACTCTCGAACCCCTTTCCTCTTCGGGTATGAGAGTGGAAAGGTTCTCCTTATACCATGGGTCGAGCAGTGTGTACACCCAGTAATCCGTAGTGGCCAGAATGCATGTAACGCGAGGGTCACGAGAAAGGCATCCTAACATGAAGTCAGCCATGTGTGCCAGGGTACCTGTACGCAACACATGGCTGTCCTCACTCGGAAGATCACTTTCAGGATCCTCCTCCTCCTCCTCAGGCCATACATGCTGAAAGGATGACAGGCAAGCAGCATGGGTACCCTCAGCAGTGGGCCAAGCTGTCTCTTCCCCCTCCTCCTCATGCTCCTCCCCCTCCTCCTCCTCCTCCTCAACGTGCTGAGATATAGACATGAGGGTGCTCTGACTATCCAGCGACATACTGTCTTCCCCCGCCTCCGTTTCTGAGCGCAAAGCGTCTGCCTTTATGCTTTGCAGGGAACTTCTCAAGAGGCATAGCAGAGGAATGGTGACGCTAATGATTGCAGCATCGCCGCTCACCATCTGGGTAGACTCCTCAAAGTTTCCAAGGACCTGGCAGATGTTTGCCCACCCAGGCCCACTCTTCTGTAAAGAATTGAGGAGGCTGACTCCCACTACGCCGACCATGTTGGAGTTGGTATTCCACTACAGCTCTACGCTGCTCATAGAGCCTGGCCAACATGTGGAGCGTAGAGTTCCACCGTGTGGGCACGTCGCACAGCAGTCGGTGCACTGGCAGATTAAACCGATGTTGCAGGGTGCGCAGGGTGGCAACATCCGTCTTGGACTTGCGGAAATGTGCGCTGAGCCGGCGCACCTTTCTGAGCAGGTCTGACAATCGTGGGTAGCTTTTCAGAAAGCACTGAACCACCAAATTAAAGACATGGGCCAGGCATGGCACGTGCGTGAGGCTGCCGAGCTGCAGAGCCGCCACCAGGTTATGGCCGTTGTCACACACGACCATGCCCGGTTGGAGGCTCAGCGGCGCAAGCCAGCGGTCGGTCTGCTCTGTCAGACCCTGCAGCAGTTCGTGGGCCGTGTGCCTCTTCTCTCCTAAGCTGAGTAGTTTCAGCACGGCCTGCTGACGCTTGGCCACCGCTGTGCTGCCACACCGCGCGACACCGGCTGCTGGCGACGTGCTGCTGCTGACACATCTTGATTGCGAGACAGAGGTTGCGTAGGAGGAGGAGGGTGGTTTAGTGGAGGAAGCATACACCGCCGCAGATACCAGCACCGAGCTGGGGCCCGCAATTCTGGGGGTGGGTAGGACGTGAGCGGTCCCAGGCTCTGACTCGGTCCCAGCCTCCACTAAATTCACCCAATGTGCCGTCAGGGAGATATAGTGGCCCTGCCCGCCTGTGCTTGTCCACGTGTCCGTTGTTAAGTGGACCTTGGCAGTAACCGCGTTGGTGAGGGCGCGTACAATGTTGCGGGAGACGTGGTCATGCAGGGCTGGGACGGCACACCGGGAAAAGTAGTGGCGACTGGGAACCGAGTAGTGCGGGGCCGCCGACGCCATCATGTTTTTGAAAGCCTCTGTTTCCACAAGCCTATACGGCAGCATCTCCAGGCTGATCAATTTGGCTATGTGCACGTTTAACGCTTGAGCGTGCGGGTGCGTGGCTGCGTACTTGCGCTTGCACTCAAACACTTGCGCTAGCGACGGCTGGACGGTGCGCTGAGAGACATTGCTGGATGGGGCCGAGGACAGCGGAGGTGAGGGTGTGGGTGCAGGCCGGGAGACGATAGTGCCTGTGTCCTGAGAGGGGGCTTGGATCTCAGTGGCAGGTTGGGGCACAGGGGGAGAGGCAGTGGTGCAAACCGGAGGCGGTGAACGGCCTTCGTACCACCTTGTGGGGTGCTTGGCCATCATATGTCTGCGCATGCTGGTGGTGGTGGCTCCACGGCTGATCTTGGCGCGACAAACCTTGCACACCACAGTTCGTCGGTCGTCTGCACTCTCAGTGAAAAACTGCCACACCTTTGAGCACCTCGGCCTCTGCAGTGTGGCATGGTGCGAGGGGGCGCTTTGGGAAACAGTTGGTGGATTATTTGGTCTGGCCCTGCCTCTACCCCTGGCCACCGCACTGCCTCTTCGAACCTGCCCTGCTGCTGCACTTGCCTCCCCCTCTGAAGACCTGTCCTCAGTAGGCTTAGCAAACCGGGTGGGGTCAGTCACCTCATCGTCCTGCTGCTCTTCCTCCGAATCCTCTGTGCGCTCCTCCTGACTTACTGAAATTACTACTACCTGAGTGATAGACAACTGTGTCTCATCGTCGTCGTCCTCCTCGCCCACTGAAAGCTCTTGAGACAGTTGCCGGAAGTCCCCAGCCTCATCCCCCGGACCCCGGGAACTTTCCAAAGGTTGGGCATCGGTCACGACAAAATCCTCCGGTGGGAGAGGAACCATTGCTGCCCATTCTGGGCAGGGGCCCGAGAACAGTTCCTGGGAGTCTGCCTGCTCCTCAGAATGTGTCATTGTAATGGAGTGAGGAGGCTGGGAGGAAGGAGGAGCAGCAGCCAGAGGATTCAGAGTTGCAGCAGTGGACGGCGTAGAACTCTGGGTGGTCGATAGATTGCTGGATGCACTTTCTGCCATCCACGACAGGACCTGCTCACACTGCTCATTTTCTAATAAAGGTCTACCGCATGGACCCATTAATTGTGAGATGAATGTGGGGACGCCAGAAACGTGCCTCTCTCCTAATCCCGCAGCAGTCGGCTACGATACACCTGGATCAGGAGCTCGGCCTGTGCCCACACCCTGACTTGGGCCTCCGCGTCCTCGCCCGCGTCCACGTCCTCTAGGCCTACCCCTACCCCTCAGCATGGTGTATTACCAGTAGTGCAGAAACAGAACGCTGTAAATAAATGTGCCGCTTATTGGCCTGTGGTTGGAGGCTGACTTCGCTTACGGAACGCACAGCAGAGCCAGGAAAGAATTTTGCGCAAGCCTGTAGTGAGACGTAGGTGCGTATGACTGAGCTAGTGGAATTCACAGCGCAGAAGCAGTCAAGTGTCCAAAGGCCACTACTAGGCCTTAAGTATTTTGCTTCTATTTTTTTAAAGGCTGAGCTGAGACAGCAGACAGATACTGTAGGCAGCGTATATATGTATACTGTTTCCCTCTGGACGGGATGACGGCGGTGATGTAACGGGCAACGCAGAGGCAGGAAACAATTTTGCGCAAGCCTGCTGTAACACTTAGCTGCGTAATAATTAGGACTACTACCCCCAGCAGAGACACAGTACACTCAAGACGGTCACAGGCAGCCCAAAGATAGTATTTTTCCCAAATTTGTTTGAAAAAGCCCACTGCCTATATAGACAGTATATCTCTTTCACCTTTCCCACTGTCCCTGCCTCACCAGTACTGGCCCTATACTATGTAAAATTACTGCAGACTGTTTCCCTCTGGACGGGATGACGGCGGTGATGTAACGGGCAACGCAGAGCCAGGAAACAATTTTGCGCAAGCCTGCTGTAACACTTAGCTGCGTAATAATTAGGACTACTACCCCCAGCAGAGACGCAATACACTCAAGACGGTCACAGGCAGCCCAAAGATAGTATTTTTCCCAAATTTGTTTGAAAAAGCCCACTGCCTATATAGACAGTATATCTCTTTCACCTTTCCCACTGTCCCTGCCTCACCAGTACTGGCTCTATACTCTGTACAATGACTGCAGACTGAGGACGCAATGCTCCGCACGCCCGATATACGAAAAAAAAATAATTGTGCAACACTGCTCACAGCAGCCTCAACAGTACTGCACAAGGTCAGATGTGGCCCTAAGAAGGACCGTTGGGGTTCTTGAAGCCTAAAATAGCTCCTAACGCTCTCTCTATAGCAGCAGCAGCAGCACTGTCCCTGATCTCTGTCAGAATGCATCTGTGGCGAGCCGCGGGCGGGGCAGATTTTAATACTCCGGTGTCATCTGATCTCCCCAGCCACTCACTGCAGGAGAGTGGTATAGGGCTGGAATATTACAGGAGGGAGTTGTAATGCCTTCCCTGTCTTTCTATTGGCCAGAAAAGCGCGCTAATGTCTCAGAGATGAAAGTGAAAGTAACTCGAACATTGTGTGGTGCTCGTCTCGAGTAACGAGCATCTCGAACATCCTAATACTCGAACGAGTATCAAGCTCGGACGAGTACGTTCGCTCATCTCTATTCATTACATTAGTACACGAACACGTGAAAGTTATGATACTGAAAGTCAATTTCAAGGCACAAAGCATTTGGGAATATAAACTTATAAGAACTTTAGACACTTGCAATAGAGGGTTAAATTCTTCATGAGGATTCATGTGTGACTGGGAGGTATGAGACATCTATAGCACAGATAACACTGCTGACCCCCCAACACTTATTTTACGGACCATAAAACCTTCACTCCCTTATCAGTGACGATTTCAAGATGTTTGTATTTCTGTTGTAGTATTCTTTTAAAGGGGTTGTCCCGCGGCAGCAAGTGGGTCTATACACTTCTGTATGGCCATATTAATGCACTTTGTAATGTACATTGTGCATTAATTATGAGCCATACAGAAGTTATAAGACGTTTTTCACTTACCTGCTCCGTTGCTAGCGTCCTCGTTTCCATGGAGCCGACTAATTTTCGCCGTCTAATGGCCAAATTAGCCGCGCTTGTGCAGTCCGGGTCTTCTTCTTATCTCAATGGGGCTCCGTGTAGCTCCGTGTAGCTCCGCCCCGTCATGTGCCGATTCCAGCCAATCAGGAGGCTGGAATCGGCAATGGACCGCACAGAAGCCCTGCGGTCCAAAGAGGGAGAAGATGCCGGTGGCCATCTTCAGCCGGTAAGTAAGAAGTCCCCGGAGCGCGGGGATTCAGGTAAGCGCTGTGCGGATTTTTCTTTAGGTCCCTGCATCGGGGTTGTCTCGCGCCGAACGGGGGGGGGGGGGGGGTTGAAAAAAAACAACACCCGTTTCGGCGCGGGACAACCCCTTTAAGTGCAAATGACTCACATCCATGTCTGTGCCTTGTCATAGGTATGTGTCTATAAATATGCATGCCACTTCTGATCTATTTCATTTATGCTGGAAGAAGAACCCTGCGTTGGTTTAGAACATCGCATTAACATCATGTATTTTTGTTGGCCATTAAAAGGTATCATATCTACAAGATTGCCTGTTTTTTTCTTGCTAGGAACAATCACATAAGAACATCAGAAACAAGCTGAGTACAGAAATGAAGCCACAAATCCAAGCTCAGTGCATAAATACGGCAGAACCAGAACCATGTTTAACCACTTAACAACATGGCCTATTTTGGGCTTAAGGACGCAACGATTTTCGGTGGATTTTCATCTCCATTTATCAAAAGTCATAACTTTTGTTTTTCCGTCGATGCGGCCGTATAAGGGCTTGTTTTTTGTGTGGTGAACTGAAGTTTTTATCTGTGCCACTTTTGGGTACATTTGACTATATTGTAAAACTTTTATTATTTTTTTTATGATAGCAGGGAGAGAAAACGCATCAATTCTGACATAGATTTTTTTTTACAGCGTTATTCATGCAGCATAAATGACACAATCAATTTTTTCTGCGGGTCGGTACGGTTACAACGATACCAGAGTTCTTACATTTTTTTAAGGTTTTTCCACTTTTCTGCAATAAAACCCCTTTTTTGGAAATCCTTTTTTTTTCTAAATCGGTGCATCCAAAGTCCTGTAACTTTATTTTTTTATGTACGGAGCTTAATGAGGGCTTACTTTTTGCGAGATGAGCTGTAGTTTTTATTGGTACCATTTTGGGGTACAGATTTTTTGATCACTTTTATTGCGTTTGCCTCAGTTTTTTAGCATTTTTTTTCACGTTTTTTTTCTGTGCACAGTTGCAGCGGGAGGCCGGCTGTGACTGACAGCCGGCTCCCGCTACGGGATAGCATGGGATCATATGTGATCTCGCGCTATCACCAGGACGTAAGTTTACGCCCTGTTGCGGGAAGTACCCCACTTAAAGGACGTAAACTTACGCCCTGGAGCGGGAAGGGGTTAATAAAGGGATAAATTGCAAAGTGAAGTCAATTGCTGCTATCTACCTTTGTATTTCCTAGTAGGACTTCTATGATGGGAGTTGTCAGATCACAAACAAGAAAGCTACTAGTAGCAGAACAAGCAATGACATTGTGATTCACACATGGCATAATCTCTAATTAGTGTTGCAGTTTTCTTCTCTGTCCAGTCCAGATCGACATGACAGCTTCTCTTGGACACAACTTGTCTCTACAGAAATTGCCATAGAGTTGTCTTTGTCTCTTTGCTTTTTCATATCCAAAATCCCTATAGTTAAAGAAAAACTTTTAATAGTGCCACATATGGTTTCCCCATATGTGATTCACACATGGGGTCATCTCTAATTACTGTTGTGGTTTTCTTCTCCATCCAGTCCAGATCAACATAACAGCTTCTCTAGGACACAACTTGTCTCTACAGAGGTTGCCATAGAGTTGTCTTTTGGTTATTTGCTTTTTCATATCCATAATCCCTATAGTTAAAGAAAAACTTTTAATATTACCACATATGGTTTCCCCTAAATACTGCAAAACATTGCAACTCACAGCGCCCCCCTGAGTAATAAATAACAAGCTGCACTGTCTTCTGTAGCAAAAAATAGCCATAATGCTCCTCTGTGGTAATAAATAGCTGTACTGTCCCCATGTAATAATATATAGCCATACTATCCTCTGTAGTAATATATAGCAGTAACGTCCCCCTGTACAAATACATATTGCCTCCCTGTAGGAATATATAGCCATACTACCTCCTGTAGTTATAAATAGCCATTATGTTCCCCTGTAGGAATAAACAGGCATAACATCCCCATATTAAAAATAAATAGTCACTTCCCCCACAGTCCCACGGTGCCTTCCGTCCACCTCCTGCCTCTTCTAGCCGACATCCTGACGAATAATGCAGGTGACGTGATGCCATCATCGCATTGCTTGTGTAACTCAGAAGGCACCAGGCGGTGGAGCTAAGAGTCCAACATGGCTGCTGGCACCGACACTTTGTGTCATTAGCACCCAGTATAATGAAAGGATCATGCTGGGCGCTAAAAGATGTGGCAAGACAGAGCGGGCTGGGACAAACAAGAGTTTTGAAACTAGGACTGTCCCGCTGAATCCAGGACGGTTGGGAGTTGTGAGACTATAATGAGCGCTTGTAATGATGCCAACCATACACTAAACGGCAGAACTCAATTCTGTAACAGACAAAAGATATAGGGACTCACCATTTGATGGCAGGGGGAGAGGAGAATGGTAACAGATGAGGAGAATGATGATGATGAATGTAATGACATGGGCAACGGAGACTGGGGCAGATAATGGAACCAAAATAATTTATATATGTAATGGCGAAAACCCTCACTGACTGACTGCCTGACTCGCAACTAATTCTCTAACTTCCCAGTGTCGTACAAACGTGAAATTTGGCGCAACCATTTTTTAGGTCATAAATAGGAAAAATAAAGGTATCACAACTCGATTATTCAATGGTAAGTGCAAAAGTAAGTTCACCCCTATGTTATGTAGCTTCCCGGTGTTGTACAAGCGTGAAATTTGACACGACCATTCTTCAGGACCTAAATAAGAAAAGTAAAGGGGTCACAACTTGATTATTCAATGTTAAGTGCAGAAGTAAGTGCACCCCTATGTAATGTACCTAATCTAATTCTCTAACTTCTGGTGTCGTACAAACTTAAAATTTGGCAGGACCATTCTATAGTTATAAAAAAGAAAAAGTAAAGGGGTCACAACTTGATTATTCATTTCTAGGTGAAAAAATAAGTGCCCCCCCCTTCTATGTAATGTATTTAAGCGCCGCACAGTATGAAATCAGCTGTGGGTACATGGCTGATTTCCAGTCAGAATCTGCACCAATGCTAATCAAAGTGCTCCAGCTAGGAAGAAAACACAGGGCATTCCTCCCTGTCTATTTTGAAACAGCCCTGTCGTTTTTATAACAATGGAAGTAAAATCATAAGCCGTGATAAGCCCCGCCCCTGACATGTTGGCACTTTGCGATAAATAAGTTGGTTTTGGGTTGAAGTTTGGACACTCGGTCTCTAAAAGGTTCGCCATCACTGGCCTAGGTAACAGCCTAAGAGGGAGGGTGTGGTGGTATGTGGCGTATCACTCACACTAGTATGGGAGTTTCCTCCAGTGTGTCCAGCCTTTGTCTCTGTTTCTCTGGACTAGCACAGGGAGAAGAGGCTGTGAACGCCATGTGCTCAAGTTCTTGATAATGATAACTCAACCTCTGTGGGGACTTCCAGTTACTTTCCGCAGCGTCCTCTGAGGTATAATTTGTATAAACGATGGGAGCAGCAAGACCAAAGAGGGAAACTCTGCTGTGCGAATGTTCAGTACTCGTCGCTGCCCCATGGACTGTGTGTTCTCAGGCAAGCGCTCCGCTGTCTCTGAAGAGTGAGAGCTGCCCCGCAGACTTCTAGCCCCTCCATCTTGAACTCGTGGCAGGGACCAAGAAAGCAACATATCAATAGGCTTACATGGATTAGCAACTGATCGCTTTCCGCTCCAAGGCATACTGGATTATTAGGAACAGGTAAGACCCGGGTAGCAGGTTCGTTAGCTGCTGTGTCGTAGCCTTTGGGGCCCTGGTGGTGTAGGAGCTCTGCATTAGGCAGCCATTTAGTCCAGCAGCCAACATTTTTGACTTCCACCAATCCTGAGAAAAGTACTTTGGCGTGTTTAGAAGTGAGATCACCGGTAATTGCCAGGTGCAGAGAAGCACCATTCATTTCAATGGGATTAGCAGAAATAGTTAAGTTAAAGCTCTTTGCTTGGCAGTCCTATTGAAATGAATAGAGCAGTGGTGCGCATATGTGACCGCCGCTAACCTCATTTCAGGACATGCCAGAGTCCCATTCTTGGTATTAAAGGGTTATTCTTTGTTATAATGAGAGGCTTTATTACTTTGCTGTCACTGTGATGTTTATGGAATGGTTTATTATACTAAGAAGGGTTAGGCTGTATTTACACGGGGCAGTTGAGGTGCAGTTAAAACAATACCAAAAGTGCATCTTAAAAACAACATGCAGTTTTGTCATGGTTTTCAATGAGGTTGCCATAAAACCCACAATTTGCCTCAAAAAAATATCAAGTTGTAGCAAACCTGCATGCAATTTCTCGGATATAGTTTTAACCGCACCTCCACCGCACTGTGTGAATACAGCCTAAGGTCTCTTGTCCACGGGCCCGCACGGTTTCCCTGTGCAGAATCCTGCAGCAGATTCCACCCGGCCCGCAGACCTGAGGACAGAAAATACAATTTACTTACCTGTCCAGACGCTGCAGGGCTCTCCTCCGTGCAGGTTGGATCTTCTTTCTTCTGCACGGTGGATGTGCTCAGGACGTCGGTAGCGTGCCAGGCGCATGCAACGTGCCATATATTTTTTTTTCTAAACTCCTGCTTTCCTGCGGTCCCGTGGCACGGATGCAGTGACAGCTGCGCCTGTGCCGCGGATCTGGACGGCTTTCATTGGCTTCAATGGAAGCCGCAGGAGCCGTCCTTGTGGGAAAACTGCACAAAAATGGAGCATGCTGCGGTTGTTTTCCCACACGTGCGATCTGCATGCTGGGGAAAGATGACATCTGCAGGTATTTAATTATATATGGGCGCGGATCGCATAAGCGGGAGACTTGCTCGGTTTTTAAAATTCAATTCTTGCCGTGGACATGAGGCCTTAGGCTTTTTTCACACAACAGGATTTTGTCAGTAGGTTGCTTCAGTATTCATATGCCAAAACTAGGAGTGGATCCAAAATGCACAAGAAGTGCAAATACTTCCAATATTCTTTTTCTCTATAGGTTCCATTCAGGGGTGGGCCAGTCGGGTCCTGGGGAGAATGGTTTTTAAATTTACTCGCCTCAATGCAATAAAATAAAAAACACTTATACTCACTTATATCGCTCCTGCCGCTCCGGCCTCTGCAGTCCGCCCCTGCACTGTTCGCTCATTGAGTTTCTAGTAGAGTGATCATGTGACAAGCCACATCGATCACATAATTGCTCTACCTGGAACTCAGGAAGTTGCAACAGTGTGTAGTGGCCCAGCGGGTCCTACAGAACACGTACAGCACACTTGTGCTGTCACACCTGTCTACAAGCCATCCATGAAGGTAGAAGGTGATGTCTGTGGGAGAGACCCTGTGTCTCCCCTTCTTCCTTAAACCCAGAGCTTAACACTGATGTCAGCTGGTCTCTCATTGGCTGACAGTCAGCTTTAATTTCACTGCAGAGTTCCAAGGGCTGGAAACAAACATACAAGTCACTATGTAAGAGGGGGAGGAGTTCAGAAAATGCGTGAAGGAAAGGGACGTAATAAAAGGAAGTGACAGAGGGCAGTTAGTCAGATTTATCCAGGTGTGAGAGAAGAGTCAGTTCAGCACGTTTGTCACCCAAGGTAGAGTTAGGTGAAAAACACACTCCCTTGGAACCCTGCAGCGGAGGAAAAGGAGAACCTTTCTGAGGTCCATCTTCCAAAAGCAGTAAGTTATAGCTACCCAGTGAAGTCAAAGCCAGGATTAGCATTACAGCCACTTGTCCCTCTGCTTCATAAATCCCTCATTTGAATCTAATTCAATTATTCATCTAAATCTAAAGTGGGGGAAATTGTCTAATTAATCAATCACTAGGAAAGGAAGTGAAACAGCGTTGAAGTCAGAGTATCTGCAATTCAATACTGCTGTACCTCTTTGTTGCACTCAAATTGCCTGTTTAGCGCTGCATCTTGGTGTACCTTCTACAAATACGTTTTACAGAGAACTGTGTATTCAAGTTGTTACTGCTAATTTCAAAGTTAGTAAATCTGCGCACTCTCAGATTGCTAAACTATTACTGGAATTGACTTATTATTTCTGCTGCATACCACCCTGGCCACTCACAACAGTAAGTTAATAGAGGCGTTACAACCCCAAATCTTTGCATCCTTCGAACAGGATAGTTCCTTCTGTGCCTTTCAATTATAAAATCAAGATCTTGGTTGTTGGAAATATCCCCGCTGACAACCAGCCAGCCATCGATGACCAGGCAGATGCTGCTGCACCAGTCAATGCGCCTGCAGCTACTAGCACCCCTAGCTTTGCGCCTCTAACCATGCCTTATTGCCTAGGAGCGCCATGGCTACCCAAGTACAGTGGCGAGTGCCACACTCTTAGAGAATTTAAGGGGAAAATGGGAGCAGTATTCCGCCTGTACTCATTAGCCATGGAACAGAAAGTAAAAATTCTCATAGGGCAACTCAAAGGTCCCGCTGCCAGAGAAGTCAAAACATAGCAGCGTGAGCACAAAAAGGCAGTAGAAGATATTATGGATAGGCTGCAGACTATTTTTGCTAAACACACCGTGTCAGAGATAAAGAAACACTTCTTTAATAAAAGACAGAAAGTGGGGGAAGACTCTAAGAGAATATGCACTGTCCCTGCAGGAGGATATGAAAGCTGTAATAAGGGCCGACCCTAAGGAGGCCACTGGTGCCGACAAGGCTCTTAGGGAACAGTTTATTGAGGGCTCATTAATGGAGACTCTCAGGAGCCAGTTGAAGATGCTGTTGGTGCAGCACCCCGATAGTACATTTTTGCAATTTAACCCCTTAGTGACGAAGCCTGTTTGCGCCTTAGTGACGGAGCCAAATTTTGGAAATCTGACATGCGTCGTTCAACGTGGCATAACTCCGTAAAGGCTTTACATATCCCAGTGATTCTGACATTGTTTTTTCGCCACATGTTGTACTTCATTTAGATTGTAAAAAGAGACCGATATTATTTGTGTATATTTATTAAAAGTACAAAATATTGGAAAAATTTTGAAAAAATTGTCATTTTTTCACATTTTCAACCGTAATATCTCAAATATGTCCAAACATACTGTACAAATTTTTGATAAGATATGTATTTCCATCTGTTTACTTTATTCTGAATGCACACTTGAAAAACTTTTGTGTTTTTTTTAACCATTTAGAGGACGTACAAATTTAACATTACTTTTCAGCATTTTAAGGAGCACTTTGTTTTCCTGCACCAAGCCAAGTTTGCAAAGGCGCATAAGTGTCAGAATAATAGATACACCCACAAATGACCCCATTTTAAAAACTACACCCCTTAGTGTATTCACTGAGGGGGGTCATGAGTATTTTGACCCCACCAGTTTTTTTCAGGAATTAGTTCAATTTAGGGGAGAAAAAATAAAATTTCATATTTTTGCAAATATGTCATTTTAAAGACATATTTTTTTCCTATAGAGCCCATGAAAATGAGGATTTACACACCAAAATGGATACCCCCGTTTCTCCCGTGTTCAGAAATATACCCATTGTGGCCCTAATCTTATGTCTAGATGCATAACGGGAGCCAAAATGAAAGGAGTAGTCGGTGTCTTTCAGAACATAAATTTTGCTTGAAGGCGTTTTAGGCCCCATAGCACTTTTGTAGAGCTCTTGAGTGGCCAAAACCAAAGAGAACCCCCACAAGTGACCCCATTTTGAAAACTAGACCCCTTAACGAATTTATCTAGGGGTGTACTGACCATTTTGACCCCACAGTTTTTGAATGAATTCAAGCCAAGCAAAAGGAAAAAATTGTGATTTTCGTTTTTTGTCAATTCTGTCATTTTAAAAACAGCTTTTTTTGTACAGCACACACATGAATGAAGCCTTTCACCCCAAAATGGATACCCCTGTTTCTCGCGTGTTCAGAGACATACCCATTGTGGCCCTAATCTCATGTCTGGATGCACAATGGGGCCCAAAACGAAAGGAGTAGTCGGTGGCTTTCAGAACATAGATTTTCCTTGAAGGCGTTTTAGGCCCCATAGCACATTTGTAGAGCTCTTGAGCGGCCAAAATAAAAGAGAACCCCCACAAGTGACCCCATTTTGAAAACTAGACCCCTTAACGAATTTATCTAGGGGTGTACTGGCCATTTTGACCCCACAGTTTTTGAATGAATTGAAGCAAAGCAAAAGGAAAAAATTGTGATTTTCGTTTTTTTGGCAATTCTGTCGTTTTTAAAAACTGCTTTTTTGGTACAGCACACACATGAATGAAGACTTGCACCCCAAAGTGGATACCCCTGTTTCTCCCGTATTCAGAGACATACCCATTGTGGCCCTAATCTTTTGTCTGGATGCACAACGGGGCCCAAAATGAAAGGAGTAGTTGGTGGCTTTCAGAACAGAAATTTAGCATAAGGGTGATTTAGGCCCCATTGCCCTCTTGTAGAGCCCTTGAGCGGCCAAAACGACAGAGAACCCCCACAAATGATCCCATTTTGAAAACTAGACCCCCTAACGAATTTATCTAGGGGTGTACTGTGTATTTTTACCCTACAATTTTTGAATAAATCTAAGCAAAGCAGTAGGAAAAAAATTACAATTTTCATTTTTTTGGCAGTTGTATCAATTTAAAAACTGTTTTTTTTGTACAGCACACATAGGAATGAAGACTTTCACCCCAAAATGGATACCCCTGTTTGTCCCGTGTTCAGAACCATACCCCTTGTGGCCCTAATCTACTTAAAGGACGCATGGCTAGGCCTATAATGGAAGGAGCACCCGTTGGATTTTAGGGTACAATGGAATAAATTCCAGGCCCCATTGCCCACTTGTAGAGCCATTGAGCGTCCCAAACTATAAAGAACCCCCACAAATATCCCCATTTTAAAAACTAGACCCCTTAACGAATTCATCTAGGGGTGTACTGCGTATTTTGACCCCACAGTATTTGACTAAACTTCAGCAAAGCAGAAGGAAAAAATTACGATTTTCATTTTTTTGTCAATTTTGTACAGTGTACATAGGAATGAAGACGTTCACCCCCAAATGGATACCCCCGTTTGTCCCGTGTTCAAAAACATACCCATTGTGGCCCTAATCTACTTACAGGACACATGGCTAGGTCTATAATGCAGGGAACACCTGTTGGATTCCAGGGCACAACTGAATACATTCCAGGCCCCATTGCTCATTTGTACGGAATAAAAATTGACTCCCGAAAATCCCCCCCCCCCTCTCCACGCCCTTTTCGGCGTTCCCCAAATCTTAGATAAAAGTAATAATGTGAACTGTGTAGTATTTCCAAAGACGGGTAATTATGGAGGCTGGTTGGGATGGGCACATAGGGCAATAAAATCGGGTATCCCCCCTCCTCTCATGCTTTTTGGGGGTCATTTTTTGACCTCAGTGGCAGGGATGGGGTGTAAAAAGTGGCGTTCCGTGAGTCTCCGTAAGCTTGATGAGGTGCGGCGGTCTCACACAGAAGACGCTCAACAAGCTGCTCCTGGAACTGCAGGAAGGCGAGCGTTCCCGGGGCTTCTTGTAAATTGCGTATTACAGGTAGCGGTCTGAATAACGCCGGGCTCAGGCAGCCGTAGGTGGAATCTGCTTGTGGAGGCCCGCAGCGGATCCCGGCTGTGACCCTGCGTACGGCCGCGTAATGTACTGCGCATAACTGCGTACTTACACGGGCGGTCATGCGCAGTACACTTTTTTTGTTGTTGTTTGTATTTCCCGCACCGTCGCTTAGTGATGACGCGGGTACCCGCAGCCCGTATACAACGTAGTTGCATATGGGCTGCAGGTATATCCATGACCATGGAGCACAATGGGCTCTATGTTGCGGATATCCGCGGTAAAATAGAACCTGCTGCGTTCTCTTTTCTGCGAGTGGATTACACAATTCCAACCCGCTAATGTGAGCGGAATTGTGTAATCCAATGCGATTGATCTGCGTATTACCGCTAATCAAACGCATGCGGAATCCGTAATTCGTATCCGGTCATGTGAGACCAGCCAAAGGTAGATCGCTACCATTTTTTCACGTGTCCGGGGACCGCTCAACGAGGCCACCCGTCACTGCTCCAGGCTCTCGGTGACAATTGGTCGCCGAGAGCAAGGAGATATTAAGTTTCCTGGGCTCCCCGACTCCTGAGCATGTGTGCGGTGTTTTGCCGGCGGTCGCATGCGCAGAATACGGGAAAGTTCACGGAAGAAGATTGCGTCGGGGTGCAAATATGGAGGCCTCTGGTAAAAAGTTTTATCTCCTCTCACCGATCGCATTGGTGAGGGGAGATGAACCTTCCCCTTTTTTTAACTTTTACGTGATCGCCATTATTCTTTGGATAACGGCGAACACGTGATCAGGAACCGCTCACCGCGGCCCTCCGTGAAATCTCCAGGCTCTCGGCTAAGTTTTGTAGCCAGGAGCAGGGAGATTTTAAAAAACCACGGCTTTTGCGCATGCGGCTGCCACATTGGCGACGGGCGTGTGCGCAGAAGCTGGGGTGAGGTCCGCGGATAAATCCGCAGGTCTTAGGTACGTCATTTCATCCTCCCTCACGGATATGATGCGTGGGGGGAGATGAAACGCAAGCTTTTTTTAACTTTTTAAAACTTTTTAAAACTTTTTTTTTTACTTTTTGCACAATTTTCTTTTTACCTTTTACCCCTTTTTTATTTTTATTTTTTTTACTTTTTGCACTTTTTTTTTACTTTACATGATCAACGTCATCCATTGGATGACAGTGATCATGTCCCCAGTGACATCCCTCTGCTCTTGGCTACACACATGGCAGCCAGGAGCAGAGCAATTTTGAATTCTCCGGGGCTCGAGCCCCTCTGTGCACGCGCCCGATGTCAATCATCGGGCGCGCATTCGCAGACGGGGATTTCGGGTCCCGGGACAACTTTTGTTTTACTTTTTCAACTTTTTCGCGATCACCGCTATTGCAATGGATAGCGGTGATCGCGGGCCCGGGGACCGCTCACAGTGGTCCCCGGTAACACCTCCTGGTTCCCGGCTACCTTCAGGAGCCGGGAGCCAGGAGATTTTAAATTTGCCGGGGACACCCGGGCTTCTGCGCGTGTGCGTGACGTCATCGGCTGGTGCGCATGCGCAGAAGGCCGCCGGCGGGTCCGGGAGGACCAGATCTCCGGGGGACACCGCCGACAAGCCGTGTGAGTATTTTCAGCTGCCGTGATGGATCCGATCCATCATAGCAGCTGAATTACTACTTTTTTACACTGTTTTATTTACTTTTTTGCGATCGGCGCTATTCATTTTATAGCGCCGATCGCAATGCCGGGGGGGAGTGCCCGCATCCTGGGATGACAGCTCCATGCTGTCGGCTACCTGCGGGCACCGACAGCATGGAGCTGTCACGTCCTCAGGCCAGTGAGCATCAATCCAAAGAGGATGCATAAAACTACGTCCTCTAGGATTAAGGCCCACTTTCTGAGGACGTAGTTTCCCGATGGGGCCGTCGTTAAGGGGTTAAAGAACTAGCCATTACTATTCTGGGTACGGAGCCCCAGACCACTGAGGGGGAGGAGCTTAATGAATGTGATGAATGACGAGCTTGTCCCGCCCTCATAAGCATGACGTATATCAGCAGGTGGAGCAATCTAGCGGTGATATGTCTGCTTCACTGTTGGAGATGCAGAAACAAATGACGGAGCTGACTCGCAGTGTTGCCGCACTGTGTCAGAAAGCCAGCGAGCTAGAAAGCCCACGACCAATGCCCCAGCCATTACTACCCGAGCGCCAGTTACCACTGGGACTGCATCGGCCCCTCGGGACCATTTTGTGAGCATTGCTGCCAAAATGGACTTGATATCCATACATGCTACTGTTTAAATGGGCAACCCCTGTGCAGAAGAACCGCACCCCAGTAGGACAGACAATACATCCACATCCCGCAAATGGCATTTCTAAGTATGTATGCCCCTGTCCAGAAGTTATGTTATATGTGGACGGTATGCCTGTGCCTGCGCTCATTGATACTGGGTCACAAGTCACCACTATCCGCAAACGTGACTTTGAAAAGTACTGGTCCCCTGAAGTTCTCAGCTGTCCGCCTAAGCAATTATCAATGTTGTAGCGAGCAACGGCCTACTCATAGCTGTAGTGGGGTACTGGCAACCAACAGTTATAGCCAGGAAAGCGGAGCTACACTAGCAAGGAATACTGGTGGTAGATGTGCCTGACAAGAATGCACCAATCATCACACTGGTCATGAACATATTAAAAAACTGTTATGCAGAAATGCTGGAAGCGCTACAGAATAATGTGCCCGCAGCATCCCAGGCCAAGCTAGCTGTGTTAAAGACCACTATAATAGCCTTGTCAGCTCAGCAGCGGTTGAGTGTTTGCATCATGTGATAAGGACTAGGCCTTCGGCCACTCACAACAGTAAGTTCATTGGAGTGTTACACAGTGCGGCATTACTACTGAAAGGGAGCCTATATGAGGCATTATTACTGAGTAGGGATCTGTGAGACATATTATTACTAAGTGGGGGATTTTGAGGAGCATTATTACTGAGCGGTGGTCTAGAAGGTTTAACCCCTTAACGACCAGCCCATTGCCTTTTTACGTCCTGCCCAATAGGGCTTTATTCTCTGAGGACGTAAAAACATGCGTCCTACAGAGAATAAAGCCCCGTGGGCTATGGACGTGACAGCTCCATGCTGTCGGTGCCCGCAGGTAGCTGACAGCATGGAGCTGTCATCCCGGGCTGCGGGCAGTCCCCCCCGGCATCGCGATCGGCGCTATCCACTGGATAGCGCCGATCGCAATAAAGTTTAAACAAAAGTTTAAAAAGTGAAAGATTCAGCTGCCCTGATGGATCGGATCGGATCGATCCAGACGAATAACGTCACGCGCATGCTCAGAAGACTGGGAACCCCGGTGAGTTTAAAATCTCCTGGTTCCCGGCTCCTGAAGGTAGTCGGGAACCAGGAGATGTCCCCGGGGACTGCGGCGAGCGGTCCCCGGGCCCGCGATCGCCGGCGATTGGGAAAAAGTTTTAAAAAAGTGAAAATAACGTTAATTTTACCTCCCCTCATGGATCGGATCCATGAGGGGAGGTGAAAATACTCACCCCCGTTCCTCAGCAGTGTCCCGGTCTTCTGGGACCTGAGTCTCCTTCTGCGCATGCGCACCCGATGATTGACAGTGGGCGCGTGCACAGAGGGGCTCAGGACCCGGGAAATTTAAAATCTCTCTGCTCCTGGCTACCATGTGTAGCCAGGAGCAGAGGGATGTCCCTGCAGAGATGATCACTGTTATCCAATGGAGAACAGTGATCATTTAAAGTTAAAAAAAGTGTAAAAAAAGTAATTTAAAAAAAGTTTGAAAAAGTAAAAAAAAAGTTTAAAACTAGAGATGAGCGAACGTGCTCGGCCCCGCCCCTTTTTCGCCCGAGTACCGCGATTTTCGAGTACTTCCGTACTCGGGCGAAAAAATTCGGGGGGCGCCGTGGCGGCGCGGGGGGTTGCGGCGGGGAGTTGGGGGGGAGAGGGAGAGAGAGAGGGCTCCCCCCTGTTCCCCGCTGCTACCCCCCGCACCGCCGCGCCTCTCCCCGCCCCCCGGCGCCCCCCGAATCTTTACGCGCGAGTACAGAAGTACTCGAAAATGGCGGTACTCGGGTGCGTAAGTACTCATTACGAGTACGTTCGCTCATCTCTATTTAAAACGCTTACATTTCATCTCCCCTCACGGATCATATCCGTGAGGGAGGATGAAATTACGTACCTAAGGCCCCCGGATTCATCTGCGGACCTTACCACAGCTTCTGCGCACGCGGCCGTCGCCAAAGCGGCAGACGCATGCGCAAAAGCTGTGGATTGCCAGGATAACTTAAAATCTCCCTGCTCTTGGCTACAAAACTTAGCCAAGAGCCTGGAAATTTCACAGGGGTGGGGTGGGGGGGGGGGGGGGCGCTGTGAGCCGTTCCTGATCACGTGTTCGCCGTTATCCAATGGATAATGGCGATCACATAAAAGTTTTTAAAAAAAGTTAGTTTCATCTCCCCTCGCCAATGCGATCGGTGAGAGGAGATGAAACTTTTTACCAGAGGCCTCCGTATTTGCACCCTGACGCAATCCTCCTACGTGAACTTACCCGGATTCTGCACATGCGACCGCTGGCAAAATGCTGGACACATGCGCAGGAATCGGGGAGCCCAGGAAACTTAAAATCCCCTTGCTCTCAGGCGACCAACGGTCGCCAAGAGCCTGGAGCAGTGACGGGTGGCCTCGTTGAGCGGTCCCCGGTCACATAATAAAAAGGTAGCAATCTACCTTTGGCTGGTCTCACATGACCGGATAGGAATTACGGATTCCGCATGTGTCTGATCCGCGGTAATACGCAGATCAATCGCATTGGATTACACAATTCCGCTCACATTAGTGAGTTGGAATTGTGTAATCCACTCGCAGAAAAGAGAACGCAGCAGGTACTATTTTACCGCGGCTATCCGCAGCATAGAGCCCATTGTGCTCCATGGTTGTGAATATACCCGCTGCCCATACACAACTACCTTGTATACGGGCTGCGGGTACCGGTGTCATCGCTAAGCGACGGTGCGGGAAATACAAACAAAAAAAAAATGTGTACTGCGAATGACCGCCTGTGTGAATAGGCAGTTATGCGCAGTACATTACGCGGCCGTACGCAGGGTCACAGCCGGGCTCACAGATGGGATCCGCTGCGCGCCTCCGCAAGCGGATTCCGCTTACGGCTGCGTGAGACCGGCGTTATTCAGACCACTACCTGTAATACGTATTTTACAAGAAGCCCCGGGAACGCTCGCCTTCATGCAGTTCCAGGAGCAGCTTGTTGAGCGTCTTCTGTGTGAGACCGCCGCACCTCCGCAAGCTTACAAAGACTCACGAAACGCCACTTTTTACACCCCATCCCCGCCACTGAGGTCAAGAAATGACCCCCAAAAAGCATGAGAGGAGGGGGGATACACGGTTTTATTGTCCCATGTGCCCATTCCAACCAGCCTCCGTAATTACCCCTGTCTTCGGAAATACCACACAGTTCACATTATTACTTTTATCTAAGATTTGGGGAAAGCCGAAAAGGGCGCGGAGTGTGTGTGTGTGTGGGCGGGGGGGGGGGGGGATTTTTAGGGAGTCAATTTTTATTCCGTACGAATGAGCAATGTGGCCTTGAATTTATTCAGTTGTGCCCTGCAATCTAACAGATGTTCCCTTCGTTATAGGCCTTGCCATGGGCCCTGTAAGTAGATTAGGGCCACAATGGGTATGTTTCTGAACTCGGGACAAACGGGGGTATCCATTTGTGGGTGAATGTCTTCATTCCTATGTACACTGTACAAAAAAACTGTTTTTAAATTGAAAAAATTGCCCAAAAAATTGAAAATCGTAATATTTTCCTTCTGCTTTGCGATTCACTCAAATAATGTGAGGTCAAAATACGCAGTATAACCCTAGATGAATTTGTTAAGGGGTCTAGTTTTCAAAATGGAGTCAATTGAGAGGGTTCCTTATCGTTTTGGCCGCCCAATGCCTCTATAAGTGGGCGATGGGGCCTGGAATTTATTCAGTTGTACCCTGAAATCCAACGGGTGTTCCTTTCATTTTAGGCCTAGCCATGTGTCCTGTAAGTAGATTAGGGCCACAATGGGTATGTTTCTGAACACGGGACAAACAGTGGTATTCATTTTGGGGTGAAAGTCTTCATTTGTATGTTAGCTGTACAAAAAAAACCTGTTTTTAAATTGATACAATTGCCCAAAAAATGAAAATCGTTATTTTTTCCTACTGCTTTGCTTAGATTTATTCAAAAATTGTACGGTTAAAATACACAGTACACCCCTAGATGAACGCGTTAAGGGGTCTAGTTTTCAAAATGAGGTCATTTGTGGGGGTTCTCTATCGTTTTGGGCGCTCAAGGACTCTACAAGTGTGCTATGGGGCATAAAACGCCTTCAAGCAAAATTTATGTTCTAAAAGCCACCGACTGCTCCTTTCATTTTGGGCCCCGTTGTGCATCCAGACATGAGATTAGGGCCACAATGGGTATATTTCTGAAAACAGCACAAATAGGGGTATCCATTTTGGGGTGCAAGTCTTCATTTATATGTGTGCTGTACAAAAAAAGCTGTTTTTAAAATGACTGAATTGCCAAAAAAACCGAAAATCACAATTTTTTCCTTTTGCTTTCCTTGAATTCATTCAAAAACCGTGGGTTCAAAATGGGCAGTACACCCCTAAATAAATTTGTTAAGTGGTCTAGTTTTCAAAATGGGGTCATTTGTGGTAGTTTTCTATGGTTTTGGGCGCTCAAGAACTCTACATGTGTGCTATGGGGCCTAAAAGGCCTTCAAGCAAAATTTCTGTTCTGAAAGACACTGACTACTCCTTTCATTTTGGGCCCCGTTGTGCACTCAGATATAAGATTAGGGCCACATTGGGTATATTTTGAACACAGGACAAACAGGGGGATCCATTTTGGGGTGTAAATCCTCATTTTCATGTAAACTATAGAAAAAATATGTCTTTAAAATGACATATTTGCAAAAATATGAAATTTTTATTTTTCTCCTCTAAATTGAATTAATTCCTGAAAAAAACTGTGGGGTCAAAATACTCATGACACCCCTCAGTCAATACATTAAGGGGTGTAGTTTTTAAAATAGGGTCATTTGTGGGGGTATCTAGTATTCTGACACCTAAGAGCTTTTGCTATCTTGGCTTGGTGCAGGAAAATAAAGTGTTCCTCAAAATGCTGAAAAGTAATGTTAAATTTGTATGTCTCCTAAATGGTTAAAAAACATAAAAGTTTTTCAAATGTGCATTCAGAATAAAGTAAATAGATGGAAATATATATCTTAGCAAAAGTTTGTACAGTATGTTTGCACATATTTGATATATTACAATTGAAAATGTGAAAAAACGATATTTTTTTCAAAATTTTCCCAATATTGGCCCTTTTATTAAATATACACAAATTCTATCAGGCTATTTTCACCACCTAAATGAAGTACAATATGTGGCGAAAAAACAATGTCAGAATCACTTGGATATGCAAAACCTTTACGGAGCTATTCTATGTTAAAGTACATGTCAGATTTCCAAAATTTGGCCTGGTCATTAAGGCGCAAACATGCTTGGTCACTAAGGGGTTAATTACGGAGTTGGGGCACTTTAACTATATTTGGGGCACTAAAAGTGGCACTTACAGTGTGCAGCTTACAGGGAGTACTAAAATGGGGAATATTATTACTGTATGCGGCACTGTGGACAGGGAATTTATATAGAGGCTTCCAAAATTGAGCTAAGTAGCTGGAAAATTGTCCAGTCCAAGGTATTCCGGGTAGTTTCTGGGTCCTATACAGGCTTTTTCTTACCCTTCACTGACTGTTCTGAGGTCTCCTTATCATCCTTATCAGTAACTTTTGTTAATTGCTACAAGTCAGGAGATTTTGGGCCCTTTTATGGCCCATTTACAGAATAGTTCTAAGTCCAGTGCCCCTGTGGGAATTTGAACAATATTCGTCGTGTGTAAACGCATGCAACATCTGAATGAAAATTATTAGTCGTTCAGTTTCTTCATGCAGAAAACTAAATGACACGTTGTTCAATGTAAACAGCAGTCGGTCGCTTCTGAATGACTATCTGCTTACTATGTATGGAGCCGGGCGGGCCAGTGATACTCGCTCCTAATAGCTCATGAGCGAGCATCACTGGGACAAGCTGCTTGCCCGACAGCTCATCCCATCTAAATGGGGCAGTACACTGAATGATGGTCATTCAGATTCTTGCTGAATCAAGGGAATCTGAGTAATATCGTCCAGTGTATATGGCAGTAGTGACTGAAAGACTAATTATAATTTGTTTATCGCTCGGTTTCTTCAGGCTTACAAAATCAGCAGAAACAAGTTGTGATTGGGAAAAGTCATCATGATGGTATGGGCCAGATGGAGGAAAAAAGGAAAGTCAGTTACTCCAGTCAGAGATGATGTCACCTGTCATCACTGGATATAACAGTACTATAATAACTTATATGGTCTACACCGCACCTTTGTAGAGCTGGAATCTAGCATAATATGTTCACTGTATGGGGAGGTAATAGTGGTCTTTGGATCATATTTTTTTCAGCAACACTATGGTGATATATGGTCAAATTCTGGGGGTATTATCTGGCCCTCGTATAGTGTTGTTATTGATCTTTGCAATGGTCTTTATTCAGTGACAATACTGTATGTTGGTATTAATCACTATCTGACGGTATTATTTGGACCTCATATAGTGTTACTGGTAATGCCGATCTTTGATGTCTTTATTCAGTAACAGTATGGTGGCATTAGTCGTGATGTGGTGGTATTATTTGGTGTTATTAATGGTAATTTTAGTCTTGGTATAGTGGGTTCTGTTCACTGACAGTGGAGGTAGTTATATGGGTCATGATAATTACAATAATATCACATATTACCTATGTGGGTTTTTGGGGTAAAAGAAGAAACTTTTGGTACTGTGTTAGCCAGTAGGTTATGCCTATTGGATGGCAGCATTCCTTCAACTCAATGTACCACTCTTTAAACAAGCATTTGAAACAGAGGTATTGTATCCTCTTCCTTATTTGCATATTTTACCCAGAGGAGCATGCATGGCCTTATATCTCCTCATTCATCTAGGTGTCTCCACACCCTCTTCCTGGGTGCTCTCCTTGGAAAGAGACAATGCCTCTCCCAACCTGCGTCACAGGCCTCTCACCAGCTAATCCAGAAACCTACTGCAAACTGATAAGAGGCAAACACCCCGAAACAGCTGTCTGTGTATGGAGTCTGGCTTGGTTCCCTATTCCCAATCAGTGTTTCAAAAGCTTGTTTAAAGAGTCGTACATTGATTTAAAGGAATGTTGCCATCCAATAGGTGGCGCTGCAGAGGTATTGTTCCATCTTCCTTATTTGCATATTTTACCCAGAGGAGCATGCATGGCCTTATAAGTCTCCCCACTCACCTCCTAGGTGTCTCCACACACCCCTTCTGGGTGCCCTTCTTGGGGAGAGACAATGCCCCTTCCGACCCACTCACCATTCTAGGTGTCTCCACAAACCTTTTGGGCGCTCTCCATAAGGAGAGACAACACCACTTCCGATCTAAGCCTGTAGAATAAAACGTAGTAAAAAGCAGTCTTGTAAATATCATACCTTTTAATAAACTAGCATTAAGTTTTGTTAGCTATAAAAGGTATCATATCTACAAGACTACTTTGTTTAACTTTTTCCTTCTTACCACCTTTGTGGTTGTGACTGGTGGTTTGTTGACCCCTGCCTAATTGAGTTCACCCTACTTGCTGCTGACTTGGGTCCACTTATAACATGGGGCAGTTTTACATTTTTTACCAAGGCCACTTTGGATTCCTAAGCTCCTCCGTATTGCAATCTGCCGAGATGGTGTTTCTACCTGCCCTTCTACCTGTATATCTTTGTATTAGTATTTAGGTAAATATGGCCATTAGTAGTGATATTTTTGTTGAACTTTCCATTTGTATACATATACTCATAATATCAGATATATATCCTGGATAGAACCATATAAATTAAACAATACATCAACATATGATAAACTTACAAGCCATCCAGCATGTCTAAGATGGAACAGCTTTCATTGACAACATATAAAGAAGTCAGTCATATACAGTTAAGACCTGCGATATATCCGGATCTACTCAGAGAGGACAGAAAACAACACCTGTTATATCTGAGGAATACTTTTCTACAACAGGGGTTCCATGCGCTGGTTATAGATGGGCAGGTCCACAGGGCTTCAAGGATTGCAAGGACAGCTGCTATGGTTGTTCATTTATTAAGACTTGCCTATGGCAAAACTTAATAGAATCTCTGTCAAAATACAGTATACTGCAATACTGAAAGAGTACCGGCACTTCCAGAAAACGTTTGACATATCATATAGACATACCAAAAGTAGTGAACAGTGGGGGTCCCGCTGCTGGGATTCAAGCTGATTCCAGCTAGAATGAAGGGGCTGCAATGCTCATCTGCGCACTGTGCCACCTTGGCTATATTCGTTTGTTTTCAGCTGCTCCCAACAACCGTCAGACAGCCTTATAGAGGTATATAGAAGCTTCCTTATGAGGCAATCCTCAGCTGACGGGAGCAGCAGAAAGCAAGCGAACATAGCCAAAGGGGCACTGCACTTGGGTGAGCACTGCAGTCACCTCAGTCTAACAATCAGCAGGGGTCTTAGGAGTGAGACCCTCACTGATTAAAACTTTTGACATTTGAAAAGTTTTCAGAAAGTGTACTCTTCAAATATTTCAATATGTTATATAAGCGATCAAATGATTCTTAGTTCAGGTCCCTTATGGGATCAAATAATAAAAATAAAGGAAATAAAGTTTTTCTTAATTATTCCAAAAAATAAAATGTGTTAAATGTTTAAAAACACCCTTTCCCCATTCTTAACATAAAAACCAGCATATTCTGTATTGGCGTGTTGTAAAAGTCCAATCTATGAAAATAATGGATTATTTATTCTGCACAGTGAATGCAGTAAGAAGAAAAAATACACAAAGCCAGAACTATGCTTTTTTGGTCACCTTGTTTCCAAGACTAAACTATATTAAAAAAACTATAAAAAAGTCGTATGTACCTCCAAATGGTTCCAATACAAACTACAGGTCATCCTGCAAAAAACAAGCCTCCATACAACCCCATAAAAGGTGGTCAGAAGATGGTAGAAAGTAATTTTTAAAAATATTTTATTTTTAAAAGTAGTACAACAAAAAAACTATATAAATTTGGTATCGTCTTAATAGGACTGAAAAATGGAATAAACTCACATGTAATTTGGTCACACTGTGTATGCTGTAAAAAAACATCCCCCTCCCAAAAAATGGCGCAACTACATTTTTTCTATTTCATCCCACTTAAATACCTTTTTTAATGGTTTTTCAGTACTTTATATAGTAAATTAAATGGTAGCATTGAAAAATACTATTTGACCCGCAAAAACAAGCCCTTTTATGGCTATTTTGATAGAAATATTAAAAAATTACGATTTTTTTTAAGTGGGGAGGAGAAAACAAAAAGTTGTGCTGTAGTACTTAGAAATCAGCCATTGCAGAGATTCCTGTAAGAAAAACTGAAGCTGGAGTCCCAGCTAACTGCATAGTTCTAAGGTGTCGGTATCTATGTCATCAAGTGGTTAAACGAAATATAAAAAAAAAAAAGAATCAAAAATGAATACGGGAAAAACAATATTAAACAAAATCTCAGCCCCCCCCTTCAAAATAAAACAAAACATTACATTGAAATACATTAGATAGTCATGAAAAATTCTCAGTTTGTGGTTCAACTATTTCATTTTTTATTTAGGACTTTTCTATATACTTTTTGCAGTAGCTGTTCATATTACACAGTTGAATATGTTCTAGCTGACTCGATATTAAAAATAATGCTGACCATGGCATTGTCCCATTCACACTATATTGCCTTTGTCAATTTTCAAAAAGTTTACCGTTTACTGGAAAAGCAAAAAGAACTCAGTGACACACAGAAATGACAACTGCTTAAAATAAAAGTTGTAATATGCTGATGCGTTTCTCATCAATATACACGTGATTGGTCAGCATGAAGATGATGTGATCATCACCACAATATACATGTAGAACATTCATTTTCTTGGCTCATGGCTACGATGGAATACCTGTAATGTTCCGCAACACAAGCAGTTCTGCAATGTTGGCATTCACAAACAGAGCATTTTTTGACTCATGACATAAGATTCTAAGTAGATGAACACTTAAACACTGAGAATGCAATTTGTTAATGCCGTCATCAGTATATTGTTGGGTAGGGGGATCAAAAAATGTGTTGGAGAATAGACTTTGAAATGTTAAAAAAATCGTTCCAAGTTGAACATTGTATCCAGTCTTACTCCAATTTTCCCACTGGACTCTATTTAAATTGTGGCAGAGATTACATGCCGTACCAGCTGCATTGGTAATGTCGGTATATAAGAATGTGACAGTTAGTGATTGGCTGCAGTGGTAATGTGTCAGTACAGAAAGTTATCAATTAGAGATGAGCGAGCCCGCTCAGTAAAGGAAGTTACTCGTGCGAGCATCATTCTTCTCGAGTAACTGCATACTAGTCCAAGCAAATGCGGGGGGCAGCAGGGGGCAGCAGGGGGGAGAGAGATCTCACTCACTCTCCCCACCGCCGCCCCCCCGCATTTGCTCGGACGAGTATGCAGTTACTCGAGAAGAGCGATGCTCGCTCGAGTAACTGCCTTTACCGAGCGGGCTCGCTCATCTCTATTATCAATGTACCCAGGTGAATAAAGGCGAGCGGGGTCACAGAAACGTGGATGCTAGATTGGTGGGGGATTTTGAAGGTGAATCTGGGTTTAATTATTATTTTAACCCATATAAAGATATCAGAAAACATTTTTAAAAAGCTGAAAACAGCTTTAAGATGTAATTAGAATAAAATAACCTAAAAGTTAATTTGACGAATATGTATGGATAATAATTGATAATAAATAATTCGAATAAATACACATTTTTAAATTACAATTTTGTGAATTTATAACTTATAGTTCAGAATAGAATTTGTTGTAAAACATACATGGCCTTTAATTAGGCAAAAGCATCAACAACAACAGTGGGCTATCCTCGGATTTCTGATCATTGGGCAGGCAAGCTTAAACCTACAAAGCTCAATTGTCTCATCAGACCATTATTTGATGATATGTTGCCAGTACATATGAAAAACATGACTGATAAACAAGATGATATCTGCTAGTTTATGCCATTAGTCCAAAAGAAGTCTGCTCTGTCTACATATAGCATACAATGAAGAAAAACATTTCATACACATATCTCAATGGGTGCAGACACTAAGATGGTATTTGCGTTACTTTCTTTTGGGATGTCCTCATAGCTGCTGCACGAAGAAAATGATAAACTGGGACTGGTGTCGCTCTTATTGCTATCTAGGGTGTTGCCATTGAGATAAGGAAGACCCTGAGATTTAATATGTACAAAGACATCGTTGTTGTTTTTGGCCTCAGAAGGATGTGGTTCTTCCTTGGTCACCAGCCAGGTCTTGCCAAAATACCAGAGGATATCCTTAATGGAGCATCTTTTCTCTGGCTCGATGGAAAGCAATTTGCTAAACATTTTAAGGGCATGGGAGGTAAATCTCCGCCACTGCGATGGCACATTGGCATTTTTGTATTTTTGCCACTGATAAAATTCATAATAAAAGGAGTCAGAATGTAATGCTTTTTCCCAAGGGAAATTCCCAGTCATCATGCAGAATAGAAGAACCCCAAACGCCCACACGTCAATACTATGTTCCACCAAAAATCCACTGTGCTTTGAAGTTTCACAAAGTTCGGGAGCCGTGTAGGGGATTGTTCCGATCACACGCTTTTCCGTGGTTCCAGCAATCCTGGTCATGCCGAAATCGGAGAGCTTAATTTTTCGGCATTCTTTATCGAAAATGAGAATATTTTCTGGCTTGATATCGCGGTGGACAAGCTTTCGGTTGTGGAGATAATCCAGTGCTAACGCTACTTGGTAGATGCAGCGTTTTGTTGTATGTTCGGAAAGACCAACCTAGAATTGGGTGAAAAAAATATGGAATAATATGAAACATGGAAACTATATTTCCTTTGAATAAGATAGGATGGAGAAATAATACTGTGTGTATTTCTGGAGGTGAGACATGATACAAATTGTTAGACTTTATTCTGTCAAAGTGCTGGCAGGCTTCAGAAATGTTCTTTTAAGCCTTTAACCATAGTTGTTGTTTTCCATACGTACCTGTGGAGGGATGATATCAAAAAGGTCCCCAGCTACTGCATATTCTTGGGCAAACACATAGTATTCATCCGTCTCAAAAGCGATGTCATACATGCCAATAATATATGGACAGGCTGACAGGTATCTTGAAATGCAATATTCCTGCAAAAAGCTCTTCTGCTTTGTTGTTTTCTTCCTCAAAAACTTTAGGGCCATCTTTGTACCTAAAGTGACAAAAAAACTGTACTTAATGTGCCAAATAATGATGTGTAATGACTGCTTCGTCCTCCTTTAACCCCTTTAGTGGCACGCCCAGAAAATCTCCGGGGCTTGCTGCACTGACTATGCAGTTAAACCCCGGAAGATTTCCGTGTACAGCTTTAGTGCTGAAATGCTGGCCAGGACACAGAGTTATTGTGGCACTGTATATGCTGGCCACTTCGAATTAGCTCCGGAAAATCTCTGGGGCTTGCTGTGCTGGCATGGTAATAATAAACCTGCCACTGAAGGGGTTAAACGTCAGTTCATTAACTCAGCACAACACTGTCCTCTCCTCTTTGTATACCATAACCTCAAGTTCCGTTTTATCCAAATGTTACAAGTCTTACCTTTGGCTTTATGGATCACCAAATCAACTCTTCCATATGTCCCTTTCCCAAGTTCTCTGATGACCTCATACTGTTTTGTGATTTCTACTTTTTCCATTGTCTTTGCTGTCAACATCTGTAGCTCCTCAAGAATATCCACTGCTCCTCGGGACAGTAGTGATGAAACACTCATGGTTATTATCTACGTGAAGTAATTTAGTTGCCAAAATGTTGCACTTTCATTAGATCCACGGAAATCTGCAACTAAAGTGACAATTACGGTAATTCACCAAATAGTGATGTTGCTTATTTACCTCTGTCATCAGTGTGCTTAATCAAAGCTCATCACCAGCTCTCCTATTTTCTCATTGCCCATCTATTATCATCAACCATCATTCTTATCAATCATAACTGCCCCCGTCAAACCTTGTCAGTCCTCATCATTCTCAACAACCAACATTTTCATCATCACTAAAGGATGTAGGGGACACATTACATTGTACAGCCTGTACCCTCACAGTATGACCCAATGCTTCAGCTCTAGCCTCTCACTACTGTGCACCACATCTTGCAGTCCATGCTGCTTTGCAACCCTAATTTAACATGTTCTCTTCTGAGTCAACCTACCTGATAGGGTGAACTCTCTCTAAACCTAAATTAATGAGAAGTGTTAATTACAACACTGCTGGCCAGCATTCAGTAATCCCCTTGGAGATAATTGGGACAGGACAACACATGAGTTGCTGGAATGCCCTCTGCTACTTGCGACTATGTTCTGTAAGTGGATTGAAAAGTTAAACGCTACATGTAATCACCCTCTGAAGGAGATTAAAAGGGAAAAAATAGGAGTAATATCACTAATTTAGAAAAAAAAATCCCTATTCATTTCTAACTGCTTTTACTGAATGTGCTATTAGATATAACCATACTATTATGGTTATTATGGGGTGTTATTATGTGGTGCCGAAGAGCCAATCAGGTGGCTCTAATCAGCAGCGCTGCTGAACTGCGGCTGAAATCCTAAATATGCCAGCAGGAATGGTACAACCTGCAGCTAATGCTGTGCTGATGTGAAAGTGAAAGCAAAACTTTCATCATGCAGATGGTGCTGATAAGCATCACACAGGAAGCCGAGGTGCATGGAAGTGGCTCAACATACAGAGATGACCTCCAGAGTGTGATAGGTAATCAGGTGGGGTGACAGGGATGGAATAATGTGTTTTCACTGGAGTGGCCCTTTAAGAAACTTAGCACAATAAAATAAACATGATAAGCAAAAAAAGAAAATAAAAATATTTAAAAAATGATAGAAAATAAATAAAAGCAAAGGAATAAAAATAAATATGAAACAGACTTGTTGAAATTTGCTAAAATAGTAATAACATTCCATCCAGGCCGTGAGCTTCCCATTATGTGGCGGTGACAATACTGTACCTGCTAGAAAATATGCTCATTCTTTCCTTTCTATCGCATATTGGACCATGGAATGTGACGCACTAATTGTCCCCGATTGTTTTTATAGTCTTCAGCAACAGAGCTGTTAGAATCTATCAGGATAAACAACACTCGGCGAGGACTGGAAATGCCACGTGCGCTTCCATTACTGAGCAGGAGGACGCAGATGGAGCATCTGGTGCATTAAAACATTGCCTGCCTGCTCTGTAATCCCGGAGAGGTAATTAGGAGAAGACCCGTAGAGCACGCGAACACATTACACATCCTGTAGTCCTCGCAATATCACAATCAGATGCCTATTATGAAGATTATAATCAAAACAAATCTAGTAAGAAAAGCATAATATGTTTAACACGGGCTCTAAAATTAGCCAGAGTTGTATTACTGTGCCAATTTAACCCCTTCCAGCATCCACTGTGTACAACACCGACAGCAGGCCGAGCTCCTATGGCACCATATATGTACGGCATTGAGTATTATACAGATAGCATCCCACGGCAATGGTCTGGTGATGCCAACCTTTTAACCACTTAAATGCTGTGGTCAGTAGCAACCACGATGTCCAACTTCTGAATGTTAATATTAGGGCCTTGAGTTCTTCATATTCCACTCAGCTCATTTTACTCGACCCGGATGATTATATTCCACCCAGCTTGTCATATTCCGTCCAGCTCAATATATATTCTACTCACTTATTAGAGATATTCTGCCCGGCTTATAACATATACCTCTCAGTTTGTTTTATTCATCCCAGCTCATTATTTTCTGTTACTTGGTATATTTCTCCCAGCTTGATATATTCTGCACAGCTCCTTATAGTCTTCCCAGATTGCTATATTCTGCCATACTTGGCATATTCTGCGCGGTTTATCATGTTCTACCCAGCTGGTTATATTCCGCCCCGGCTCGCCATACTTGTCACATTCGGCCCAGCTTATTATATCTACTTAGCTCACTATATACTGCTCATCTGTTTATATTCCTCCCAGTTTACTTTCTGCTCAGTTTGTTATACTGCTCCCTTTTTATTAAATTCCACAAATCTTGTCATATTCTGTCCAGCTTGTTATATTTCACCTGGCTCCTTATATTCCTCTCATTTTGTCACATTCCACCTACTTTGTCATATCCTATCCAGCTTGTTATATTCCGCCCAGTTTCTTATATTCCTCCCAGTTTGTTATATTCCGACAAGCTTGTATTCTGCCCATCTCGTCACAAATTCTGCCCAGCATCTTATATTCCACTTGGTTCCTAATATTTCTCCCAACTTGTCATATTCCGCCTAGGTTGTCATCTTTTGCCCAGCTTGTTATATTACATTCAGACCGTTATATATCGTCCAGCTCTTCATATTCCTACCAACTTGTTATATTGAACCTACCTTGATATATCCTACCCAGCTTGTTATATTCTGCCAGGCTCCTTATATTTCTTCCAACTCGTCATATTCCACCTAACTCATCAACTTCTGCCCGGCATGTTATATTCCACCCACCTTGACGTGTTCATTGAATGACAGCTGAGCGCTGCCTCTGGTTGGTCACAGCGCTCAGTAAATCACAGGCAGTGCTTTCAGGAGGCAGGGATTTTGCAATCCCCGACCAGGAGAGAAGCTGAAGCAAAGTGTCAGGGACCTGCAAGAAGATGCGCCAGAGATGACAGCGCTAATAAGGTGATGTATTATTATTTTTTTCTACAGTTAGAGATTATTTTTGGGGTAGGGCTTACATTTCAAGCCCCCCCTCCACCCGAAAATCCCCGCTGCAAAGAGTTCCCTGCGACTGCTGTCACAGCAGTGGCAGAGGATCGTGATCATCTCCCATTGAGAACAATGGGAGAACATCAGGATCCACTGCTGCAGCTGTGACAGCTGCAGCAGGGGGATTCCTTTACTGATCATGTTCTATTGATTTCAATGGGGCTGGCGCTGCTGCCGCTGGCCCTAATGACATCAGTGAGAGAAGATCACTATGACTATGACAACCACAGCAAGAGATTCCTTCAGCCCTGCTGGGATGGGAGGCTGTTTCAGTGCGGAAATGACTCACATTCAGGGCTTCCAGAAGGATTGCGACAGTGATATATGTCAATCACATCCCGATATAGCTTTCACCAGTGTGCAGGAGCCCTTATAGTCCGTCTGGCTATGACTTCCCACAAGATGAGCGCAGAACAAGCTGATGATGACATCACCAGTTTGTTCGCTCGTGCAAACAAAAATCATGAGGTTCTCTTTATGTCTAAAAGCGCCTTTACTCTCAATCTGTGACACAAAATTATCACACTCCTATCCTAGAAGAATATACACAAGTAACTTCACCCTGGTTCATATCACTATGAAGATGTATAACATATACCAGCTGAAGATATAATAATATACCATAAGATGCTCAGGTTATACCAGCACAGTCCATATCACTATATATAACTTATACTAGGTGTACATAAATACCCAGATTATACCAGCATAGTCCATATCACTATATATAACTTATACTAGGTGTACATAAATACCTAGATTATACCAGCATAGTCCATATCACTATATATTAGAATATGTGTAACTTATACTAGGGGTACCTAAATATGCAGTTTATACCAGCATAGTCCATATCTCTATATATACAAAATAGATTACTTATACCAGCTGTACATATATAATTATATACTAGAAGTGCCCATGTTATACCAGCTTGGCCCATATCACTAAATGCATTAAGGTGCTGTCGCAAACTGGAGCCAAAGGACATGCAATTTATAGAAGGCGGCAGGCACTATAATTCAAGAGGCTGGTCTTAGGGAAAGAGTTACAGCCCAGATGGGAAGGGGAACCTTCAGTGTGTTCCTGAGAGAGACACAGAGCTGAAGGGAGAGATCTATGGTATGGTCATGTGATCTGGCCACCAAGGATCCCCTGCAGTGCCCCCATAGAAGCACCAGAGTTTCCTTGTCAGGGATATGCCGTCAGTGCCCGGAGTGTGGCTCACTGAGCAGCACTGCAAATACTAATCTGTTCTGAGGTCTCAGCAGTGACCAGGATAAGCAGGAGTACAAAAGTCACTTATGAAAGGGACAGGAGCACCTGGAATGTTACTACTGAGCCAGAGAGACTATTGGAAGACTCTTGAATTCCAGTTACAAACCGATTCCATAGTTACAGGAACTATAATATAGAAATAGTAAAAAAAAGGCACAAAATGTTGTCGTATAACTAAACAAACTTGACATTTCTGTGGTACCCTGAATGGTGCATCGACCTAAGTAAAAAAAAAAACATTCATTATAGCCCCAACTTCATTTTGATTGTCACAGTCCACCTACACCTTACATTTGGTGCTAGTGGACAGAAATATGGAGACTGAAAGATATGCACCATCCTGAAACCCAGTTTTTCCAATGGTACCCATGGAAGCCCCCCTGAACGATATGCCTAAGTTCAATGAATCCGATCTATTGCTAGAAGACTGGTGAGAGAGGCTGGAAGGGGCAACAGTGCAATGTGGTCTTGTAGAGTTGGCCCTACAAGGGGTCGAGACAAGAAAGAACAGTTCTACTGCAAGAGAAAGACAATTTGAACAGATTTCCTGCATCCTTGGGTACATGTATAGACCCATTTATGCGCAAAGATTATCTTTCAAACAACTGAGAGATTGAAAGATTTCGCAATCTATTCGCATGAAGTATTAATGGCCATTAGCACTTTATCATCTCCATCTGCATGTAAAAGGGCCTCCAGGAGCTGTTTGCAGAGCCCAGCATGTGATTAATCCCACGGCCAGCTGTGCACACAGCTGCATTGTTCTCGTCACGGCTGCCAGCAGGTTACAATATTATCAGCCGGTTCCCCACGGCGATAACAGCTTGAGGTCTACTGAGATTATTATTACACTCGCATACACGCCAAGACAATGCATGGAGATTGGAGGAATGCAGCAAGTGTGCATATTATTGCGTACTTGCTGAGTGTTGGCGTGCCAGAGATTCGCTCACTGCACATTGGGGCTCACGGTCGTGAGAGCCTTACTAATGCTGAAGTTCTGTGGGATCACTCTGTGTTGAGCCTCAGAAGTGAGCCATTAGAGAGAATACAGTGAAATGATGATACATGAAATGATGATACACCAGGTGCTGAAGGAAGCATCACATTAGAGAAACAGGAACAAGTCAAAATAGTTTCAGTGATCTAGCAAGCAGAAACAGGGGCATACCTATAGGGGGTGCAGGGGTAGCAGTCGCTATCGGGCACTGGAGCCTTATGGGGTCCCAAGGCCCCTTCATCACATAAGAAGTCACAAGAATTATAAATAGAATATAATCGGTAGGTTACAGATTTTGCATCAGGACCCAAGAGCTTTTAGTTACGCCTCTAGACTGTCAAAAGATAAGAGCTTGAAAACCTGAATGGCATCCATCGGAAGAATGATAAAAGAACTGAAGGATGCATTGGCGACTAAAGAAAAAGAAGCAGCACCCCAAACGTCAAACCCTGTAAGACACTTGGTTTTTTAGAAGGGGCAAACTGAGAAGAGAATATTGGGGGGTTGGTCAAGGCGGAAATTAGCAAGAGACTCTTCATGCCGTCCTACGAAGATCAGCCAGAGGAGTTTAACTAGACTGGCCTGCGGTTGAGGGGCACATGATAATAAAAATTAATGATGGAAGTCTGTGATTTAGTGTGAATTACAAGTGACTGAAGGCATTGACTGTGCATAAACCAAGAAAAAATAGCATTTATCTACCCAATGTTTGATTTCCTCCATATGCCTTTTGGGCTTACTGATGCTCCGACAAATTTCCAGAGACTCATGGAGTTATTCTTAGGAGAACTGTAGGTTGCCTACTGTTATGTGTGGATGGTATCATTCTTTTCCTCTAAGTATCTCACCAGATACTGCAAAATAAGTTAAAATTGAAGCCTAACAAGTGTCAGCTGTTTTGGGAGGGCATTGAGTACCTGGAGCATGTGGTGAATAAGAAGGGAGTCCAGTCCATGAGCTTGAAGGTACTGGCAGTACCCGTACCCAGAAATGTAACTGAACTTCAAGGCTTCCTGGGTATTCTTGATGGTTCATCAAAGATGTTGCAAAAGTGACAGCACCATTGTACACTCTCCGAAATGTTGCTACTTCCAGGGCCATCAGGATGAAAAGTATTGTGTGGAGAAAGGAGGCTTGCATTCTGGCCTATGCTGATTTTACCAAATCATTTGACTTCTATATAGATAGCAGTCTGAAAGGACAGGGAGCCATGTTGACGCAAGGGCAGGCATGAGTGATTGTCAAATACTATGGCATGGAGGAAAGAACCCCATTGACTACAATTCAAGCTATAACAGTTGGCCGTGGTGTGGGCCGCTACAGAAAAGATCACTCACCTTCTAATGGGTTTGAATTTGCATTGTGGTTCAAGAACAATTCTTTGACACATTTGGAGCCTGCCAAGCTGGGAGCCCTAGAATAGATTTGGGTGGCCTTGATTGGCAAATGAAAGTATAAGAAAGTACCAACCTGGCCACAGCAGTAAGAATGTGGATGCCCTATCTCACCAGCCCTGGAAACTGCCAACGGCATTACCCATGAAGAATCAGAAGAGTCTGACGTTCCTAATTGCATGTTGCGGATCAAAGAAACCATTCAGGCCTATCAGGACTTGGGAAAAGGCCTCATCCAAAACAAGGAGCCTGTGGTTGATCCAAGGTGCAAGGTGGACCACCAAATAGTAGCTGAGCAAACAGTGGTAAGATGAGCAAGTAGATCATGCAACAAGGTGGCTCCTTGAAGGGTACTACCCAGAGAGTACTGATGCTCATCTGGAAGTAACTGCTGCAGCAATGGACCAGCTGGAGCTTCATGCAGGGGTGCTATATTGGGGTCCAGCATCCCATGATTGTACTGTAGTAATAAAACTCATTTACCTCACTATCAACAGGGAAGAGATGGAAATCTCTGCAGTCATTCAGGGACAAGACTTAGTCTGAGGTCTAAGATGAACATCAAAGCATTTACTGGACTACACTCCAGAAGATCTATAGGCTCCACCAAGGGGGGGATGTGCGAATGTAAGCTGCCGGGTAATAAAATGAGGATTGATCTGTTACATATGATTGGAGCAAAGGGGAATAATATTCTAAAATTAATATAAAAGATATGGAGATAATGTCAAAAGAAAAGATAGATGGATAGATATGAGAGAGATATGTGATCGATAGATAGATATGAGATAGATAGATAGATAGATATAGATAATGACAGATAGATAGATATGAGAGAGATAGATAGATAGATAGATAGATAGATAGATAGATAGATATGAGAGAGAGAGATAGATAGATAGATAGATATAGATAATGACAGATAGATATGAGAGAGAGATAGATAGATATGAGAGAGATAGATAGATATAGATAATGACAGATAGATAGATATGAGAGAGATAGATATCAGAAAGAGATAGATACATAGAATGAAAGATAAGATATGATAGATGGGCAGAGATAGAAATGAGTTGGACATTATATATATATATATATATATATATATATATATATATATATATATATATATGAGATAACTAGACAATAATGCTGTATATGAATGTGATGATATGTTATGTCAGATGCTGCATAGCTATAGGGATGCCCATTATAATGGAGCAGTGCATCCTCCTCACCTTACATGGAAAACCTGTAGGTCAGATAGCTTCCATCCATGCGGTGATGCTGAATCTAGAGGGTTGGGGTGTATTATAGACCTGTGATCTGCCTTTGTTCCAGTGCGGATCCTGCCAGTGTCATTGTAGTGTCAGCCCGCAGTCTCTGCAGCAGATGGAATGGATAAACAGGCTGAGCCGTCTACTATGGTAGTGGCAATAGACCCTCCCACCAGTGTAATCTGTGCACTGCAAATCCTGCCTGCTTCACACAATGCAGCTCCTGAAGGGGCAGTGGCTGCATTCACAAGCACAAAATGCAAGTCTTATATTAGGGGAAGAAATGCTGCATTCATTCTTCATTTATATTTTATCTAATACATTCATTTCAACCTTTACATTCTCTACTTAATTTGTCCTGTCCCAATTCCATGCACTGCAGAGCTGTCAGAAGAGGCTGAGCTAGTCCTGCGCATCCTGAACCTCCTGGTTCTGCTTATCCTGAGCTATTAATTATAAACTCGGAGTTACAATAAAGATTCACATTTACTCAGGCAGAGGAGTAGAAGAAGGGTGGAAGAACTTTGCCCAACAGTGCAGATTTATATACCATTCAGAATTTTTGGAAAACTGAGTGACAAATCCTATGTTTGCTGTAAGTAACTGTTTAGAAGGGTTGTCACCAAACACTCTGTATCTGCATAGAAGATTGGGATAATGGAAAGACAGATAGTAGTTTTTGGTTCTAGGTGAAAAAGCTCACTAAGGGTATGTTCACATGTAGCAGGGTGGCAGGCTGCTCCTGCTACAATTAGTATAAAGCCAGTCCGATTAAAGTCAATGGACAGTGAGACAGTAATTTTAAAGTTGGATATTAGAGGGCACTCCAAAACAGGCAGATATTATTGCCTATAGAACTGAATGGCAAAGGTAAAGTTCCCTGGTGCAAGCACTGAATCATGACAGACTCCTAGAGTGATGTCACATTGTGACGTTTTCTTGGCAGACTGTTTTTGCGGGGTGGTTTGCCATTGCCTTCCCCAGTCATTTTTTACCCCCCAGCAAGCTGGGTCCTCATTTTACCAACCTCAGAAGGATGGAAGGCTGAGTCAACCTTGAGCCGGCTACCTGAACCACATGGGGATTGAACCTCAAGGTCGTGAGTGAGACCTTAGTACTGCATTTCTGCTGCCTTAACACTCTGCGCCACACAAGGCTCATTAGAGAACTGAATAGTAGCCATTATATTTTATGGACTTTACTGAACATGCTCAATAGGAATGGGCAGGTTAGATTTACGGAATCCGTGCAGGAGATTCACAAATCAAGCTGCTCATAGGGAAGCATGGGAATCCGCAAATGGATTAAAGCATTCAGATTTGTTTTGCGGACCTTTCGGTCAGGAAAACAAGTCACAGCATGCTCCATTTTTGGCCGGGAAGTCAATGGAAGCCGCCCGATCTGCGGTACACCTGCAGCTGACACTGTGAATGTGCCGCAGATCCAGTGGAAGAGCAGGGGTTTGAAAGAAAAAAAACTGTATTGTGCATGTCCGATGGCAAGCCATGAGGACCACGCACAGTACAGCGAACCCGAAAGTGGAGAGATCCGCGCGAATGCCGCTGCCACAAAAATACAGGTACACAGGGCTCACTGGCCGTGGGCAGGCTGGATTTTGTGTGGGATTCCCTGCACAGAATCCAATCCGCCTGTGGACATGAGGCCTTAGTAAAAAAATGTTTATATTTCCAGATATTCTACAAATAATGTTGGAATAGCGCCACCTGCTGTTTCTAGCCGGTGTCCATCTCAGTAATTGTTCCCAGGTGGTCACACCTGCTCAGTTCTGCTTCTTTCTCTGCTCCACTGATTATGTAGAGGGATCCCTGATGTACTGGGTCAGCTGCTTCTGCAGCTCCAGTATCAAAGTGAATGCTAAGCAACTGATGAGGGTAAGATATCATTATTGCAGTTGCTCACTCAGCATCTCTTCTGACAAGCAAAGAAGACCCTGGAGCTTCAGAAGCAACAGACCCACTGCATCAGGGATCCCTCCATATAATCAGTGGAGCAAACAGAGAGGAATGACTGAGCACGTGTGACCACCTTGCACCAAGTACTGAGATGGAAATACAATAGAAACAGCAGGTGGCGCTATTCTAACACTAATTCTGGAATATTAAGGGATATAAATATTTTTAAATAGGTGTAAATACAAAAAATATTTATAAATATGGGGTGGATTTAACTGCAAACAATATTTTTCATGGGACAACCTATTTAACAGATTGGCATCTATTTTAAAACAAGTTTGGAGCTATGATAGTCTCTACGGAAGGAGTATTCCCATAAGGATAGCGCTTGTCTAATGCAAATAGTCCCTTCAATGACCCTCATACTAGTAATTCATGCAGTTTTCCTGTGGTCCCTCCATTGTAGTCTGTACAATGATTCCTCTCCACTGTCCCACCTCATTTATTCTGTGAGAAGATCTGGCTCCTCCATGTGATAAATTGTGTTTAAGAGGTTATCTGGGCTTTAGAAATTGATGACTAGTCCTCAGGATAGGCAGGCCACTAATTTCTGATCAATGGGGGTACTGCAGGCTACTTCCAATTCAGTGGGGAAAGCCTGTTTGACGTTTGTGCTTCTGGGACCTGTAGTTCTATGGGTTTCCGGGAGCACACTGCTGCAAATGTGGTTGATTAGGCTGGCTGATGGTGCAAAGTTCTCCAGCAAGTCAATTACCACTTGTCTGCTGCATATAAATATCAGTCCCTCTTACAAGCGCGTACCAGTCATTTATTCATCTTATATTATTCCCATGCAGAGCTTGGGGTTATGCATGTTAGTCTGAAGTGTTTCTTCCACCTTCCCTGAGGACAATCTGGACACCTATGTTCCTCATCTGCATGTTCTGCGGACCCCCTCTCCCTTCCTTTTTGAGAGATGCGGCCTCCAGATGTCTGATCTCAAACACTCCAACATATCCCCTCTGCTAAAGAAACCGACCCTTGGCCCAACAGACGCTGCCAACTACCGAGCCATCTCCAACCTCTCCGTCATCTCCAAACTACTTCAACGCCTGGTCTATTCCTGCCTCACACGCTTTCTCTCTGATAACTCTCTCCTCGACCCCCTCCAGTCTGACTTCTACCCCCTACACACAACCAAAACCACCCTCACAAAAATATCAAACGACTTGAGGATGGCCAAATCGAGGAGTGAATACTCCCTGCTAATCCTCCTTGACCTTCTCTGCTGTTTTTGATACTGTCAACCATGCCCTTCTCCTTACCATGTTTCGCTCCATCGGCCTAAAGGATACTACTCTCTCCTGGTTCTCCTCCTTCCTCTCTGACCTCTCTTTCAGCATCTCCTTCACTGGCTCTATCTCCTCTCTGCTCTCCCTCGCTGTTGGGGTCCCCCAGGGCTCAGTATTTGGCCCCTTTCTCCTTTCTATCTACAAAGCCCAAATTGGACAAACCATCTGTAGATTCGGTCTCCAATATCACCTCTACGCTGATGACACCTGGTTATACACCTATTCCAGCGACATCTCTGCACCTTTCCTCCAAAACAAAACTGTCTGCTGTCTCTAACACCATGTCCTCCCTTACTCTCAAACTTAATCTCTTGAAAACTGACCTCCTTGTCTTTACGCCCTCAACCAGCTGACCTCCCTGCAACATCTCTATATCAGTAGTTGGCACTACCATATCCCCCAGACAGCATGCCTGCTGCCTTGGGGGCACACTGGATTCGGACCTCTCCTTTACCCCATATCCAATCTCTGGCCCGAATATGCCACCTGCACCTCAGGATTATTGCTAAAATCCATCCATTCCTCACCACAGACACGCCAAAGACACGCGTTGTGGACCTCATCTATTCCTGGCTCGACTACTGCAATTCCCTGCTCATTGGCCTTCCCCGCACCAGACTCTCCCCTCTCCAATCCATACTAAATGCAGCAGCTAGACTCATCTTCCTAGTCAGCCGCCTTTTCAGACACCTCTGTGCTATGCCAGTCACTGCATTGGCTGCACATACACTACAGAACTCAATTTTAAACTCATCACCCTCATCGACAATATTCTCCATGGCGCCGCACCACCGTACATCGCTTCCCTCCTATCCATTCATCACCCAGCCCACGCAATCTGCTATGCTAGCACACTCAGACTAAACACCCCTCTAATAAGAACCTTACATGCTCCCCTCCAGGACTTATCTAGAGCAACACCTATTCTCTGGAATGCCCTTCCCCAAAACATCCGGACAATTCTGGATGCATGGAATTTCATACGCGCCTTAAAGACGCACCTCTTCAAAGTACCATACCAAACCTCCTGATCTTGTCCCCCACCCCCACAGTATGTCCCCTGCCCCTCCCTATAGCTTTCCATTTTTGCCTATTATGTACACTTCCTGCCTCAGACCTCCTGTACTACGCCCACCCTATTTATGTCCTAAAAACTATATATCACATATTATCCTCGCATTGCTGTGTTCCTCCTTGCTCTACCTCCTGTCCCTAAAGTATCAGCCCTCCCCCTCTCCTTCCAAATAATTGAATACCACATGTAACTCTTGTAATTTCTGTAAATTTCATATTACTTGTGTTCCCCATGTGCCTTGAAAGCGCTGCGGAATAAGTTGGTGCTGTACAAATAAAGATTGTTATTATTGTTACTAGTTTCTGTTGGTATTATTGTATCTTGTCCCCACCAGAAGTGTGGGTGGTGACAAGATACAGGCTGCTTGACAGCTTTGGCACACCCCCAGTTTTTAATTGGCTGCAGGGCTGCCTCCCCCTGCTCGGGCTTTCAGGTCCTGGCACTCACTAATAGCGGCTTCCCTGGTGGCACAGCGGCTTCCCTGGGGGCCTCCATGCACTGGCAGCACGTGGGACCACGTGGGACCAGAGAGCGGCAGTGCGGCATCGGGGACTCAACAGCACATCGCTGGATGAGAGTGAGGAAGTAGGACGGGGAGGCTGTGGGGAAGGCTGGTGGGGAGCAGGGACATTGCAGTAAGACTGCATAGGACAGCGCTGGGCGACAGTGAGGGAGGGGGACGCTGGGGGGGGAGGCTGCAGAGGAAGACTGGAGGATTAGGGGACAGCGCTGGGTGACAGTGAGGAGAGCGAGGGTGGGGAGGGGGGGAGGGAAGGCTAGAGAGTAGTTGAAGTTAGCTGTGTCAAGAAGCCGCTGTGCCACTGGGGAGGCCGCTGTTAGTCACTGCCAGGACCTGTGAGTCCAAAAAGGGTGAGGCAGCCCTGTGGACAATTAAAAACTGGGGGCGTGCCCAGCCTGTCGAGCAGCCTGTATCTTGTTACCACCCACACTTCTGGTGGTAACAAGATACAATAATACTGTTTCTGTTTAATACCTGTATGCATGAGAGTTCTGAGTGGGGTTTCTATTTGTTGTTGCTGTGAACAGCGACGTATTCAGTGTCTGTGTAGGTGACCAGAAATGAGGTATGAACAGTTACCTGTTCAGGGTGGATGTCCCTTCTTTGTTTGTGCCTGAGAACGGTGTTCTGTCTCTTACCATCTAGGGTGAGCCAGGCCCCTAGGTTCCAGCGTGGGGCCGTCCCTATTGGAATAATCACCCCGCTTGTAGGCAGGACTCCTCTGTAAAGTTGTCTTGTTAGAGTAGGGACTCATGAGACAACGAGGACCCTTGTTGTAGGCTCGTGAGCTTAAGTACAGTTAGGGCCAGAAATATTTGGACAGTAACACAATTTTCGCGAGTTGGGCTCTGCATGCCACCGCATTGGATTTGAAATGAAGCCTCTACAACAGAATTCAAGTGCAGATTGTAACGTTTAATTTAAAGGGTTGAACAAAAATATCTGATAGAAAATGTAGGAATTGTACACATTTCTTTACAAACACTCCACATTTTAGGAGCTCAAAAGTAATTGGACAAATAAACATAACCCAAACAAAATATTTTTTTTTCAATATTTTGTTGCGAATCCTTTGGAGGCAATCACTGCCTTTAGTCTGAAACCCATGGACATCACCAAACGCTGGGTTTCCTCCTTCTTAATGCTTTGCCAGGCCTTTACAGCCGCAGCCTTCAGGTCTTGCTTGTTTGTGGGTCTTTCCGTCTGAAGTCTGGATTTGAGCAAGTGAAATGCATGCTCAATTGGGTTAAGATCTGGTGATTGACTTGGCCATTGCAGAATGTTCCACTTTTTTGCACTCGTGAACTCCTGGGTAGCTTTGGCTGTATGCTTGGGGTCATTGTCCATCTGTACTGTGAAGCGCCGTCCGATCAACTTTGCAGCATTTGGCTGAATCTGGGCTGAAAGTATATCCCGGTACACTTCAGAATTCATCCGGCTACTCTTGTCTGCTGTTATGTCATCAATAAACACAAGTGACCCAGTGCCATTGAAAGCCATGCATGCCCATGCCATCACGTTGCCTCCACCATGTTTTACAGAGGATGTGGTGTGCCTTGGATCATGTGCCGTTCCCTTTCTTCTCCAAACTTTTTTCTTCCCATCATTCTGGTACAGGTTGATCTTTGTCTCATCCGTCCATAGAATACTTTTCCAGAACTGGGCTGGCTTCTTGAGGTGTTTTTCGGCAAATTTAACTGTGGCCTGTCTATTTTTGGAATTGATGAATGGTTTGCATCTAGATGTGAACCCTTTGTATTTTCTTTCATGGAGTCTTCTCTTTACTGTTGACTTAGAGACAGATACACCTACTTCCCTGAGAGTGTTCTGGACTTCAGTTGATGTTGTGAACGGGTTCTTCTTCACCAAAGAAAGTATGCGGCGATCATCCACCACCGTTGTCTTCCGTGGACGCCCAGGCCTTTTTGAGTTCCCAAGCTCACCAGTGAATTCCTTTTTTCTCAGAATGTACCCGACTGTTGATTTTGCTACTCCAAGCATGTCTGCTATCTCTCTGATGGATTTTTTCTTTTTTTTCAGCCTCAGGATGTTCTGCTTCACGTCAATTGAGAGTTCCTTTGACCACATGTTGTCTGGTCACAGCAACAGCTTCCAAATCCAAAACCACACACCTGGAATCAACCCCAGACCTTTTAACTACTTAATTGATTACAGGTTAACGAGGGAGATGCCTTCTGAGTTAATTGCAGCCCTTAGAGTCCATTGTCCATTGTCCAATTACTTTTGGTCCCTTGAAAAAGAGGAGGCTATGCATTACAGAGCTATGATTCCTAAACCCTTTCTCCGATTTGGATGTGGAAACTCTCATATTGCAGCTGGGAGTGTGCACTTTCAGCCCATATTATATATATAATTGTATTTCTGAACATGTTTTTGTAAACAGCTAAAATAACAAAACTTGTGTCACTGTCCAAATATTTCTGGCCCTAACTGTATCTTGGCCAAAATACAAACCAATACCTCATTTGTACTTTAGCTATTCCATCTGCTTATGCGTGTTGGTATTCTAGGTAAGTGTTTTGGTGTTTGTCAGTCGCTGTTGGATGTCTGCTCATAAGTGCTGTTTTCAGTTCAGTTTGTGATAGTGTTCAGCATGTATGCATATTCCCCTGTCTCAGTCTTTTCCTTCCAGCTTACTATTTGCATTAGTCTTGTGCGTGGTGTGCATTATGTTCAGGGTGACAGCCTGCAGTACAAACAGGATCGTACTCGGATGTAAACGATGAAGGAACAGCAGTGCTTGTACAAGTGTTCTGGTCCCATCATTCAGTGATCTGCATGGGTCCCACATTGCGAGATCCCCATCGATCAGATATTGATTTCCTGTCCTGAGGATAGGCCAGCAATTTCTAGAACCTGGAAAACCCCTTTAAATTATTTAGGTGGCAAAGCCAATCTCTGCATTAAAACACTTAACCAATTAAGATACTACTGTAACACAGGGTGAGGGTAAGCAGGGCTAAGATACCCATTGTGCTGGCCAGGGTATGTTGGTGCTTGCTGACAATCTGTATGGATACTATAATAGCTATATTAGTGGTTGTCACACAGGCTCTATCACCTGAGGTGGGAGACCTAATATTTAGTATCATGGTGCTTTGCACATGAAAACATCACCTATCCTTCCCGAGCATGTCTTCTTTCTTCCTAACTGCTTTGTGCGAAGGAAAATTTTTCAGCCTGCATCCCCACTGGTCATTACCTTTCAACATTCTGCCCCTATTCTTCTCTTAAGATGCAATTAAACAATAAGTGAAAAAAAAAAAAACAGCGCTCCAGGGAATAAACCATAAACAGACAATGAGTGAGAGTAAAGGCCCTTTTACACGCAACGATTATAGCTAAAACGGCTGCTTGACTGATCGAACTTCTGACATTTTTGCATAAAATTACACGTACAGATAATGGCTTTTAATCATGTTCATTCCCTCATTAGCTAAAGTAAACTCAGTAGCAGATGTTTGCTCAGGTGGGCGTGTGTTTATCTGAGGGATTATCTGTCTTGCAGGATTTTATTGTCTTCTCCCAGCATAGGTAAACAATGTGGTCATTATGTATGCAACGCAAACACAATGAGTACATTGTTTACTCTCCTCAAGTCGGCAAGCCGCTCAAAAGACTGAACAAATTCTATTCAAATGAAGTGTCTTTTGAGCGGCTTAACGACTTTTTTAATGTCAGCTAAAAACAAGCAGTAAACAACAAGTGAACGAATAGTGGACAACTGTCTGTGTTTACATGTAACGATTATCACTCACTTTTGGCCTCTTAAACGAATTCTGAGCAATAATCAATGCATGTAAAAGGATCTTAGGGAAGAATCACTTATTCACAGGGGGGTCTCCAATGCGAACACCCCCTAATCCTGGTATACACTTTATTAAAATGGTGCTTCCACTGAATCAGATATATCTTGGTTCTTGTTATTCGGGGTCACGGATCCGGGCTCCTTTTGGGAGCTCGCAACATACACCAAAAGGAGCCTCCCTTATTTGTGTTTGCGTTATTTGGTTCACCATTGTGGATGGGATTTTAAATTGCATGCATGAAATCAAATGAAGGGGTGAAATTCACAGGAAATCCACACCAATATCACCCTCAAAATCTGCACCATTTGGTGTGGGATTGGGGCAGATTTGCTGCTGCAGATTCACGACAATTTTGTTGCAAATTTTCTGCATTGTGTGAGCATATCCTTACAGAAACACAAAGCTTCCTTGTAATAAGAGTCAAATGCTCACCAATGTGGACAACCACTTTGAAGGATCCATGAAAATAAGCTGATCACAGGGTATCCTGCTGCACCCCTCTGCAATCACCTGTGATCTAAAGGGTAATCATACAGCAAGTGTTCCATTCGAGTGCAGCACCACCCAAGGAGAAATGAGGCATTACATGGTGTCTCTATAATGTTACAGACTTGCCACTTCCTCCAAGGAATTACTTTATTTGGGCATTAAAAAATTGTTCCTTTTTAAATCATATGACCTTGCTAAATATAAATTCTATTGCTACGTCACCTGTGGCGACACTGAAATAATTCAGATTTGTGATTTGATATTTCAAAATAACCTTCTTTTTGTTCCATCTCAAGGAGTGTGTTATAAATATATAATAGAATGAAATAAGCTTATTGTCCAGACATCTCTGGAAACATTAAAAGTACGGAACATTCTGAACATAAAGACTCTCTGCGAATTCCTCCTCCACTTTCTACACTACAGCTATTTCTGGGCTGAGTGGGTGTCTTTAGTAATGAGATGTCTCAATGTTGTGCAGGAAAAATATGTGTAATCTTGGTTTGCGTTACACTAATCCAACACATCCTTAAATACCACATATAGTTACACAGTCTAAAAAACCCCAGTGTCCATCACGTCCGACCCATCCCCGATCTAGATACTTGGTCAGGAAAAAGGAAAAGTCCTTCTTCTAATCAATTTAGCCTCCTGTGGGATGACATAGGTTACATTCCTGACACTACAGGAGTACATTGTCTTCACACCTTCATTTCACTATTGATATTCAAAAACAATTATCCTGAAATCTTGCAGTTTTCAGTTTGGTCGCTGAGTTTCATAATAAACTTACACTTTCTGTTCTGAAGAGATCACTTTTCAGTAATCATCTCATTATCATCACCAGGGCCATTTTAACACCCAAGTGGGCCCAGTGCATGGATATGAAAGTTGACCTCCCCTCCACTGCCACCCATCTATCACCAAACTTTTTGGGGCAGAAAAAACACCAATACTCACCTAATCCAGCAGGCTGCACTCCAGTTATTTAGACTGTTGATTCGACACAGAGGTTACATACTTAGATAAGCACATGACCACTGAGACACAGAAACGAGCAGAGAGCCTGGGGATTGAAGTGGTGGGGGTATGCAAGAGGTAAGGCCTCATGTGCATGGGCGGGTCAGATTCCGTATGCGGGAGCCCGCAGCCGAATCCCACTCTGCCCGCGGCCGAGGACACATATTTACCTGTGCGGGTCTTCTGCGTCCTGTCCGGATCTTCTTCCTTTTTCATTGTGAATGTGTGCGGAAGTGCTGACCGGCCCACTGCGCACATGCGCAGTACTCTTTTTCTTTGAACTCCTGCTTTCCTGGGGTATCTGTGGCCCATCCGCAATTTGCGACGGATCGGACAGTTTCCATTGACTTCAATGGAAGCCATCCATGTGGGATCTGCAGTAAAATGGAGCATGCTGCTATCTGTTTTCCAGACCGAAAGGTCCACAAAACAAATCTGCATGCTTTAATGCAATTGCGGACGCCTATGTATCCCTATAGGCAACTTGACTTGTGGATCTACCCCGTGGACATGAGGTCTAAGTATCACTTTTTAAATTATTTTTTATGTTCCTCAATACTTAGACGAGGACATTTTCCCATAGATGTCAATAAGTCATCAGAAGATAAAACCGATTACAAAGAGAACATGTTTGACAATCTGCTCTTTATTTGCAAGAAAAATCTAGGTGATATATTCCCTTTAGGCCTCCTTTACACGGGCGACACCGCATCGCTGAGAGAAAATCGCAGCGATATCGCATCGCTACACCGTGTGATATCGCCGCGATTTTCTTGCAGCAATACCACGATTTTGTAGTGCTATAAAGTCGCATGTGATGCTACAAAATCGCGCGACTTTGTAGCATTACTTGCAAGGATTTTCGGGGGGGGGGGGGGGGGGCTTGAAATATGAGCCCTACTCCGAAAATAAGCCGTAACTAAAAGAGAAAAAAAAAAAGTATACATCACCTCTTCCGCGCTGTCTTCTTCTTCATCTTCTGGCCGGGTATTGAAAAATCCCCGGCTGCTAGAAGCGCTGGCTGTGATTGGCTGACACTTAGCCAATCACAGCTAGTGCTAGAAGAATGGCTGTGATTGGTTCAATCACTACCATTCATCAAGCACTTGTTGTGATTGGCTAAGTGTCAGCGAATCACAGCCAGTGCTTACAGGAGGCGGGGATTTTTGAATCCCCAGCCAAAAAAAAAGATGATCAGTGCTGGGACCTGGGGAGAAGATGCGGCCGGGCTGACAGCGTGGGAGAGTTGATGTATGTGTGTGGTTTTTTTCCAGCAGTTATGGCTTAGATTATAGCTTTGAGGGTTCCTTTCCACTGGCGTTAGTGATATCGCTGCGAGAAAATCGCGATGTTAAAATCGCAACGCTGCAAAATCACGTTGCGATGCGAGAATCTGTTTTGCCATTACACTGTATGGGCTACAGAAAAATGCAAAACGCTGAAACAATCCTCCTGCTGCGATTTTTAATCCTCGCATCGCAGCTTCCCCCTAAACATCGCTAGTGGAAAGGTTGTCATAGAACAATATGTGTGGGACTTTCTTGCGAGAGCTCACACTCGCATCGCACTGAAAACGTGCGATTACCTCGCCAGTGGACAGGAGCCCTGACAGTAGCATTTGCTACTGTCAAAGTTGCATCGCATCGCGTGCAAACAGCGTTTTTATGCGATGCAACAGAGAGGAAGGCTCCATAGGGAAACATGGGCTACAAAACCAACGTGTCGCGGGCATATCGCCGGGCATATCGCCGGACCTGTGAGGTTTGTGTGTCCTTTTGTAGCATGCTACAAAACATCTCATGTGTGAGAAAACCCATAGGAAAGCATGGGCTTCACATACATGCGATTTGTAGCATTGTAGCAACGCTACAAAATCACGCGACTTTGTTGCCCGTGTGAAGGAGGCCTTAAGCATATCAATGCAATACTACCTTTTTGTTGTATTCAGAGGGAATGGTTAAAGGGTGCTGTTAAAACGGCATCACAAACTGCACTGAAAAATCTCATGCAATTTGGCATGCTCTTTGATGCGATTGTGCTAACAATGCAAACAGACTGTTAACTATATGAAATCGCTACAAAACTGTGGGTGGTTTTTCGGGTGCGGATCTTGATGCAGTTTTAACCACACCTCAAGCTTCCTCCTCAGTACACACTAACTGTAAAGAATATCTTCTCATAGGAAACCTAACGTTGAATGCCACTTGCCGACTTTAGGAAGGTGACCCCTGACTGATGGGAGCTACAATTTGGTGGGCAATGTTCATAGGGTAGTAAGGGACGCCCGGGTGTAGTTATGATGGTTGATATTATATTACATTTTTTAGTTTTTATCAGAATTACAGGTGGAATATTGTAGGGTAATAAAGCTGTAGCTGACTCCTATACAACAAAATGAAACACGTGGTGTGGTTATTTAAGACGAGCCTCTGGACCTGGAGAAACAAAGTAAGTCGCACCAGCTTCTCTGACTACCTGATGCACGCTGTACATTAGTATGCATCATTAGTCTGATTTGATTAACTAATACTGCCCATGGGAGTAGCACTGGCCAGTCAGAGCAGCATGTAGTGTCTTAGAGTACAATACATACTAATGCAGTGTTCATCAGGTAGTCAGGGAAGTGCTTTGGCCATCTTTCTTTCTCCAGGCCCAGAGAGTTGCTTTAAGGTAAATGAAGGCAAGGGTGCCAGAAATATTATTTTATTACACTCCTCCCATCATCCCTAACCTCTCTTACTTTTAAAGTACCACTCAACATAAGCATTGTTATAGTGATTTGTTTCTTAACTCTATCAATACTTGTATTCTGTAACTGTATGTCATTCTGATCAATACTGTATTCTTGAAAATATTGTATTTTTAGACTACTGATATAGAATTGTTATAAGTGACCTTGGAAGTTCTGACTTCTGGAGTTTCCAGAAGTTGCTAATTAGCACCTACTTGGATGCTTTGTTGGACTCACATGATTTACTTTTAATTAAAAATAGACAATTCACAAAACTCTCAGGTATAGATTAGAATGCACCTGACAAATAACCCTGAGAAGGGCATATTTTCTCAGAAATACATAGAATTGTTAAACAATTTATGTTGAGCACAATGTTAATTCTAACAGATGTGAATTACTAGTATCAGAAATTACAATCTTATGTAAATTATCGCATTCCGTGTGCAAACTCATTAGGTCATTTACTAATAAAGAAGATTATGAAAATGAAGCCCTTATCACAATAAACCTTGAGTGCTCTTGACCTCACCATGTTTCTGTGTGACATTATTTAGTGTCTCCCCATATGGCTCTTAGCTGTATAAAAAATGATTAGTGATGAGCGAGCATACTCGCTAAGGGCAATTGCTCGAGCGAGCCTGCCCACTCGAGAGACAAGGTTCGTTCGGGTGCCGGCGGCGGGCAGAGAGCTGCGGGGAAGAGCAGGGAGGAACTGGGGGTGATCTCTATCTCCCTCTCTCCCCCCGCTCCTCCCTGCTGACTGCCGCAACTCACCGCTCCCCCGCGCCGGCAGTCGAACCTTGTCTCTCGAGCGGGCAGGTACTCGCTAAGGGCAATGCTCACTCGAGCAATTGCCCTTAGCGAGTATGCTCGCTCATCTCTAAAAATGATCCAAAAGAGATGACCAAGTCTTAGTGGTGGTCCTACCAAGATTTCTAGATGAAACTATTTTATTCAAGAGCCCTCTGGAATGATGGAGAGAAGACACTGCAGTGAGTATTATTGCTACTTCAATCTATTTCTTTGCTTCCTTTTTTGAAAGCTGGAGATTTTGGACAGAAGTGGAAATCTACCGTAGGAAAAAAAAAGAACATGGGATCTCCTTGGAATATAAGGTCTTACATTTCTTATCTTTCATTTCTATCTTTTGTTAAATGTGTCTTTAGACATATATTTTCTGTCTAATTCTATCAATACTTGTATTCTGTGACTGTGTAATTCTCATCAAATACTGTATTCTTGAAATATTATTCTATTTTAAGACTACCGGCGTAGATAGAATTGAGTGACCTTGAGGAGCTCTGGCTTCTGTAATTCCCAGAAGTTGCTAATGAGCACCTGCTCGGACACTTTGTTTCTTTCACAGGATCTACTTTTAATTAATACACACATTGGCAAAAATCACAGCCATAGATAAAATACAGCTGACAAATAAACTGTGAGAACGGTATTTCCTCAGAAAACATAACAATTAAGTGAAAAGACAGATGTACTTGCAATTATTCATATATACTACCTATTTCTTGAGTTTTGTACTAACAATGTATATTTTTATTAAATAACCCTACATGGCAGTATGCCCAGAAAGGCATATCTGATGTTTTGACAGATTTATTTAGATGATGTAGGACCACAAAGCTATTTTGGAAAATACAGTTGTCATGTCTTTGAAAGTTCTAATTAACTACTTGTTTATTTCTGACTTCTTGACCACAACTCAAATTAAAAACTTGCAGATGTGAATTACGTGGTATGTAAGTCATTGCATTTTCTGCACAAACTCAGTAGGTTGTTTCCCGATAAGGAAAAGACTATAAATGATAATCTCTGTTACATTAAAGTGGGAGTGCTTTTAATCACACTAAGGGTGCGGGCAGACGAGCGCATAAACGGCGCGTTTTTGTGACCAAACGTATATACGTGACCATCTGAGGCAATGGTTTCGAACGTATTCGTTCACATGGGCGATTTTACGGCGCGTAAAAACGGCAATTCGAAAAAAAACGGAACATATGCGACCGAAATACACGCCAACGCATATTCGATCGCCGAAAAGACCGTTTGCAAAGTAGGAACAAACGAAAATACGCTTTCTAGCTCTGGTCGTGATCGGTGAAAAACGATCGCTCGGGCGATTATACGTTGCGCTCGTGCGAATGTAAATACGCCTACGCTCGTCTGCCCGCACCCTAAGGCTGCATTCAGACGAACGTATATCGGCTCGGTTTTCACGCCGAGCCGATATACGTTGTCCTAGTGTGCAGGGGGGGGGAGGATGGAAGAGCCAGGAGCAGGAACTGTGCTCCCGCCCCCTCTCTGCCTCCTCTCCACCCCTCTGCACTATTTGCAATAGGGAGAGGCGGGCCGGGGCAAAGTTCTGAGAATTAGCCCCGCCCCCAGCCCGCCTCTCCCCATTGCAAATAGTGCAGAGGGGCGGAGAGGAGGCAGAGAGGGGGCGGGAGCTCGGTTCCTGCTCCTGGCTCTTCCTTCCTCCCCCCCTGCACACGAGGACAAGGTATATCGGCTCGGCATGAAAACCGAGCCGATATACGTTCGTGGGAATGCACCCAAAGTCTCTGTGTGAGATTATTAGCGCCTCCCCAAACAGATATTTTGGCTGTATGCAGAATGATCCCAGATGGATGATCAGTCTTAAGGCCCATTTACACGTAACAATTATCGCTGAAAATTCGTTAAAACGATGGCATATGAGCGATAATCATTGCGTGTAAATGCACCGATTGTTTACTCTTCGGCTGAATGATAATTTTAAGGTGAGCTTAAAATCTATTGTTTAACCAGAGAGTAGATAACACATACCACATGCTGTGTTCTCCACAGGAGCGGCTGATTACATTGTATTCATGCTGGCAGCCCGTGACAGCCCATGTGAGAACAAAGCAGCTGATTGCAGAGCTCAGACCTCCTGCTGAGTTCTGCAAGTAGCTCATGGAGGCTCATTTGCACGCAAATGAAGCTGATAAAATGGGTGTTAGTGCCCATTAGTACTTTATGCAAAATGATCCCTAAAACTGTCAATCTTTCAATCATTTGAAAGATCGTCTTTGCGTGTAAATGAGCCTTTAGTGGGTAGTAAATTATCTACTTTGACACTTTTATTTTTTTCCTCACATTTCTTTTCTTTCTTGTACTGCCATTTAATGCTTTATATGCTGCAATTTATGTCCTAGGCATATGATTGCAAGCGTGATTGAGATAAGCTGAACTCAACAATGGGGTTCATTGAAGGTTGAGGGCAAAAACTAAACTGTGAACTTTTGGTGGCTTGACCGCCGAGGGTCTCACAGGCACCCCTTGTTCTCAATCCTAATGTATGACTGGGTTTCCTTGAGGGAGGCTGAGTTATAAATTTCTACTTGGGTAATGAGGCTATCCATGTCAAGCTGGATGTCCTTATAGAAGATTGAATAGGGATTGACTCTCTGGGTCATTCTGAGGTCTAGGGAATTACGTATAGTCTCACCCCAGGGAAATGAAGGAAGTGACAACTAGTGCCCCATTAGTCTGGTCAAGGTTCTCAGCAGTTCCATTGTATATATCAACGGTCATAGGGTTGTTATACACTGTTTGCCTGGTACTGTGTGAATGACTAATACCGCATTGTGAATGTGTATATCACATAATTTTGGGTTGGGCTTTTGCTGTAAACGTAATTGAATCATACTCAGTGCTGAAAGAGATACAGCTTGTAAGGAAGACTTCACGCTTGTGCACTGACAGTTTTACTTAGTAAAATTGTAAGACAGATGTCTGGAGAACAAGAAATAGTCTCAATATATGCCAAATGTCTCAGAGATATATGCATGCTTCTTTGAGATATATGCATGATTTATTTCATTATGTCTGAGGAAGATCCCTGCGTAGGTTTGAAAGCTCGCAATAACATCATGTATTTTTGTTAGCCATTAAAAGGTATCATATCCACAAGATTACTTGATGTCTCTTGCTGGGAACAATCCCATAGAGAAAGACTAGTGACCTGAGAAAAACCCTAGTGTTGGTTGTAGCACATCTTTTTGTAGAGCCATTGGTATGGGTAGGTGTATTTAGGAATTTTCCTTCCAGTGTTGATTTTTTCATGGGATAGTCAGACCGGTGGAAGCAACTTGGGTGAGCTAATTGCAGCCCATACAGTTGCAATACGCTTCATAAGAGAGAGGGAGAAGACTGTCTTAGAATTACTGCTGTATCTTAGTAACATACAGTATATTATGACATGTCGTCCCAACATGTGTGCAAGAAACACTATTATATACTATCATTCTGGTAGCCTGCAGTTCTCCATCCCAGACTTCTGCATGAATGGTAGAAGTAATATTATCCCTCTGGCTGAGACTGTTGTGACGCAACTTCTGCTGATGACATGCCCCCAGTGTGTCTATTTAGTGACACTTAATAGATAGGTTGATGGGCTCAGGGGTGTAACTATAGGGAATGCAGGTGCTCCCGGGCCGAGAACCCTTAGGGGGCCCATAAGGCCCATCTTCTCCATATAGTAAGCCTAGTAGTATGAATAAAGCATTATAGTTGGGGGCCCTGGTAAAGATTTAGCATTGGGGCCCAGAAACGCCTCTGGATGGGCTCTTATATTTATGGGATATTTATCTGTGCCCTGTGAAACATTTAGGGCCAGTGGAATCTTATATACATTACCCTGGTGTAGTGGCCCAGAACAATGGGGCCCCTCCATAACTGTATGCATGCATTTGTCAAAGCAATGTCAGTGTTTTCTGTGTTGCACGAATGATGTGTATTGCATAGCTGCAGCACTGAGAGAGTTAACTGTCTGGTATGTGAGCTGACTGTCTGGAAAATGTATCTGTTTGTTTGTCATGTGACCTTGTGATATATATGTGGATGCAAGGTGCATGAGTTAGAGTTTTAAGTGGAGAGGAGAGGAGTTCTGCAAGAGAGCCACACAGGCACCTTCAGCCTGTGTGGCCCAAAATGGAAAAGGCTGAAGGGAATCTACAGCCTACCCTGGGCTTGCTGTACCCAGGAGATATGAAAGTACCCTTTTGATGCTAGGAGAGAGAGAATGAGGAATCGCCATGCAGTGTATCTTTTCCCCCAAATGTGAGTGTTGACCGGTAGAGAGTTGGATTGAAGAGAGTGTGCTTCCGGGACCAGGACCCATAGATAACAAGGACTGTGGTTTCTCCTGTTCACCTGTGAATCTGCCGGGACCAGGACCCACAGATAACAGGACTGTGGTTTCTCCTGTTTACCCGTGAATCCACTGGGACCAGGACCCACAGATAACAAGGACTGTGGTTTCTCCTGTTCAGCCGTAAATCCTCCCTGTCACACCACTTTGAAGTTTGCACTGTGTTTTCCTGCTGGCATGTAGTTTCAAGTTGTTTCAAGTAAATGAGCTTCACCGACCGTTCCCGGTTTGGCTCAGAAAGTTAAATCCCTGTGTGTGGACTCTTTATTACCAACAACTGGATTCACCGCAGAGGATGGAATGGTGGCATCACACATGACATAAAGGACTAAGGTAATCCATCACTGGGTTCCACTGTTTAATAGTCTGCCCGCGGCCCCTTGGACGTGTCACCGGTTACCCTCCGGGTGGGTGACAGTACAGCCACCGTGACAAGGCCTAAACTCTACCCTGCTGTCTCCTAGGCTGGGATGCGCTCCTCGGACGCTGCACTGGCACTTCGTTTTTTACTTACAGGTGATAGGCTGGAGGTGGGAGTACATTGTACAAGGTTGATACCATATGCCTCATCCGTATATCCTGGTTATAGTACAATCTGTGACTATCCTTTGGATGCAGGTTACAATAGTGACTAAACGTTTACCACCTGTAATTACTGTATTTGTTCATTTCAAAGAGCAAGAGACAGTAGTGGGCTGTTATATTTTATTGGCATAAACTACAATGTATAAGCCCAATATATTTACAGAATAGTATGCAGGTAGAGGCAGCAGAAACTTTGTCTCCAGCCCCAATTTACTTGGATATTGTCAATTCTAATACTAATCCGTATCCTCTCCCTAGTCAGGCTAAGCCTACTCCACAGACAGGCGGGTCAGGTCAGCTGATTATGAGATTACCCAGTGTAAAACATGGCGCAAAGATGGACTAATGGCAATGGCCAAGGATGTCCCAGGCATATAGGATCAAGCTATGGCTTTCATCAGATATAGGAAAGGCTGCAACAAATGTATGAGATAGTTTGGCTAGAAGGGGGAACTGTATGATATACAACCAGAAGCTACAGAATGACTTAGAGGAGAAAAATCGCAGAAACCAAATATGATGACCGGAAACTTAGTTTAAGGGATAAAGGGAGAAAGGACTAAGCAGGGAGGGGAAAATAACACTTTTGGTGAGGCCAGGGGAAAAGGCTTATGTTTTCATTGTGATAACCAGGTCATATTAACCCCTTAAGAACCAAGCTATTCTGTACCTAAAGGTCCAGAAACTTTTTAAGGATTTTAGAGATGAGCGAGCGTACTCGGCCACGCCCCTTTTTCGCCCGAGCGCCGCGATTTTCAAGTACTTCCGTACTCGGGCGAAAAGATTCGGGGGGCGCCGTGGGTGAGTGGGGGTTGCAGCGGGGAGTGGGGGGGAGAGGGAGAGAGAGAGGGCTCCCCCCTGTTCCCCGCTGCTCCGCCACGCCTCCCCCGCCCTCCGGCGCCCCCCGAATCTTTTCACCCGAGTACGGAAGTACTCGAAAATCGCGGTGCTCAATCGAGTAATTACTCGAAACGAGTAGGTTCGCTCATCTCTAGATTTTACCCATCTGGTGGTTTTACTGCCCTATTTTTTTCCTTCGGCTATGAAAATTAATTTTGCAGCCTTTTTTTCCCCTGTGACGTATAGGTTTATTTTTTTTATATCTTTTTCACTGACTTTCTACGCCCAATAAAACTAAAAAATGGGGAGAAAAGCTAAAAAAATGATTTTGCATATTTATGCTAAAATAAAGTATGGGAACGGGTTCCTCATTTTGTTTAGGATATTTTGATATACAATATGTGTGGTTTTGGATTACAGGGTGCATACGATGACCGTTTTGATTGGCGTTGGCTTTTGGTCATTTTCCTCATGCATATATATATTTTTTTTATTATGTAATTTTTTCTTAATTATTTTTGTAACTATTTTTTCATATAAGACCTCTGGGGGACATTCACATGTTTATTTTTTTTATTTGACACTTTTCCACGGTCTCCACCAGCAGCTAGGGGTGGACCGGCCTTAGCTGGAGGTAACGCCCCTCTCACGCCCCTAGTGGCTCTGCAGTCCCCCAGTCCCCACTGTTAATTGCCAGTCATCCATCCAGTGGAGGCCGACAGGGAGGAGATTGACAGCAGAGTCGGGAGCACAAAGCGGAGGCTGGTGCAGACACATGCCAGCGGAGATGAGAGGTGCTGCTGTGCCAAGGACCGTACTGTAAGCTGGACTGTAACAGCTGTAAGCTGCTCAGGCACTGCAGTCCGCTGCTTTGCTGGGTGCCTGAGACCAGGAAAGCAGTGAAGCCTAACCCACGGCACTCCTGCGCTCACATTTCCCACCTGCCCTGTCCTCGCGTGTCAGCTGTAATGTGTGCTGCCATCGCTGAAGACAGCCGTGCTGCTACCTTGCTGGCCCTGATGGCTGTATCTCTGTCCCCGTCCCGCAGCGGCTGTCATCCACTTTCTTCACCCCCACGTCCCGCATTTACCTTGGCATCCCCACTGTCCCAGTCCCCGTCCCTACCGGCTTTCAGATCTCTCCATCCCCCGACGTCTGCCAGGCGCTTTCTTCACCCTCCGACCAGGTAGCCAATTGGTACATGTGGGTGTTGACTAGAACTCCACCCCCCACAATCCCAGGTGTGCACCCATAGTTCCGGTGTGGACAAGACACAACAGTACCCTTTTCCACTGCAACCGGGGCATCCATAGGAGCAGCATGCATAGGAGCCACAGTTACAGGAGAAAACATCGCCCTGTAGTGACAGTAGTCACTGGCAGAGCTGATCAGTATCTTCTAGGACCCTGTAGCTCTGCTGTGCCAGGGGATCCCAGTAGTCATGTGACCGCCAGCTCGCGTAGTGGAAGAAAGACTTCCACTTTCACTCTTTGGTACATAGCGCTCATTGAGTGCTGTTTACTCAGGAAAGGAGAAGTGGTTAAAAACTGCTTCTCCCTTCTCCTCCAAGTCCTTGGCTGTGACTAACAGCCGAGAACCCAACCTGTTCCGGCGTGATTGCAGGAGAAGAAGCTTTAATCCTGCGCTGTATTTCTGCAAATGGGTGGGATTAAAGGCCAGGACCAAGCGCTGTAAATTTACAGTGCTTGGTTCTTAATGAGTTAAATATAATTATCCAGTCCTCCATGGCTGTACCGCTGTTGGCACAGTGCAGACTGATAGGGATTAATTTGGGCTCCAGCAATCCAGTTTCCACCCCATCCCCAGTAATTAACGGGCTAGGACCTCAGGCATTCGTTTATCTTCAAATTGAGGAGGCCACTTACAATTGCCTAGTGGACACTGGAGCAACTAAAAACTGTTCCAAGGAAAAATAAACCAGAGTGTGAAGGCAGGATTGTGTATATGTGTGTGGACTAATTGCAGCTGACGGATAGTGAATGTTTGTATGTTGCAGTAGATGTGAGCCAGGGAAATGCTAATAGTATAGAGAATCAATGGTTCTGTTTGTGGACTGCTGTCCAGAGACTCAAAAGATCTGTAACAAGATAGTCTCAATCACATTCCCTATTTCATGGGAGGAGCTGCCGGGCAAACGATGCCCGACACTCATCCCAGTGGTGCTCGCTCCTGGGCTATTACACAGGAGCGAGTATCGCTGGCATTGCTAAAAGCGCTGCCGGTATGAAGGCGGGGTGGCCGGGGAGTGTCCTCCAACTGTCCACCTCCACTCACTGTAAGCGGATAGTCGTTCAGAAGTAAACGACTGCTGTTTACACTGAACCGTGCATCATTTGGTTTTCTGCAGGCAGAAGCTGAATAACTCTTGTTGAGTCGCTGCATGCGTTTACACGGCACAGCTATCGCTTAGATTCCCATGGAAGCGCGGGAATTTGAACAATTCTAAACAATAACCGTCCCATGTAAATGGCTCTTATGAATAACGTGTGAGGCAGATTTTAAAGACAGAGACCACAATTGTGTTAAAATATCTCCCATAGAAGGCCATTCATGCTCCTCTGGGTAATATGCAAATAAGTCTCCTCACTCACTCACCTTCTAGGTGCTCTCCCTAAGGAGAAAAGATAGCGTTCATGACCCATAATTTGATCTTTTGCTGTTCTTTACCCTTCTCCGCACAAATGCTGGGAGACAGATGTATGTGATTGATTAAAATAGGAAGGTTTCCTTGAGGGTGCGTTCACACGAGCGCATAAACGCCGCGTTTTTACGACCAAACGTATATACGTGACCATCTGAGGCAATGGTTTCGAATGTATTCGTTCACATGGGCGATTTTACGGCGCGTAAAAACGGCAACCCGCGTAAAAACGAACATACGCGACCGAAATACGTGCCGGCGAATATTCGATGGCCGAAAAGACCATTTGAAAAGTAGGAACAAACGAAAATACGCTTTTTAGCTCTGGTGGTGATTGGCGAAAAACGTTCTTTCCGGCGATTATACGCTGCGCTCGTGCGAACGTAAATACGCCTACGCTCGTGTGAACGCACCCTGAATGCGAGTGACGGATGCAAGAGGATAATTATCAATTTAGGAAGGCTTTACTCATATTAGAAACTACAAACCAGAAATACATTGTATTGGGCTACCAACACAGGTTATTACTAATATGGAGTAGTTGGTTGACCATAAATTATTACACCTAGGCACAGCACTACAAGCCCACACATTTACTAATCTGGGGTAGGTGGTAGCTGTAGAGGGGTTGATACTTTACTATTGAGTGACCTCACTGAAAAGAAGGGCTATAGGAAATCAGATCAGGAAAGGTTCAGGAATTGGCCAGCCTGAATCAGCCATGAACCTAGTAAACGCCATGGAGGGGTCGTGGACACTCAGGAAAATGTAAAAATGGTTCAGGAGAGCAGGGTTGCCATCTTCATGGACTTTGGACACTGAAGTGTTGAAGACTATGAGTTGGGAATATGATAAATGGATACCTGTCAGGGAGACAGCTTGGAAAGCGCATAACAGAATGTGATTTGTTGAAGAGGGAAATGGAGGAGGAAAAACAGAATAAAATACAGCACCACGGTAGCAGCACTTAAACTGGCCGTAAGATGAAGACAAAAAAAATACTGATGAGTGTGGCATTTGTAGACCCACTGCATAAATAGGAATGCAGTAAAAGAAAGTAGCAGCAAGCTGTAGGAGTGATGTTGTTAGGTGCACTGTTCAGACACGGTCTTCTGCTTCTGGCAAATATGGGCGTCATGCCATTCTCTCTGTTCCCTACGCTTGTGTTTACTCTCTTACAGCTCTCCTAGGATTAATAGCTTCAGGCCTCCTGTTCAGCTGTTGGACCTTTTCCAATCACCATCCTATATAGCTGCCCTGGGCCTTTCAGACCTTGCTGCAGTGTTGATGAGAGTTTGTTCTCTTCATGTCCAGCCACTGCTTTGGCAGTTAGCTTGCTACCTTGCATTCTGCTTGTGTTCTTTGTTAGTGTACTCTGTTGTTCCCATTGTCCGCTTGTTCCTCCTTTGTTTCTTTACTCCCCAGTGTTGTTTTTTTTTGTCTTATAGATGTTCTGGCCCGCCAGTTCAGCGCAAGATACCTTCCCTAGTTTCCATTTATCTATACAGGGCTGTTCATCTGGTATCTTACCTCCCACGCTGGGGTTGGCTGTCAGCTGTGCTGGATCGGATGTTCGCCTACCCAGTAGGTTGACACAGTGGTTCCACATTCACAGTCCTTACAGATGTATGTGCATGCCAAACATTCATTAGTACTCATTCAAATACTTGTAATATGACCCGTAAATGTATGTGTTAGGGCCCATTTACACGGGATGAGCTGTCAGGCAAATGATTCCCAACAGTGCGTCCCAGTGATGCTCGCTGCTGTGCTGTTATACAGGAATGAGTATCGCTGGCATTGCTCAGAGTGTGGCCAGCATGGAGGCCAGGCGGCCGGGGAGAGTTCTCCATCCCCCGCCTCCATTCACTGTAAGCAGATAGTCATTTAGAACTGAACGACTGAACAACTCTCGTTCAGTCCCTGCATGCATTTACACGGGACAACTGTCATTCAAATTCCCGTGGGGTATTTAAACAACCCTGAATGTAATTGTCCTGTGTAAATAGGGTCTTAGAGAAGCTCATTAAATGACTCCTTCCTGTTTAGGACAGTGTTTTATTCTACACAACTATGTCTGTGGAAATCAAGAAATAATGTCTTTTTTCTTAACTAAATAACCCCAATTTTGATCCCCTCTCTGGCTATTGTAGTCCATCCATTCTGTTTATTACTTCAGTTGCCCACCTTTGTACCCGCGCAAGCTCTGATATGTTCTTCTTGAGTACCTGTGCCCAAAACTGTCCACAATATTCCATGTGTGGTCTGACCAGTGACTTGTAAAGAGGAAGAACAATGTTCTTGTCATGTACCTCCAGACCTCTTTTGATGTACTACATGATCCTATTTGCCTTAGCAGCAGCTGCCTGACACTGGTTGCTCCAGTCAAGTTTACAGTTAACTAAAATCGCCAAGTCCTTTTCCATGTCGGTGTTCCCCAGTGGTTTCCCATTTAGTATGTAATGGTGACATGTATTTCCTCTGCCCATGTGGACAACCTTACACCTATCAGTGGTAATCCTCATTTGCCACTTTTCTGCCCCCAACTTATCAAGATCCTCTTTAAAACTGCATGTGATGATAGAAGAGCGATCATCTGTAAGATCTGCGGTAAGCGTTTAAAACGCGGCAAGAATGTTAACAACCTCAATACAAAGTGTATGAACAGTCACATGAACTCCCACCACCCGCTACCTTGGAGACCCCACCTGGGTTAGAGGGCAAAGGGTCGGTCTCATCCTGCTTCCTCTTCCGCTGCTGGAGGTGCCTCTTCCTCCATCTCCCTCCTGGTCACACAGTAGCCTCTGAGCACAGAGGGGAAGTTTTGTGTAGAAGCAGTAGCACGACTACCTTAGACCGGGCTGCAGGCCTCAGAGCTTGGAGTGGGAAATGGGGAGCAGATGAGCCGTCACCACCACCACCACCTTCAGCAACATTGACATCTACCCCATATTCCAGCATGTCAGCAGCCAGACCTCCAACCCCCAGCTACAGAAATATAAAAAAATAAGCACCCCAACCATTCATGAGCACAGAGCCTGAATGCAAGCATTGCACAGCTGCTGGCCATGAAAGTGCTGCCCTATAGGACACAGATGCCTGACACATGGCTGACCTGTACAATCTAAAGACAGGCAATGTCGTATATGATGATGGAGCCAACCTGTTAGCAGCCATTCGCCTCTGAAATCTCACACCTGTACCTGACCTGGCCCATATGATGAATGTGGTAGTGCAGAGCTTACTAAACAACTACTTAGGTTTACATGCACTGCTGGAAAAGGCCAGGAAACTTTGGTCACACTTTTGGTGTTCACACCCAGCTGCCTCTTGTCTGGCAGAGGTGCAGCGACAATTCAGGCTACCACCCAACCGCCTCATCTGTGACGTGTCTACACCTTTGGAATTTTACATTGCATATGTTGCAGAGGCCTATCCAGCAGGAGAGAGAAATCATGGAGTACCAGATGCTGTATGCCATTAGCAGGCACTATATGGAGGTCAGTCACTTTATGCCTGAGGTGTGGGTGCAGATCAAAAATATTTAAAGGAGTGACAAAAATGGTCAGTAATGATGATGCACTAATCAGTATGACAATCAATGGTCTGCCTGCTAGAACAGACGCTACAAGGACTCGGGGACAAAGATGTGTTATTCTCACAGGAGGAAGGGATACCAATCTTCCAACTGCCTGGCCACTCTGCCGTTACGCAAAACCGTAGGGAGGGTGGCTGTTGGCGAGAAAGAGGCATCTTCTCTGAAACATTTCTCCACCTAAGAGAGAAATATAGAGGAGGGGGATAATATAGGTCAAGAGACAGGAGAGGGGTCTATGCAACATTCCTTCCATCCATCGCTAACCCCAGCTATTCTACATGGATGGCGGGACCAGCCAGAGGACACTCTTAGGTCTGACCCTGATGAATGTGGACCATCACTCTCAGGCATATGCTTTTATGCTGCAATGCTTGCAGAAGGACAGTCATATAGCCCACATCAAAACAACAGATCCTTACTAAGTGGCCACCTTCCTTTATCCCCTCTACAAGACGAAAATGACAAATCTTATTTTAGCAGTAGAGGGGGAGCTCAAAATGCAGCAGTATCAGGACAGTTAAGCAGCTTGAACGGAGCATTTCCCCATGGCAGTAAGGACACATCTGCAATGGATTGGAATTCTGTGGCTTATGGCGGACAAGCAGGAACCCGCTACAGTAGCACTACCACAGTTGGCAAGGGAAGTCTTTCAGCCCACTGCAGCCTACAGCAACAGCCCAGGGTAGTACTGATATATTCACAGGCAGAACTTATCCATGATGGTCCAAGAGTACGTCAGCTCCCGTGTGGATGTATGCAGACGTGGCATTGGCCCCTTTGATGTCTGGGTGTCTGAGCTGGATAAGTGGCCAGAGCTTGCACAACATCCTTTAGAGGGGTTTGTCTGCCCCTCTGCCAGCGTGGTATCAGAAAGGGTGTTCAGCACAGCTGGGGGTGTGGTACCTGACAGACACATCCGCCTGTCCGCAGACAATGTGGATTGCCTGATGTTTATAAAAGTGAACCAGGTGTGGATTTCATCTGACTTCTGCACCCCCATGGCAGATTCTACTGATTAGTTGGCAATTTTTACTCACATATGACTGAACATAGATTATATCAAAAACCACAATGTGTCCTTAAGGCAATGCTGCTGCTGTTGCTCCTGCTCTCCTTCTCCTGCTTCCACCATGTTTCCTCCTCCTTCTTACCCCAAATGTTTCCATGAGGAGCACACTCTGCCCTCAAGGTGTTGTTGATGCTGGTGGTAGTGGTGGAACTGGTGCTGCTCTCCTCATGCTTCCAGCATGTTTCCTCCTCCACCTTCTCACAAAATAAACATTTTCTAAAGCACAAGAAACATCTGCAGCTCTCCAGCTGTTCTTGGAGAAGGCCCGTGCTCGGCTGTTCTGTTCACCTGGTAGAACTTGTCTTTTACAAAATTGATGACATTGCTTTTAAAACACGCATCACACTTGCTGTCTGACTTGGCATAATTTTTGGTAGCTCTACAGCTGTTCCTTGGAGCAGGCCCGTGCTCGGTTGTCCTGTTCACCTGCTAAAATTTGTCCTTTGAAAATTTATGACATTGCTTTTTAAAAAAGCAGCACTCCTGCTGTCTCCCTTCACATTATTCTTGATCTAGGAGACCCTGTGTGGGCCTTCTTTTAGTTTCAGTGACACCCTTGTCCTACAAGTGATCCCCACATCACTGTATACTATTAACAATTTCTGGGAAGAATACAGTGTTCCACAGCTTTGTTCTTGTATTCCATGCAATTTGGATGGCTTTGGCTGCATTGGGGACCTATTGGAGGGTAAATTAGTGAACCGGATTTTTACTTCCATTGACTTTAATGAGAGTTTGAATTGACCATTAGAGATGAGCGAACGTACTCGTCCGAGCTTGATACTCGTTCGAGTATTAGCGTGTTCGAGATGCTCGTTACTCATGACGAGTACCACGCGATGTTCGAGTTACTTTCACTTTCATCTCTGAGACGTTAGCGCGCTTTTCTGGCCAATAGAAAGACAGGGAAGGCATTACAACTTCCCCCTGTGACGTTCAAGCCCTATACCACCCCCCTGCAGTGAGTGGCTGGCGAGATCAGGTGTCACCCGAGTATAAAAATCGGCCCCTCCCGCGGCTCGCCACAGATTTGTTCTGACATAGAGGAGGGAAAGTGCTGTTGGTGCCGGAGCTGCTATAGGGAGAGTGTTAGGAGTATTTTTGGCTTCAAGAACCCCAACGGTCCTTCTTAGGGCCACATCTAACCGTGTGCAGTACTGTGGAGGCTGCTTTTTACAGTGTTGCACATTTTTTTTTTTTGTATATCGGGCGTGCAGAGCATTGCGCCCTGCAGTAATTATACATACTCCAGGGCCAGTAGTGGTGGTGAGGCAGGGACAGAAGACATATATTGTGAGGCAGGGACAGAAGACATATATTGTGAGGCAGGGACAGAAGACATATATTTATTGAATATAGGCAGTGGGCCTTTCCAAAAACATTTGGGAAAAAAAATCTATTTGGGCTGCCTGTGACTGTCCTCAGTGTACTGGGTCTGTGCTGGGTGTAGTTGTCCTCCTAATTCATACGCAGCCAGCTAAGTGTTACAGCAGGCTTGCGCAAAATTATTTCCTGGCTCTGTGTTGGCTGTTAAATCACCGCTGTATTCCAGTCCACAGTGCAACAGTCTGCAGTTATTTTACATACTCCAGGGCCAGTAGTGGTGACGCAGGGACAGAAGACATATATTTATTGAATATAGGCAGTGGGCCTTTGCAAAAACATTTGGGGAAAAAAATCTATTTGGGCTGCCTGTGACTGTCCTCAGTGTTCTGGGTCTGTGCTGGGGGTAGTTGTCCTCCTAATTCATACGCAGCCAGCTAAGTGTTACAGCAGGCTTGCGCAAAATTATTTCCTGGCGTTCCGTAAGCGAAGTCAGCCTCCAACCACAGGCCAATAAGCAGCACATTTAATTACAGCGTTCTGTTTCTGCACTACTGGTAATACACCATGCTGAGGGGTAGGTGTAGGCCTAGAGGACGTGGACGCGGGCGAGGACACGGAAGCCCAAGTCAGGGTGTGAGCACAGGCCGAGCCAGTGCGGTGGCCAGGGGTAGAGGCAGGGCCAGACCGAATAATCCACCAACTGTTTCCCAAAGCGCCCCCTTGCGCCATGCCACCCTGCAGAGGTCAAGGTGCTCTACGGTGTGGCAGTTTTTCACAAAGACGCCTGACGACCGACGAACAGTGGTGTGTAACCTTTGTCGCGCCAAGATCAGCTGGGGAGCCACCACCACCAGCATGCGCAGGCATATGATGGCCAAGCACCCCACCTCCGGTTTGCACCACTGCCTCTCCCCCTGTGCCCCAACCTGCCACTGAGATCCAACCCCCCTCTGAGGACACAGGCACTACCGTCTCCTGGCCTGCACCCACACGCTCACCTCCGCTGTCCTCGGCCCCATCCAGCAATGTCTCTCAGCGCAGCGTCCAGACGTCGCTAGCGCCACTGTTTGAGCGCAAGCGCAAGTACGCCGCCACGCACCCGCACGCTCAAGCGTTAAACGTGCACATTGCCAAATTGATCAGCCTGGAGATGCTGCCGTATAGGCTTGTGGAAATGGAGGCTTTCAAAAGCATGATAGCGGCGGCGGCCCCGCGCTACTCGGTTCCCAGTTGCCACTACTTTTCCCGATGTGCTGTCCCAGCCCTACACGACCACGTCTCCCGCAACATTGTACGCGCCCTCACCAACGCGGTTACTGCCAAGGTCCACTTAACAACAGACACGTGGACAAGCACAGGCGGGCAGGGCCACTATATCTCCCTGACGGCACATTGGGTGAATTTAGTGGAGGCTGGGGCAGAGTCAGAGCCTGGGACCGCTCACGTCCTACCCACCCCCAGAATTGCGGGCCCCAGCTCGGTGCTGGTATCTGCGGCGGTGTATGCTTCCTCCACTAAACCACCCTCCTCCTCCTCCTACGCAACCTCTGTCTCGCAATCAAGATGTGTCAGCAGCAGCACGTCGCCAGCAGTCGGTGTCGCGCGGCGCGGCAGCACAGCGGTGGGCAAGCGTCAGCAGGCCGTGCTGAAACTACTCAACTTAGGAGAGAGGAGGCACACGGCCCACGAACTGCTGCAGGGTCTGACAGAGCAGACCGACCGCTGGCTTGCGCCGCTGAGCCTCCAACCGGGCATGGTCGTGTGTGACAACGGCCGTAACCTGGTGGAGGCTCTGCAGCTCGGCAGCCTCACGTACGTGCCATGCCTGGCCCATGTCTTTAATTTTGTGGTTCAGTGCTTTCTGAAAAGCTACCCACACTTGTCATACCTGCTCGGAAAGGTGCGCCGGGTCAGCGCACATTTCCGCAACTCCAAGACGGATGCTGCCATCCTGCGGACCCTGCAACATCGGTTTAATCTGCCAGTGCACCGATTGCTGTGCGACGTGCCCACACGGTGGAACTCTACCCTCCACATGTTGGCCAGGCTCTATGAGCAGCGTAGAGCTATTGTGGAATACCAACTCCAACATGGGCGGCGTAGTGGGAGTCAGCCTCCTCAATTCTTTACAGAAGAGTGGGCCTGGTTGGCAAACATCTGCCAGGTCCTTGGAAACTTTGAGGAGTCTACCCAGATGGTGAGCGGGGATGCTGCAATCATTAGCGTCACCATTCCTCTGCTATGCCTCTTGAGAAGTTCCCTGCAAAGCATAAAGGCAGACGCTTTGCACTCGGAAACGGAGGCGTGGGAAGACAGTATGTCGCTGGATAGTCAGAGCACCCTTATGTCTATATCTCAGCGCGTTGAGGAGGAGGAGGAGGGGGAGGAGCATGAGGAGGAGGGGGAAGAGACAGCTTGGCCCACTGCTGTGGTACACATGCTGCTTGCCTGTCATCCTTTCAGCGTGTATGGCCAGAGGAGGAGGAGGAGGAGGAGGAGGAGGATCCTGAAAGTGATCTTCCTAGTGAGGACAGCCATGTGTTGCGTACAGGTACCCTGGCACACATGGCTGACTTCATGTTAGTATGCCTTTCTCGTGACCCTCGCGTTACACGCATTCTGGCCACTACGGATTACTGGGTGTACACACTGCTCGACCCACGGTATAAGGAGAACCTTTCCACTCTCATTCCCGAAGAGGAAAGGGGTTCCAGAATGATGCTATACCACAGGGCGCTGGTGGACAAACTGATGGTAAACTTCCCATCCGACAGCGCTAGTGGCAGAAGGCGCAGTTCCGAGGGCCAGGTAGCAGGGGAGGCGCAGAGATCAGGCAGCATGTACAGCGCAGGCAGGGGAACATCCTCTAAGGCCTTTGACAGCTTTCTGGCTCCCCAGCAAGACTGTGTCACCGCTCCCCAGTCAAGGCTGAGTTGGCGGGAGCACTGTAAAAGGATGGTGAGGGAGTACGTAGCCGATCGCACGACCGTCCTCGGTGACGCCTCTGCCCCCTACAACTACTGGGTGTCGAAGCTGGACACGTGGCCTGAACTCGCGCTGTATGCCCTGGAGGTGCTTGCTTGTCCTGCGGCTAGCGTCTTGTCAGAGAGGGTGTTTAGTGCGGCTGGGGGAATCATCACGGATAAGCGTACCCGCCTGTCAACCGACAGTGCCGACAGGCTTACACTCATCAAGATGAACAAAGCCTGGATTTCCCCAGACTTCTCTTCTTCACCAGCGGACAGCAGCAATACCTAAGCAATACGTAGGCTGCACCGTGGATGGAAGCATCGTTCTGTATCACCATCAAAAACGGGGACATTTTTGCTTCATCAATCTGTGTATTATATTCCTCCTCCTCCTCCTGCTCCTCCTCCTGAAATCTCACATAATCACGCTGAACGGACAATTTTTCTTAGGCCCACAAGGCTCAGTCATATAATTTTTGTAAACAATTTTTATACGTTTCAATGCTCATTAAAGCGTTGAAACTTTCACCTGAACCAATTTTTATTTTAACTGGGCTGCCTCCAGGCCTAGTTACCAATTAAGCCACATTAACCAAAGCGATTAATGGGTTTCACCTGCCCTCTTGGTTGGGCATGGGCAATTTTTCTGAGGTACATTAGTACTGTTGGTACACCAATTTTTGGGGGCCCTCGCCTACAGTGTAATCCAATTAAGTTTTAGCCCACCTGCATTACAGCTGACGTTACATCAGCTGTGTTGGGCACTGCAATGGGATATATTTATGTACCACCGGTGGGTTCCAGGGAGCCACCCATGCCGTGGGTCCACACGGAGTGTTAACTGCATGTGTCCACTTCTAAAGAACCCCAGTCTGACTGGGGCATGCAGTGTGGGCCAAAGCCCACTTGCATTAAACATGACATTACCTCAGCTGTGATGGGCACTGCAATGGGATACATTAATGTACAGCCGGTGGGTTCCAGGGAGCCACCCATGCTGTGGGTGCACACGAAATTCCCATTGCGGAGTTGTACCTGCCTGTGACTATTTATAAAAAAACGCAGTCTGACTGGGGCATGCAGACACCTTAACAGAATGAATAGTGTGTGGCACATAGGTTCCCCATTGCTATGCCCACGTGTGCAGCTCCTGATGGCGGTGGCACAGGATTATATTTCTCATTGCTTCTGTACAGCATTGTGGGCTATCGCCCCGCCCCTTTTAAAGAGGGTCGCTGCCTAGCCGTGCCAACCCTCTGCAGTGTGTGCCTGCGGTTCCTCTTCATGGCAGACGCACTTATAAATAGACATGAGGGTGGTGTGGCATGAGTGCAGCTGAAGACTGCGCAGGGACACTTTGGTGTGCGCTGTGGACACTACGTCGTGCGGGGGGGTGAGGGGGGGGGGTTGGGCAGCATGTAACCCAGGAGAAGTGGCAGCGGAGTGTTATGCAGGCAGTGATTGTGCTTTGTTGGAGGTAGTGTGGTGCTTAGCTAAGGTATGCATTGCTAATGAGGGCTTTTCAGAAGTAAAAGTTGTTGGGGGGGGGGCACTCTTGCCGCTATTGTGGCTTAATAGTGGGACCTGGGAACTTGAGATGCAGCCCAACATGTAGCCCCTCGCCTGCCCTATCCGTTGCTGTGTCGTTCCCATCACTTTCTTGAATTGCCCAGATTTTCACACATGAAAACCTTAGCGAGCATCGGCGATATACAAAAATGCTCGAGTCGCCCATTGACTTCAATGGGGTTCGTTACTCGAAACGAACCCTCGAGCATCGCGATAATTTCGTCCCGAGTAACGAGCACCCGAGCATTTTGGTGCTCGCTCATCTCTATTGACCATCCTTATTCACGTAATTACCTGTGACATGAAACTGTCTTCCATGACCTCACCCTCGCCTTTGTAGCAGAGTTTGGCTGTTCCTCGCCCACTTTTAAGCCTCCTATACAGCTGTTTATGTTTCATTTCATGACTGTGTTTCAACCTACATACAAAAATGTTGATCATTTTCACCTGTTTGTTATAATTGGTTAATCATACACTTGACTATAGTCCTACAAAATCTCTGACTTTGTGCAAGTGCACCTAGAAAAATTGATTCTGCTGAGAATGTAAAGGGTGGTCACACCAAATACTGATGTGATTTTACATCTCTTTTTTTTCATTTACTTTGCATTTTGTTAATTGGCAAAAATAAACTAACACCATCCCTTCCATCTTTGAAAGCATTCTTTCTTTGCAGCATTTTTTCAAACCTGCTGAAAACGTTTGCACAGTACTACCGTATATCTATCTATTGTAGATGTTAGTATTCTATACCTGTACATGTTACATTGTGTCTGCATCTATTAATGCCTATATATTTACAACGTACATTTTTCAGTCTAAGGGCTTATGCAGACGACCGTATATCGGCCGGGCAGTCTCACCGGCCGATATACGGCGTTCCTCTCTGCAGGGGGAGGAGGCTGGAAGAGTCGGGAGCAGTGCTCTGAGCTCCTGCCCCCTCTCTGCCTCCTCTCCACCCCTCTGCACTATTTGCAATGAGAGGAGGCGGGATGGGGTGGGGCTAAGTTTTGTGAATTAGCTCCGCTCCCGTCCCACCTCCCCTCATTGCAAATAGTGCAGAGGGGCGGAGAGGGGGTGGAGAGGAGGCAGAGAGGGGGCAGGAGCTCAGAGCACTGCTCTCGGCTCTTCCAGCCTCCTCCCCCTGCAGAGAGGGATGCCGTATATCGGCCGGCGTGAATACGCTCTAAATGTATTAGTGCCCTATATCTGTGCATCTTGGTACCCGCTGCAAGTACACTGTATGTCTAGATATTTGTACCCTCCATCTGTGTATATTAGTAAATGTATCTGTATTAGAGATGAGCGAGCGTACTCGGAAAAGCACTACTCGCTCGAGTAATTTGCTTTATCCGAGTATCGCTGTGCTCGTCCCTGAAGATTCGGGTGCCGCTGCGGCTGACAGGTGAGTCGCAGCGGGGAGCAGGGGAGAGCGTGCGGGAGAGAGAGAAAGATCTCCCCTCCGTTCCTCCCCGCTCTCCCCTGCAGCTCCCCGCTCCGTGCCGACACCCGAAACTTCAGGGACGAGCACAGCGATACTCGGATAAAGCAAATTACTCGAGCGAGTAGTGCTTTTCCGAGTACGCTCGCTCATCTCTAATCTGTATGTATCATTATTTATTATCTTTATACTCAGTACTCTATAATAGCTTGTTCATGCCAATGTATCCTCTAATGCAGTGCAGGGATAAATATGCTGTACACATAGACTGAGACCCCGCAGAAAGTCATGGGAAACTTGATGCCACCGTGCCAGCCCCCTCTCTGGATTATACCAAGGGGCTTAAATTATCTTGTCCACTTTTTCACAGCTGACTCCTATTTATATCTGTTACAGTCGCGGACGCTTACGGACTGTGTAGGCTTCACTGCAGAAAATAATCACCTATCTGGGGGCATTTATTGTAAGTAACAGCCAAGTTTATTTATTCTATACATTATATCTATGCTTTGCATTGCCCTGCCTCAGTGGCCATTGGAATATAATGATCAAGGAGCAGATTTAGGACTAGATTAACCCTTTCATGACATGGGGTGTTTGGAGGCCTACATACCCAGAGTAAAATTTCAACTTGTAGAATGTTACCGAGTCTAATATATTTTTGGGGCACATGTGGCTTTCTTACTATTTTGTACTGCAGTTAATATTAACTAATTTTGTAGTTTTTTTTTTCAGGAAAATACATTCAGAAATAGAAAAAAAACAAAAACCTTTTCCTCATTTTTCCAAGCTATGTTGAAGGTAGTTTGTTTGGTTAATAATATTGACACCAAAAATGAATCCTCTAACCCCCCGTGTCCAATGGTATGACATAGGTGTACATTGTCTAATGTATGATGTCACTAAAGCAGTGAAAACAAAAGCCCTACCAATGTATGGACACACGGTCATGGACATGAGCCCTTAGCTGTAGGGTTCGTTCACACTTGCCCAGAACCACGCTGTCTTTTTCTGTTGCTTATCTCCATCCTAGGAGCCAAACAGTGAAATCACTGTGTCTGATCTGGAAAACGCTGCGTTTTATCGTGGCAATACCATGATTTTGTGATGCTACAAAGCCGTAAGTGGTGCTACAAAGTTGTGCAATTTTGCAGCACCAAGCAAGGATTTGGAGGGGAGACGGCTTGAAATATAAGCCCCACCCCAAAAATAAGCCCTAGCTGCAGAATACAAAACCTCACCTAAGAAGCAGTGCTCGATGAACCAATCACAGCCATTCATTGAATGTTGGCTCTGGTTGGCTGAGCCCCCGGCTGCTTAGCCAGTCAGAGGCAGCGCTCCCTGGAGTCGGCGATTTTCAAATTCCTGACAAGAAGAGATGCTGAAGATAAGTGCCGGGACCGGGGAGTGTGCTTCTTAGGTGATATATGTGGTTTTTTTATGCAGCTAGGGATTATTTTAGGGCTTTTACAGTAGCATTTCCTACCGTAAAAGTTGCATCACACCACACAAAAAGCGCATTTTCGTGCAATATGATGCAACAGAGAGGAAGGCTCCATAGGGAAACATGGGCCACAAAACATCGCAAGTCGCGTGCATATCGCAAGGTTTTTGTCTCGCCATGTCGAATGCTACAAAACATTGCAAATATGAAGGAACCCACAGGAAAGCATGGGCTTCACATACATGCGATTTATTGCATTGTTGCAACGTGAGAAAATTACACGATGTTGTAGCCCCTGTGAAAGAGGCCTTAATACATGCGTACCTGATGCTCATGCAAAACACGTCTGTGTCATGCAGGATGCCTAAAATTAGAGCATGTGGGTTCAGAGAGGTAAGCACTTTTTGGAAGAGGATGATTTTTATTTTTTTTACTGTTTTATTTTTTTTAAGATTTATAGCAGCCCATTAGATCACTGTTAGGGGTGATCTGTATTCACAGGCATGCAGAGAGGTTGCACACCTTTCTACACCGCTGCAACCCCCCTTATGAAGATGCAATCCCTGTGACGTCATTACTGACATTACAGGAGTCCCTAGCAGCCACCTGAATGCGGAAGCAGAGCTTCCACATTTGGATACACAGCTGGTTCAGCATGCTGTGTGTCAAGGAATTGATTATTTCATTTCCCAGTCACACTACATGATCCACACATTGCCATCAAACTCAGCACATATAATAACGGGCTACAGGAGGTACAGGTAAAATAATGGGATGCCTGCTAGCCCATTCATTTACATGGTGTGGTTGTGAAGGCTATGGCGACCCCTTCACTTTTTGAGAGTTGTAAGCAAAGATATATTTTCTATAATGGCAAAATAATATTGCCAAACAGAACCAAATAATAGTTCTGTGCGGTGCCTACAAAAGTGTCTTGAGAAGAAGCTCTACTTGTGGCTTTCAAAGGCTTTCAACTGGATTGAGCATGATAAGCTTTGGGAAGCACTGAGGGAGGGAGGAGTACCAGCGTACCTGATCAGGTCCCTCTACAGCAACCAAGAGGCCACAGTGAGAACCAGGTATGAGGTTCAAGGTCAAAAAGGGCACAAGACAAAGATGCATGCTTTCTTCTCTTCTTTCCAAGCTCTATGAGGAAGTCATCATGAGGAGGAAGGACTTAAATGACCAGGGTATTGGGTTAAAAATAGGTGGAAGAACCATCACTAGTCTAAGATACGCAGATGATATGACCCTGGTAGTAGAGACAGCAAAGCATCCAAAGACGTTGATCCTGAAGCTAAAGGAAGAAAATGAGAAGATGGGACTTCATCTGAACACCAAGAAGACAAAGATCATGACCACTGCCAACAAGGAGGTCAACCACAAGGAAATCATAGTGGTTAATAGTTTGGTATTCCTTGGGTCTCTCATTGATCATAGATGCTTCTCTCACCTGTCAAGCTGCCACTATTAGCACTGGAGTGTACGGCCATAGTGAGCATGGACCCAATATGGAGTACAATGATGTCTTAGTCACCATCAAATGAAGGCTAAAGGAGATGTCTCAAGGAAGCAGTGAATTTTTTTTTTTGCCCAGTCCCCCTAATTAAACATACATTACTAATTACCCCTGTAAATGACTTTCCTAGCTGGTTTCTACTTACCGTTCCAGCGTTTCAGCAACTTATAAAACTTTTTCCCAAGATGGCCGCCAGCTCTTTTCGCATCGCTTGCTGTAGCCCGACGTGCGCGCTCCCGAGACGCTACCAGCTGTGTCTCCATGGCAACCAGACGCCCCGCAGCCGCCGACCGGACCCCTGGAGTGAACATGGCCGACCAGTCACCCACCGCCAGGCAGAAGGTAACCGGCGCAGCCCCCCCCCCCATCACAGCGGCAGCCCCCACGGCCCAGCGACAGCCCCCCCCGGCCCAGCGCTAGTTCCCCCGGCCCAGCGCTAGTTCCCCCGGTGCAGCGACAGCCCCCCTCCCGGCCCAGCGCTAGTTCCCCCGGCCCAGCGCTAGTTCCCCCGGCGCAGCGACAGCCGCCCCCGGCCCAGCGCTAGTTCCCCCGGCGCAGCGACAGCCCCCCCCCCGGCCCAGCGCTAGTTCCCCCGGCCTAGCGACAGCCCCCCCCATCGCAGCGACAGCCCCCCCATCGCAGCGGCAGCCCCCCCCCCCGGCGCAGCCCGGCGCAGCGGCAGCCCCCCCGGCCCATCACTTACCAGGACAGCTGGACGGCGGGACAGCTGGGCGGCTTCTCCGGACAGCTCGGCAGCTCTGCACCTTCCTCTAACAGAGGAAGGTACAGAATGGCCGCTCCAGCGCGCTCCCGAGCAGTGACAGCTCGTCTGCGCATGCGCAGAAGAGCTGTAGCGGGGAGCACACTGAAGCGGCTCGTGCTGAAAGGAGAAGACCGGACTGCGCAAGCGCGTCTAAAAAAGCAAGCTGCCAGCGAATTTAGACGGAACCATGGAGACGAGGACGCTAGCAACGGAGCAGGTAAGTGGAATAACTTCTGTATGGCTCATATTTAATGCACGATGTATATTACAAAGTGCATTAATATGGCCATACGGAAGTGTATAACCCCACTTGGTTTCGCGAGACCACCCCTTTAATCACAGCCATCGTCTTCCGAATTACAACATATCACTGTGAGACGTGAACATTGAGAATAGCATATGGATAAAGAATTAATGCTTTCCAGCTGTGGTGTTGGAGAAAACTTCTACAACTCCCCGGGACAGCTAGGGTCACCAACAAAGCTGTTCTGGACCGCATCAACCCAGAGTTGTTCCTGGAAGGCAAGATCACAAGACAGAGACTGACTTACTTTGGACATGTGATGAGGGTTAATTCGCTGGAAAAAGAAATGCTACTTGGAATGGTCAGTGGTAAAAGGAAACAAGAAAGACAAAACACACATTGGCTGGACACCATCAAGAAGGACATGGGAATAGACAGGCAATGGAAAGCAGGCGTACAGAATAGAGAAGCATGGAGAAGACTGGCCTACAAAGGGTATCCAAGAGTCGGACATGACTGAACAGATAGAATTAGAATTATAAATGCTCAGTAAGAGAAAAAAAATAATCTTATAGATACGATATTGTTGTTTCTCTTAGGCTGAGCGCACACTACCCATGCATTCAGGTTGTGCCCGAGAGGCTCAAGTAGTACCCATATAAAACTACCATACAGTAAACACATGATGCTGCTCAAATGCCACTGCTGGATAGTTTTAAAAAAGTAACACAACAAATGTTATGACACAACTTTGTGTGTGGAGATTAAGTATTGATGAAGGACGAAGGGACGTAATCTGAGGCGGCGCCAGGCTGATTGCCTATACAACAATCTGCCCCTACCTATGTTGATAGAAATACAAAAAATCCTTTTCCATCTCACCACAGCAAAGTACAAAGTGATCATAGAGGTGAGTGCAGGGGTAAGTTACCTCATAGTAAGGGCTTGTTCACACGGACAGCCCACAAACCCATAATAGTCAACAGAGGGATTCACACCAGTAAATAGACAAAAGATGCCAACAGCACAATCCTTGCCATGATGGCACACATCTCAGGTGGGTCTGATTGTAGAGGGTGGTAACTGCCCAATTGTATGACACACTGTGATTCATTCATCTGTTTGTAATTGTTTGTTCTGTATAAGTGCATGTATTGCTTTTAACGCCATACTTGATAAAGACTCAGGAGAGTCGAAACGGCGTATGTTTTACTGTTTGGAGGAATAAAGAAGTTTGTTTTTCACTGCACCACGTATGTGAAAAAAATTCATCTTGTGCCATCCTGGTCTGATTTACGGAGGAGAGTACCCATTCAAAGTCAACAGATCCATAAAATTGGATTACATTGTCCATATACTGTTCGTTTTTCTGATGTACGGAGGCAACGCGGACACGCTCATAAAGCCCTAGGGACACAATGATGTGATTAGTTTGGGTGGAGCCATCTCTATATAGAAGTCCATCATTTATTTGTATAGCATGTACGATGTCATCAGCAGTACATCTACAGTTATATGGGGATTTATTTGTGATATTTTTGTATTTTTGAGTGTGATGTTTTTGTGCAGGCAATAACATTATGTACAGTAAGTGTGGATCCAGTGTTGTAGTGTGCATAGGGGAGCCGCACTGAACTGTACCCAATATGCTTTCAAAATATGAAAAATGAAGAATTGAACGTTTGCTGGATGAGAGGAGAATGTAACGGGCGTAATAGAACCATTGTCTTGTGAAGAAAATACATCTTTGTAATTGCTGATTATCTGCATACTATAAAATGCTAGATTTCTTTTTGGTCAAAAATCTAGAAAGATTTTTTTTTAACTTGCAAAAAAATCAAATATGAATCTTAAAGTCAGATCTTGCTCCTTGGCTGCTTTTTATCTAATCTCTAGTAGGTCAGAGCTGTGATCCGAAACTATATTTTAGCTACAGTGCCTGATCTTTAGTCGTCTGAGACACACCCCATCACCTGCCTCCTCTGCAGCCTGAACCAATGGATAAGAGGGCACAGACATGTTGTAATTAATAGCATTTAGATAATTACCAGGGAGGGATAAGCATAACAGTAAATAATTAGTCCATTGACAAGAAATGTGAAAGTTTATAGTCTCTAAATCGATGTTAGGGGGTCAACAGGCCAGCGTGTTACCTCTGCTCTGGGTTTCTCATATTTCATAATCTCCACTGATGTAAAAACACCCCTCTGAGATTCACACTGTTTCTGATAATACCAAAGGTGTTTATAAACTTATATTCCTTTGGTACTATCAGAAACAGTATGAATCTTGGAGGGGAGGGTTTACATCAGTGGTGATTATGAGGTATGAGAACCCCATAGCAGAGGTAACACGCTGTCCTGTTGACCCCCTAACATTAATTTAGAGACTATAAACTTTTACATTCCTTGTCACTGGACTAATTATTTACTGTTATACTCATCTCTCCATGGTATTTATCTAAGTGCTATTAATCACATCATGTCTGTGCTCTCTTATCCTGTCTCTGGTATTTATCTAAGTGCAAATTAAGTTTGCCATGTTTGTGCCCCCCCATGTGATCATGCGTATATGTTTTTATATAAATATGTCTTTAGATTTGTTCCATTAAGCCTGAGGAAGAACCCTGAGTAGGTTTGAGAGCTCACTATAACATCATGTATTTTTGTTAGCCATTAAAAGGTCTCATATCTACAAGATTACTTGGTTTCTCTTACTGAGAATAATCACACGTGTAGAAAATACATATAGAATATGGAGCGCAAGTACACCCGTGTAAATGAGCCCTTATAATCGACCCTTTGAAGGCAACAACAATGCTGATATGGACCTCAGTGAAAATAAGTTTGACACCCTTGGTCTAAAGTATATGAAATGACAAACAGGGTCTTCTTTGTGACTATTGGAAAACAAAAAAAAGGTTTGGTCTGGTGTTAGCCAGTAGAGCAATGTGTGATTGTTCTCCATAAGAGAAACCAAGTCATCTTGTAGATATGATACCTTTTATTAGCTAACAAAAATGCATGATGTTACAGGGAGCTTTCGAGGATATCTCGCCCCCTTCGTCAGGCTAATGAATGAAATTAGTTTGGATGGCACATAATTATAACATACAGATGAAGAGGGGAGGAGAACACATTCCTCTTAATCTAAATAAATGTTCACACACAGAAATTTTAGACTGTTTTGCACTTAAAACTTAAAACAACAGACACACTGAGCGGAGACATAAATCATAAATCAGTCCACTGAGCACAGGACAGTTTTATGTGCCATCCAAACTAGTTTCATTCAATAGCCTGACGAAGGGGGCGAGATATCCCTGAAAGCTTGATGTAACATCATGTATTTTTGTTAGCCATTAAAAGGTATCACATCTACAAGATTACGTGGTTTCTATTACTGAGAACAATCACATATTGGAAAACAAACGCACAGTGACTAGGCTGCAAATAACAAATATGATTTTGAAGTGCTGCTTGTAGTTTATGACAGTTATTCATGCAAAATTGGTGTCTGTAATCCTGTTACACAATATGGTGGCTAATTACTAATCCGTAAAAAAAAAAATATTAGCCTTTGCGTTTTTTTGAGGGGTGACATTTTGGAAATTTTTGAATAATGAATTTCTATTTTTATTACTTTCTATTTTAGATTTTAAAAAATGGGATTTCTTACTTTTCTTATTTTACCATTGCTTATACTGGGGATAAGCGGCATCATTTACATCTATCGGGAAGTTGTACGATTGATGTCCAGATCAGCAGTGAAAAATAAAGTCGTAGTGATTACTGATGCTGTTTCTGGTCTTGGTAAAGGTGAGGTCTTGTATTCCATGTTGTGTTTGGGATGTTACATGCATTTTTTACACATATTTCCATAAGCTATATCAGTGATGGCGAACCTTTTAGAAACTGAATGCCCAAACTGCAACCCAAAACCCACTTATTTATCGCAAAATGACAACATGGCTTTTGAACCTGAATACTGAACCCGAGCGCTATATCAGGCCGTGAAACTCGGCCCAATATCGCGCTCATGCACAAGTGATGTACGGATGGATAAAAGGTGTTTTTCTGTAAAAAAAAAAACAAAAAAAACCCGCCTCCGATCACTTCGATGCGCTGCAGGATCAGCAAGTGTCTCCTATTGTTTTCAATGGGAAACCTCGTATTGCACTTGTGTGCACATAGCATGCCTTACGATGTTTTTTCCTGTCCGATTGAAAACCATGCACGATGCATTCCGAGGGAAAGCCCAAAGATAGGACTTGCCATTATTTTTTTCCTGCACTGCTTATGTTCAAAAGAATGGGGTTCATATTCATGCGAGATCTTTGCGCCTAGCAATGCATAAATCTCTGCGATTTTTACAGCCGTCTGAAAGCAGCCTAAGTCAGTTTGGGGTATGCTGCCCCATGCGGAGTGGCCTCAGTAGTAATACGCAGTGTCTCCTATATTAGCCTCAGTAGTAATAGTGACCCCCACAATAGCCTCAGTAATAACAGTGTCCCCTATATCAGCTCTAGTAGTAATAGACTGAGACTGATATTTTTGCCTTCTTCGTCTGTTCAAAGCGCTGCTGCTCCTTTACTCGGTGTTGCTGCTGCTGGTGGAAGTGTGTGCTCCTGTATTCCTCCTCCCTTCTCCTCTTCTCCCGTGGAACCAAGGAGCAGAGGTCAGGGGAGGAGGATCTCGGGTGCACACACTGCCATCAGTGTGTGCATCCTGCAGCAGCGCCACTGAGTGATTACTAGCTGCGAAGCCACAGCAACATGGCTGGTAGTCCCTTTCATAGTGACCCGATGTCCCGAGAGTGGGACAAAAGGCTATCCCACTTAGGGACCCTAGGGATAGCGAGCCACTGGGTCTCAAAGCAGAACTGTCCCCCCTAAATCAAGAGGCATAGGTTCGCCACCACTGAGCTATATCATCATTTGCGGATCAACCAGGCCTTATAATAAGGGAAAATTGCTTATATTTTATTGAGTTATACGGACAGGAAATATGAAGTCCAAAACTATATAGTCTGCCAGGAAAAAAAAGTTGTGGCTTGTTCCATCTCATGTTGTATCTAGAAGTATTCTGTTGCCTTAAAGCCAAAGCTTCTAGAGGATAATACTTCACCTCATGAAGGCACCATATGGCACACAAAGTACAATGTGGGTCTATAAAATTGACTCATAGGCTCTACGGCCACATGCATGACTTTGCCATTGGGGATAGAGGAGGAGAGGGGTGCAAGTCAATTTAAATTTTAATATTTTTACGTTTTCTAGAATGTTCCAGAGTCTTCCACTCCGCAGGAGCACGTCTGGTTCTCTGTGGAAAAACCTGGGAGAAACTGGAAGCTTTACATGATGCCCTGATAAGTGTTGCTGACCCTAGTGTGGTACGTAGTTATTTACTACTCAATAATATGATAAATGTATGACCGCATAGACTTTGATCGTGTTTGCCCCCCCACCCTTAGACTTTTACACCAAAGCTGGTTCTTCTGGATATTAGTGACATCAACAACATTGAAGCTATTGGCAAAGAGATCCAGGATTGCTATGGCTGTGTCGATGTGTTAATTAACAATGCCAGTATGAAGATAAAGGGGCCGGCTCACAGTGTCACCTTAGAAATGGACAAGAAGATCATGGATGCTAATTATTTTGGCCCTATTACCTTAATCAAAAGTAAGTGACCCCTAACATGTCTCAGTAATATGTTACAGGACAGGAATATAATATATCTTCCCAGTATCTATCACAAGATTCAACAGTTTAGCAAACAACTATATAACTTTTCATTTATTAGTTGGACTTTTTTTATGTGTGAAAGTAGAATTAGGGTCCGTTTAGATGAGCCAATATCTTGTTTGAACGGGTGAACGATGTAAGAGTGTGCTTGGGTAGCCTGTTTATACAGGCAGATACATCGTTGGTGATCACATTCACTGTATAAGGGTGCAACAAGCAGAAAGGCAGAGGTATCCTGTGTGGATGTGTTAACGGTAGCGTGTTCATGGTGATGGCTACTCCAGCCATAATGGCTACTCATGCAGTAGGGGGATTGCAATGCACTTCTACACAGTTCCTGTAATTGTCAGATCGTGACGCCAGTACCTTTGAGGGTGAACTCGTGTTTGCAATGATGAAATAATTGAGATTAATCCACGTAGTTTAGGGTAAACCAAAGGTACACAGTTTACTCAGTACTTGGGACGATCGTGAAACAGTTCCCGTTTTACAGATGTTACAGACAACGACAATTTCAATAGATTTGCTGGTAACATACATAACAGGCTTTGATTTCTCTCTCTCTGTTAGGGAAGATGAAGTTATCTGGGGGAGGAGGGGGGGTGGCTCCGGTTATTGGTAGTGGTTTGGAGGGACTAATGTAGAGTTGGCTGTACCATTCAGGGAAATACTGGGAAATCTTTCTCCTGCAGAATGCCTCCTATGTCCTCCTAAGGGCTCATAGCAAGAATCCCAGGACTTGATAACTCCATTGACTACCCTGTAGGACCCTCCGGGTCATTACAAGGACGAAAACACATGGGTGCATGCGCTAATACGCTTGCAGTTACAGAGAGTATTAGCATTTGAAACTAGGTCTTTTTTCCCGGGACTATTCAAACTGCGCACTATAGCGCACAAGTTTGAAAACAATAGCGGGAAGCTAGGTCCTGCCCTGTCTTTCTCGCACGTAGTATTAATGCGCGAGAATCTTTATAGTGAAAACAAAATTATTGAAATCAATGGTTTGGTTTCGTACCGTTATGCGGCTGTGATTTTCACGGCCGTATAACGGGACTAAATCTCGCCTATCTGAAGAAGCCCTAAGTGACTGAGATCGACTGGAGGATCGGTATTTAAACCGAACAATTAGCGAACGAGTCAACGATTTTTATGCCTGTATCAAAAAAATGTACAGCAAATGAGTTATCATTCGTTGTTCGATTGTTGGCTGCGTTTATATTAAAAGATTACTGTTCACTTTTGGTTGAAGAGTTTTTTTGTACGATAATCATATAGAAGGGTCTTTAGTCCGCTTTCAGACTTGCACTAGCATCTCCATTGTCTGACTTCCTCCTAACTTTGGATTGATACGGGTGAAGTCAATATTGGTCCGAGGAACTCTGATCGATATCGCGCTCATAAACATGCGATTTTACATGAGATTGTAAGAGAAAATTACATTGTATCGCTGCACGCTATTTTTCACGTGCATCAAAATCGCAGGTTGTTTGAACAAGATGAATAAAAAAAGCATTACATTTACATGCAAATCGCATTTTTCTCACAGCCATAGGAATGAATGGGCAATATCACACAAGAATAGGACATGTTGTGACTTTTCTATCTCGCATTCTCAATCCAAGAGAAAAATCGCCAATGTGGATAAACGCATAGAGAATAAGGGGTTATTGTCTCTCGTGAACTCCGTCCATATTACAATTGCATGAAAGTAGCGCGAGAAAAATTGCCGGTCTTAGAGATGGACAATGAAAATACCGGAACCATCGGACCTCGTACATGCGGGACCTGAGGGGCGCCAAATGGACCCCGTGGACCCCAATGGAGTCAGTCCAGTTTCTTGCATGCAGGCCGAAATTTTCCCAGGTGAAATAGTGCAATATGCTGCACTATTCCCTCTGGGACTTTGTGCCGAATCTCTGCTTGAGGCTCCTATGAGAACAGAGTAAGGGTCTGTGTAGACCTGCCGATTTGTAGTTTGAATGAGCAAAGAGTTTGCCTGTTTCTACGCGCAGATACATTTTTGGCTCGTTCAAACGAGAAATCATTCAGTCATTCACATTCGCTGTATAGGTAACTGAGAATGACTGAATAATCGCTATTTAGCCCGAATGATTAACGAACGAGCAGACGCTGATTTTTATGCCTGTATAAAATCTTATTGAGCAAAAAGCGAACAATTTATCATTCATCATTCATTAGCTGCGTTTACACTGAACAATTATTTTTGCTCATTTGAACAATTTTTTGAATGAATCGTTCCCTGTAAAAAGGGCTGCAAGAAAAGAGAAGCACTTAAGTGCGCTAAGTGAAAGCAAGCTTAAAGGGGTCATTACAACAAAACCCGTCCACCTGCTCGGCCCGGCCTAAAGTATCGGCGGCGACTTCCGGGTGGACGGCCTGGCGGGAGTCGGGGGTCGTCTGCTACTAATCAGGGGCTGCAGCGTAACTGTACATACGTCACCGTACGTGCTCCTGCTACACATGTATGGTGATACTGCGGCCTCTGATTGGACGCAGACGACACCAAACTTCCGCCGGGCCGTCTAGCCAGAAGACACAAGCAACATTTTAGATTGACAAACCTTTGACTCAAACGTAACATTATCACTTTATAAACCAGATTGTGGTATGGGGCCGAGCTGACGCATGGATTGTTATCTGGACTTGGTGATAAGGGCAGTTGACTTCTGTGATCCGTCTAAGTAATATATCCGTCTCTTCCTCCTGCAGCTATCCTTCCTCATATGATTTCTCGGAGGACCGGACAGCTTGTTCTAGTGAACAATATACAAGGAAAACTGGGAGTTCCCTTTCGCGCAGCCTGTGAGTATTCACATCAGCCATTGGTGGGGTCTAGTAATTATGGCGGGTCAGTAAGACAGAGTAGAAACTGCTGAAACTGACAGTAATATTTTTTAGAAAAACAATATAATATTTTGGAATTAAAACATTTAGCTGGAAGGGTGTTTATATGTCGCAATCTCTGTCCAGACGGAGCAACGAAACACGCCATACAGGGTTTCTTCGACTGCCTGAGGGCCGAAGTAGAGGAGTTTGATGTCTTTGTCAGCACCGTCAGTCCTACGTTCATCCGGTCATACCATGTTCAGCCTGAGCCTGGGAACTGGGAAGCCTCCATCTGGAAATGTAAGGCATCAGTGGTGATATTACCAGGGGTGAGGCTGCAAGAGCCTAGTATTTTTTTTTTTATTAAATGTGTTTTCCAAGTATATTTTGTTTCCCTAATGTGCAAGCAATGCTCAAAAATTATACAAGAGCCTATAGTCACCAGCTCCAGATCCCACTGCACCTCCTATTCTCCCAGCCAGCTCTGCTTACACCCTGCAGTTGTGTAAGGGGGTAGCGCCGTGCAGTGCTCCTCCTTACACAGGAGCAACTCTCAGCCACTTAGACCAGCGGTTATGACATCTGCTGAGTAAACCTCTGCCCCAATGCAAGACTGGGGGGACTTCCCAATCCCTTTTAACTTGCTCTCCTCATAATAATGACAAAGACCATGAGTATTGCTGGCATAAATTTTGTGGGAAAGCCACAGCTTTATTTAAAATTTTTAACCGAACATTTAACTTTCCTTAACTACTATTTCTTCCCATGCCTACAAAATGTCTTGTTAAACTTGCTGATAGTCCAATAACTGTAAACAAGTGTGAGAAAGCCCATAATGGCCTGTAAACGCCTTCCTTCCCCAGCTGGCATGGAAAGTCCAATTTTTACCGCCAACAGCTGTGACGACTTGAATAACCATGGTGACATGCCACTCAGCTTTTAACTGCAACCCCCCTCCCCCCTCAGCTCAGAGGGCGGGTGGGCGTCTTCTCCCTTCTTCTTCTCCACGTGGACTGCCGACTCCTCCTCTTCCTCTCTCCTCTTCCTCCACTGCAAGTCCCTCCTCCCTGGTCGCTTCTTCTATTAACCCTTTCTTGCCCCTCATGCCCCCCAGTCCCTAGCCCTCTCGCTATTTGCTCTGTTGCTTCCTAGGAGTCCTGCTGGGGAGAAGAGTCCACCGCTTGTCAGCACTGGTCTACCCCTCCGCCGGCCCAGCGCTACGGCCAGGGAGAAGAAGAGTAATGCAGGAGGTGCACAGAGATGCCAGTTCAATTCCCACTCCCCTACCAGATCAGCGTCAGGGAGTGGGGAAAGGTAGAGGCACAGAAGGCACAAAGTTGTTATAGGGGGAGGCTCTGACACGGTTAGCGCCTCAGTGCTGTGAAGTTCAGCTCCATGATTGGGAAATGAACATGGCATGGCCTGATCCCCTCCCAGAGCCCAGAGAAATCTTTGGTGCCAGAGGCGCCTACTATATGGGGATAAGGAGCTGCGCCACAGCTTCAGACACAACTCCTATTGCAGTGAAAGAAAGTCTGTGAGAGCAAAGACACAGAGGCAGCAGTGCAGTGTATGTGACACCGGCTATTGCAAAAGGCCTATGCTGTGGGTCGTTTCCCCTTACCGGGGAGCTGCCCAGGAGGATAGAGTAAGAGACAGTGACCACCAAGTGCCCTGACAACCCGGGTGACCTAAGATGGAGGACTAGCTGCATTCCTGGGGTGATGCACTCCCCCCCATAGCACCAGACACTGCGACGGCGGTGCCACAGAAATATGTTGGGTGCTGCAAGAGGTCTGCAAAATTAATGTAAACAAAGAGAAGCAAAAGTGAGCAGCAGGCAATGTTCCGAAAAAGCATGAGTGTACTATGTTCCCTGGGACTGAGTACTGTAAAAGTCCTGGCCAGGGTGGGGGATAAGAACTCATGGGACAGTGATATCTTAGTATAACGTAGTAACATAGTAGGTAAAACTGAAAAAAACAAACATGTCCATCCAGTTCAGCCTATTACCCCCTAGTTTTGATCCAGAGGAAGACAAAAAAAACCCTCCAATGAGGTAGAAGCCAATTTTCCTCATTTTAGGGTAAAAAATTATTTTCCAACTGCAATTAGGCAATCAGAAAGATCCCCGGATCATAGACCCTTCCGAGTAATCAGTGATATAACATGTTATATTGTATCACTCAAGAAAGGCACCCAGGACCTTTTTGTACTTTTTATTGAGTTCTCCATCACCATGTCCTCAGGCAGAGTTCCAAAGTCCCACTGCTCTTACAGTAAAGACCCTCGTTCTATGTTGGTAATGAAACCTTCTTTCCTCTAGACGTAGAGAGCAGCCCCTTGTTACAGTCACAGTCCTGGGTATAAATAGATGATGGGAGAGATCTCTGTACTGACCCCTGATATATTTATACATAGTTATTAGAGCGCCCCCTTGTTACAGTCCTGGGTATAAATAGATGATGGGAGAGATCTCTGTACTGACCCCTGATATATGTATACATAGTTATTAGAGTGCTACCTTGTTACAGTCCTGGGTATAAATAGATGATGGGAGAGATCTCTGTACTGACCCCTGATATATGTATACATAGTTATTAGAGTGCCCCCTTGTTACAGTCCTGGGTATAAATAGATGATGGGAGAGATCTCTGTACTGACCCCTGATATATGTATACATGGTTATTAGAGCGCCCCCTTGTTACAGTCCTGGGTATAAATAGATGATGGGAGAGATCTCTGTACTGACCCCTGATATATGTATACATAGTTATTAGAGCGCTCCCTTGTTACAGTCCTGGGTATAAATAGATGATCGGAGAGATCTCTGTACTGACCCCTGATATATTTATACATAGTTATTAGAGCGCCCCCTTGTTACAGTCCTGGGTATAAATAGATGGTGGGAGATATCTGTACTGACCACTGATATATTTCTACATAGTTATTAGAGCACCCCCTTGTTACAGTCCTGGGTATAAATAGATGATGGGAGAGATCTCTGTACTGACCCCTGATATATGTATACATAGTTATTAGAGCTCCCCCTTGTTACAGTCCTGGGTATAAATAGATGATGGGAGAGATCTCTGTTGATCCCTGATATATTTATACATAGTTATTAGAGCACCCCCTTGTTACAGTCCTGGGTATAAATAGATGGTGGGAGATATCTGTACTGACCACTGATATATTTATACATAGTTATTAGAGCACCCCCTTGTTACAGTCCTGGGTATAAATAGATGATGGGAGAGATCTCTGTACTGACCCTTGATATATGTATACATAGTTATTAGAGCGCCCCCTTGTTACAGTCCTGGGTATAAATAGATGATGGGAAAGATCTCTGTATTGTCCCCTGATATATTTATACATAGTTATTAGAGCGCCCCCTTGTCACAGTCCTGGGTATAAATAGATGATGGGAGAGATCTCTGTTGATCCCTGATATATTTATACATCGTTATTAGATCGCCCCTCAGCCGGCTTTTTTTTTAACTAAATAACCCCAACTTTGATAGCCTCTCTGGGTATTGTAGTCCGCCCATTCCGTTTATCACTTTAGTTGCCGCCTTTGTACCCGCTGATGCCAGTAACTATGGGATCTTTTATTACTTTTCAATATTGCTTACAGATTACGAAAGAAAATGTAACTTGTACAACCCCTTTAAAATAGAGTCGGGTGGTCCCCAATGACAGACTGAGTCGGATGAATTAGGATATTATTAATGATGTTATTTTATAGTCTTTTTCAGGAAACTAGCGTACGGCGTTCACCCGGTGGAGGTGGCTGAAGAGGTTCTGCGCACAGTCAGCAGGAGGAAACAGGAAGTTTTCATGGCGAACCCGGTCCCCAAAGCTGCACTTTACGTCAGAGCCTTCCTCCCTGAACTATTCTTCGCTGTCGTGGCCACAGGAGTGAAGGAAAAACATTTTGTGGAAGAGGAATAATAAATGTCTCCCGAGGTTATGTTTACACCACTGAATCGCAGCTACATTTTCCCGAGTGAATTCTGCCTTAAAAAAACACTTCAAGTTCCGCATCTTTCTGCCGCGCTTTTTGGTGCGAATCCGTGCACAGATTTAGCCCTGGCAATCGGCAAAATCCACGTGTGGAATTCCGAAATACGTTCTGTGAATTTCCATTTCAAAAAGTGACAGATCCCTTCTTAACGTGGGAATCCGCATGCGAATTACTCCATTGGCAGGACAGAATCTGTGTGCAGATCGTGCAAAAAACGCGGATTAGAAGCTAAATGCACTGCGGAGAATTCCACCGTGTCATCATACCCTTATAATGGGGAACTGCTCCTCAATTCTCATCTTCACTAGTGGTGGCCAAATCTGATGATTCAAACCTATAAACCTTTGTGGCAATCTGCCTTGGAGCGCGTCTCGTCTTCCCTCGACCACAATTTATTTTCCTGTAGTAGTAGAAATGGGCATCATTTCTATGTCAAAAACCGTGTCAAAATCCACAACCAGGGTTTTATGGTGCGGATGTGTAGCTGATTTCACCTGAATCCGCACCAAACTGTGCCAAAATCTGCACCAATAGTGTGGATTGTGACAAGGTTTTTTTAAGATGAAATTACATGGATTTTGGTGCAAATTTTCAATAGCCAAACATCCACACCCTTCCCGCTACGTGTGACTGTACCCTGAATAGGTCCATGAGTCTGAGCTGATTAAGGCCTTGTTCACATCTGCATTCTTCTATCTGTTTTTTAGCTCTGCTTTTACACGAAAAGTGGGTTTTAACTGATCTGGAAGGGCCCTTTCACATGGGATGGAATTACACCTCAGGACGCAGCCAAATCTGCAGCTGCGGAATGCCACACCAAAGTCCGCAGGTCTAACTGCAGATGTTGATGCAGAATTACAGGTGGATTTTAAGCCATTTTCTATTCCACATCAAGATTCGCGCTTAGCCTGCAGATTTTGGTGCAAATCTTACTGCCGCCTGCAGTGCGCTGTGCGGCCTGTTATGTCTTGTGTGAAAGTTGTCTGAAACGGACGCCCAAACTGAATAGTTTCCAATTGACTCTGCAACTTCAGAGAATGTGAAAAACCCCAGGAAGCTCTATTCTGTCTGGTTTCCATTTTTTGGGATGGAAGAAAGTCCTGCATGGAAACCAGAAGGAATGAAGCAAAATGAAACAAATTGAGTCCCACAAATAGGAATCTTACTGCATCTGCTATTTTTTCAATTCTTCTGCTCTTAAGACGGAATGGAAAAGGTAGCCCTGACATGACCTGAGCCTGATAAGGGTCAGAGCTCAGCTTTCTGGCACAGAGCTCTAAATCACCTGCATAGACATGGAGTAAAAGTCTGACTACCTGCAGCTGCTGTTAGTACATTGCACTCAATAAGAAATCTGTATGCAGTAAGCTACCCCTAGTGGCTGCTACAGGTAATGCTCTCACTGAAGGGGTTTTGAAGCTCTGTGGTTGTCTACCCAGGTGACGGCTGCAGCCAGTAAGTGGCGGGAGGGACTGGGATGTCAGTGACATCCCATAAACCTGCCTTGGTGCTTCTACATTAGAAGCTCACGTGCAGGTTTACGGGACGTCACCTGTCAGATACCATTGGAGCGTCAGTCCGGTGCCATGGTGAGCATATTGATTTTAAATAGTTTTGGGTACATGGGGTGGAGGCAAGACTATGTAATAGAAATAACTCCTTTAAACTACACTTATTTTACTGGATACCATTGGCTGGATGGCATACTTCTTATTTTAGCAATACACTTACCTATACTGACCATATAGAAACCAAAAGGACACTCTTTCGGCCTCTGTCTATTAATGGAGCCCTATAGATGTGTTTAGCTTGTATATTGGGGGCTTTTCTGGTGTAAATGCTAAACTTATGGGAATGGGGCTTTACTTAGCTCATAAATGGCACAAGGGTCTAAAATGCCCCTCTTTTCTGATGAGTGAGCCCTGTGTGGAGCAAAGTGCTAAGGTCTCGCTCACGACCTGAAGGTTGCGGGTTCAGGTATCCGGGCTCAAGGTTGACTCAGCCTTCCATCCTTCCGAGGTCAGTAAAATGAGTACCTAACTACACCCTGCAAAAACAGTCTGCCAAAAAAATGTCACAATGTGACGTCAGCCGAGGAGTCGGTCATGACTCGGGGAATATATTCTGGTGAATACAATTAAGCATAGGGCATGTTTGGACCCAGAAAGTGAAACACATGGCAATGTGCTTCCAGTATGTCTGGATTTGATGGATGATTTGTAAATTCCTGGGTTAGACATTTCCTACATTGCGCTATATGGTCAATGGCTGCCAGCTGTTGGCGATGCTCTAGTATTGCCATATTAGTGGTGGTCTTAAGCGAAACGTGTTGCAATCTTTGTAGATGGCAGCTGTCAAGAATTGGCAGGTAGACACCTGATGTAGCTACGGGTCAGTTTACCTGTATACTTTAATAAAAGTTTTTGGATGTGAGACTAAAATCTACCTCAGAAGAATATTTAGGGGGAGGACCAGCCCAATCCATCCAGTAACCCCCAATATCAGCAGCTGCTTCAGACTATGATTTTTTTTTTTTACCTTAGCCAACCCATTCCCATATGTCTTATTGAGAGATGTGAAGCTGATAAAGGTTGGGGGTTGCAATTTGAACTCTTTGTCGCAAATTCTGGCCCAGGATTTGTCCAAGCCTGCCTCTCAGAGCATCGAACTGCTCTTGTTTCTGCACTTCTCCCCCTTGCCTTCATTATTTTATTAATGCTTGCACAATCTTCTCATATGTTCTGTTGCCTGAGTGAGGGGGAGCTAAAGCAAGTCTGTGCAGCGTTGGGAGGCAGTCAATTGTATAGCAGATGAGACAGTAATAATATAATAATAATCTTTATTTGTATAGCGCCAACTTATTCCGCAGCGCTTTCAGGCATGGATAAATGCAAAACAATACAACAATTACAATATAAGGTACATTGGGTTAGACACAAATGGGTTGAGGGTGGTACAGGAGGTGCAGGGGGTGGGGAACACAGGCAATAGGAAATTTTATGTACAGTTCATTTATCAGAAGGCAAACAGGGTGGAGCACCATAGGGAGGGGCGAGGGACTAGGTCAGGAGATTTGGTATGCTTCCCTGAAGAGGTGCGTTTTTAAGGCACGTCTGAAATTTTGTGCATCGGGAATTGTCCGGATGCCTTGGGGTAGAGCGTTCCAGAGGATGGGTGCTGCTCTAGTGAAGTCCTGTAGGCGAGCATGAGAGGTTCGTATTACAGGGGTGTTTAGTCTGAGTGTGTTAGCCGATCGGAGTGAGCGGGCTGGGTGGTGTACTGACAGGAGGGAGGCGATGTATGGTGGCGCAGCGCCATGCAGAGCTTTGTGAGTGAGGTAGAGGAGTTTAAATTTAGTTCTGCAGTGGATGGGCAGCCAATGCAGCGACTGGCATAATGCAGAGGCGTCTGAATAACGACTGGATAGACAAATGAGTCTAGCTGCTGCATTTAGTATGGATTGGAGCGGAGCGAGTCTAGTGCGGGTGAGGCCAATGAGTAGCGAGTTGCAGTAGTCGAGCCGGGAGTGGATGAGCGCAACCACGAGCGTCTTTAGCGTGTCCGTGGTTAGGAACGGACGTATTTTAGCAAATATTTCTGAGGTGCATGTGGCATGTTTGGGCCAGAGATTGGATATGGGGGGTAAAGGAGAGGTCAGAGTCCAGTGTGACCCCAAGGCATCGGGCATGCCGTCGGGGGGTTATGATGGTGCCAAACACTGGAATGGAGATGTTGAGGGGAGGTCGGTTAGAAGGTGGAAAGACAAGGAGGTCAATTTTAGAGAGCTTTAGTTTGAGAAAAAGGGAGGACATAGTATTAGAGACAGCGGACAGACAGTCAGTGATATTTTGGAGGAATGGTCCAGAGATCTCACGAGAGGAGGTGTATAGTTGGGTGTCGTCAGCATAGAGATGGTATTGGAGGCCGAATCTGTGGATTGTTTGTCCAATTGGGGCAGTATAGATAGAGAAAAGAAGGGGACCAAGGACCGAGTCCTGGGGTACCCCGACAGCGAGAGGAAGTGGAGCAGAGATAGAACCAGCAAAGGAAACACTGAAAGAGCGGTCAGAGAGGTAGGAAGAGAACCAGGAGAGAGCAGTATCCTTTAGACCAATAGAGTGGAGCATAGTGAGAAGGAGATTATGGTCGACAGTGTCAAATGCAGCAGACAGGTCAAGGAGGATTAGTAGAGAGTAATCACCTCTCGACTTTGCAGTCATCAGGTCATTTGTTACTTTTGTAAGGGCAGTTTCGGTCGAGTGTAGAGAGCGGAAACCAGACTGGAGGGGGTCGAGGAGCGAGTTGTCAGAGAGAAAGCGAGTAAGCCGGGAGTAGACCAGGCGTTCCAGTAATTTGGAGATAAAGGGGAGGTTTGAGACGGGTCGGTAGTTAGCAGCATTAGTCGGGTCGAGGGTTGGTTTTTTAAGCAGAGGGGATATAATGGAGTGTTTGAATGAGGAGGGAAAAGTGCCAGAGGTTAGGGAGAGGTTGCAGATTGTGGTAAGGTGAGTAATGAGAGCTGGGGAAAGGGAGCGGAGGAGGTGAGAGGGGAGAGGGTCGCTGGCGCAGGTGGTAGGGCGGGCAGCGGAAAGGAGCCTGGAGACTTCTTCCTCTGTCGTTGGTTCTAGCGTAGATAGTGAGTAGGTGCTGGGTGCAGTGCTGATGAAGCTGGGATCGCAGCAGTCTAGTGGACTGAAATACTGGTCATCCAAAAAGTACATGGCTGCTATGTAAACTAAGGAACCACTAATTGTTCTCTTAAAGGGAATGTGTCATCAGAAAATAATCTATTATATAAATCACATTTTTGTGTTAAATATATATTTTTAAGAACCTTTGGTGATTTTTAAAAAAAATTTCAGTCACAATCTATTTTTAAAAAAAACCCTAAAATTCTGCATTTTTCACAGAGCTTTATACTAGTCTGTCCCTTCCTGATCTGTACAGAAGGCTTTGCAGCAGTCATCTCACTGACCTCACAGGCAGGATTACACTGAGGGGTGACACCTATATGGAGAGAATAGGCTGTGACTATCTACTCCCCTCCGCAGATCACAGAGCATGTCTAGAACAGTCTCCATACAAGTCAATGGGCCTCTACTGTCCATTGTGTGACAGGCCCATGAAGCTGCTGTAAAGCATCTCTCTAAATGCTGTTAAATGCAGCTCAGGAAAAATGGCCGCCCCCATAGTCATGTACAAAGAACAGAATAAAAACAATTACAATCAGAGAATAAAAACAGATTAGAAAAATGGAAAATGTTTATCTGGCTTTAATTAATATAAAAACCTTTTGGTAATCTATTCCCTTTCAATCAGTAGTAACATACACTCTGCGAGAGATGTGGCATAGTAACATTATACAGAACCCGTCATGCCCTATGAGCAGCACAAACTACTGTAAGCTTATGGGCTCATGGGACAATGGCCAGACAACCTGGTGTGTGCCTCATATGTACTCGGCTCCCCATTCCATTGAGCAGACTCATCTCTGCATTGTTCTCTGTGTTCATGTGTACACTGGACCTAGCAGCGGCTTCCAGGGCAGCCAGCAAAGGACCTGTGGGCCAGGGAAGTATAAAAGGTAACCCCAAACTCTGTGGCCATTGTCCTGTGAGCCTATAAACTTTCTAGTGCTCAAAGGACATGAGAAGTTAACTTTATAGGAGTTTTACCAACAAACCCTTTTTTTCCCTATACACAGGATGCAGGAAAAATATCTGACTGTTGGGACCCCCAATGATCCCAAGAACTGCTCCCTGAATGCCCCCGTGAATGGATTGGTGATGAAAATGCATGACTACCGCTCCATTCACTTCTGTGGGAAGGATTCAGCTTGTCAAGTGCATCGATCTTCGCCTGTCCTACAGAAATGAATGGAATATTGGTCGAGCATCACTCTATTCACAGGGGCATTCGAGGGTGCAGTTCTTGGGATCGCTGGGGGTACCGGTGGTTGGACCCTCAGCGACCAGTTATTTCCTGTCCTGTTGATAGGAGATGAATGTCTTTGGTGATAAAACCCCTTTACCTCCAATTTCCTACCTCTAGCTCCTCTCATATCAGATATCATCACACATTGTGTCATACTTGGACAGTATTATGTTTTCTTCTGAGAAATTAAATATTTGCAAACCTCAGGATTGGCCAATTGTCTGGTTTTATTGAATGGGGAGAAGGAAATAATCCCCTCCCCCGAAACCCCTCTGGTGGGGGGTTTTCTCCCATGGTGCCAAAGAATTGGGCATGTTGAAATGTTTTGCTTACACTGAGGGCTTCTTCACATGGCGTGATTTCGTCCCGTTACTTGTGTTCGCCGCCTAATGGGACAAAACAAAACCCCTGATTTCAATGGTTTGATTTTCATTTGCGGTATTCGTGCCCATTAATACTACATGCGGTAATGATAGGGCAGGGTTTGAATAGACTGGTTTCTATTTTCTGAGTGTTGCATGCATACATTTTTTGTGCGCAAATGCACTCATGTTAATTTTGGCCTTCAAAGAGGCCCTGCCATAAGTTGAATCAGTATTGCTGGCTGCAGCCATGATACTCGGCCCAATATCGCGCTCGTGAACGTATGGGTTTTCTCGCGGATGTGAAGCATTTTTCAGGCAAAAATGCCTCACGTCGCATCTATAAAGTTCCGATCCTCTTGCGTGAGTTTCACGCACGATGGAGGATTGGAAGTGTTTCCCGTAGATTTCAATGGGAAACCTCGCATCATATTCGCATGCACATGGCTCAGCATGCCAGAGCCATGCGATGCATTAAAGGTCCCATTGAACTCAATGGCCGATGTGTTCTAAGGAACGCGAAGAGATAGGACATGCCACTCATGTATATGACTCCATTAAAAAGATGGGGTTCATGTCTGTGTGAGGTTTGTGCGTCTCACAATGCACAATTCTCAAACGAGTTTCCCGGCCGTGTTACAACAGCCTTAAAGGTGTTGTGCCAAGAAAGTTATGCGCTATTCACAGGATAGAGGATAACTTCGCGATCGGTGGGGGTCCAACTGCTAGGACCTCCACCGTTGCTGAAAACATTGGGTCCGGAAGGTCCTAGTGTGATGCGAGTTGTGGTCTCATTAATTTGATTGGTAACGCTGGAAATTGTCAAGCGCTTGAACTTGGCAATCTCCAGCGCTCCAATTGAAATTAATAAGAGCTGCAGCTTGCATACATGACCGCCACTCCATTCTGCGGGGACCTTCGGGATCCCTGTTCTTGAGATTGGTGGATGTCCCAGTGATTTGGTCCTCACTGTTCCAACAGTTAACCCCTATCCTGTGGATAAGGGATAACTTTTTTACCTTGGCAGAACACTTCAGGGTTGATGTAGGGTAGCTGTGTAGCTAGGGGAGGGTGGCATGGCATATCTGCCGAGTGCCCAAATAACCCATTCTGTTTACTCTAGTATTTAGGTACAAGGCTAGGATAGGAAATTTCACCAGATGAAGAAGAAAAAGCTTAGCTATGACTCGGATGAACAATCTCTTCTTCCTTGCAATTAGCAGTATAAATACTGGAAAATTACATGTAATCTATCACCGAGCCCCCTTCTTATGTTAGATTCTGTAATGATGATTTACCACAACTTTGTCATATTAGGAGGGGTATGAATCATGGACTATATCCAAAGTCCCTTAGAACCGAGAATCACCTGAGGGTTAAGAATACCAGATATCCACAATACATATTCTATACTTTGTGTTGTCTTATCACCCACCTGCAGGGTGTTGGGTGTGTATGTATGTATGTATGCGTGTATATATATGTATGTATGTATGTGTATGTGTGTGTGTATATGTGTGTATATATATATATATATATATATATATATATATATGTGTGTATATATGTGTATATGTAGCATGTGTTATGGCAGTTAGTGGTTGTGGTCCGATGTAATACTTTAGTTAGCAGTAATATGGTGGAGGAGAATAACTGTTCTGTGCACCTTGTTGCTGTTGGATATGTAAGTATAGTTAATTTGGGGGTAAAGACGGTGTAGGAGTTCCTGTGACACTACGTGGAGGCTTGTATATGGGAGGGGTTCTCGGAGTATGTATTGCATTAAGATCCCTTTCTTGCCAGTTACATAGTATGTAAGGCTAAAAAAAAGACATATGTCCATCTAGTTCAGACTATTACCCCCCAATGTTGATCCAGAGGAAGGCAAACACCCCAATGAGTAAGAAGCCAATTCCACATTTAGGGAAGAAAAGTTCCTTCCTGACTTCAATCTGGTAATCAGAATAATCCCCAGATCACCAACCCTTCTGAAATAATCAGTGATATAACATGTAATATTGTATCGCTCATGAAAGGCATCCAGGCCCCTCTTGTACTCTTTGATCAAATTCGCCATCACCACGTCCTCGGTCAGAGAGTTCCACAGTCTCACTGCTCTTACAGTAAATAACCTCCTTCTATGTTGTGTATAAACCTTCTTTTGTCTAGACGTAGAGGACGCCCCCTTGCTACAGTCACAGTCCTGTGTGTAAATAGATGATGGGAGAGATATCTGTATTGTCCCCTGATATATGTATACATAGTTATCGTGTCGGCCCTCGGCCGTCTTTGTGAATAACCCCAATATTTTTTTTAATCATTTATATTTTATTGGAGATTTGTCAAACATCTACATCACATTGTAGTAATCAAGTATGTGAACATCACGGATATTACAGAGTATCAAACATATATACAGTCTTGATATTATTACGTTATAAGCTCTATTATTAAATCAGAGATCTCTTCATAGTCTCTTCCAAAATTTTTTGATTTTATGGGCTTACACAACATCAGTTACACCATTTAACACAAACGACTTGGCGTCTTGTTTCTTTCTTGAATTGCATTTTTCATTGTAAGTCAACCACCTTCCCCAAGTAGTGGCCCAGTACCCTCCCAGCTCCCCATGTATGTCAAGTGTCTGGGGTCTCACTATGGGATGCTGCACCCACACGTCTAAATACTTCTGATATGAATTGGTATGAATGGCTAGCCATTTTTTTATATAGGCAATGCTCCCCCATATGGTTCTCGAACTCTTCTATTGTCGGGAAGGGGAGGGGAAGACCATCTTTTTGCTATGATTGTTTTTGCCATCATGAAAACATGTCCTATGAGATATCTAATATGTTTAGGAAAGCTATCTGTGTTTAGTAACTGGAGAGCCATATTTGGTGATTTTGGGATATAAACTTTTTGAATCTTAAGAGTGCAAATATTCCATCTCTGGGTATTGTAGTCCGCCCATTCCATTAATTACTTTAGTTGTCTGCCTTTGTCAAGCTCTGATATGTCCTTCTTGAGTACCGGTGCCCAAAACTGTCCACAGTATTCCATGTGTAGTCTGACCAGTGACTTGTAAAGAGGAAGAACAATGTTCTCATCATGCACCCCCATACTACTTTTGATGCCCACTATGATCCTATTTGCCTTGGCAGCAGCTGCCTGGCACTGGTTGCTCCAGTTAAGCTTACAGTTAACCTTTTCCTTTTCCATGTCAGTGTTCCCAGTGGTTTCTTATTTAGTATATAATGGTGACATGTATTTCCTGCCCGCGTGCAGAACCTTACATTTATCAGTGTTACACATCATTTGCCACTTTTCTGCCCCAACTTATTCAGATCCTCTTGCAATCTCCTTGTGTCCTCCCGTGTTAATGACTTTACATCGTTTTGTGTCATCTTAAAAATATTGCTATTTTACTGCACAATTCTTCTACCAGGTCAGTAATAAAAATAATAAAGAGAATAGAGCCTGATACTGCCCTCTGTGGTACCCCACTAGTAACGGTGACCCCTCCATTACTGCCCACTGTGGTACCCCTTTAGTACCGGTGACCCCTTCAATACTACCCCCTCTGCTACTCCACTAGTAACGGTGACCCAATCAGAGTATGTACCATTTAAACCCCCCCTCTGCTTTCTATCACTGGCCAGTTACTTACCCACTTACACACATTCTCGCCCAGGCCAAGCATTCTCATTATATATACACCAACCTTTTATGCGGCACAGTATCAAACGCTTTGGAAAAGTCCAAATAAACAAAATCCAGTGACTCTCCCCGATCCAGTCTAGAACTTACCTCCTTGTAGAAGCTGATCAGGTTGGTGTGATCAGAGCGATCTCTCATAAACCAATGCTGATAAGGAGTTATACAGCTATTTTCTTTGAAGTCCTCCTGGGTAGCCGTTGGAGCGGTTGGTGACAGTGGTGTATGTGGGTGGCCATGAACAACTGTCGGCCACAGTAGTTGCAAGAGGAGGTCTGTTCACTGGGAGTGTTCTGGTGAGTCGGCATTTGTTATTGCATGGTTGATTGTGGCTACTGTCCAGCCAGTAAGCTTTTCCCAAACTGAGCCCTCAGATGAGATCCTGAAAAGATGGGATGAGAGGAGCCAGAAAGAGCGCTTAGGAAAGACTCCAGACTAAGCAGAACTTCAAACAAGACAATGACTGCCTCCACTGAGTGCAATTCTTTACAATTCTGTCCTTGAAGACGTTAAAAATCACCTAGAAGATCTGAAGTCCTCCATGAGATTTAGGCCTCATTTACACGGCTATTTAACCACGTAAATACGTAGGCCAAAAATCGCGACCATGTGAAGCACTGGCTTCCAATGCATTAATTCACTTGAGCGATTTTCGGGCACGTGCTAAAAAATCGGGCCATCAAAAAGAGAACATCAGCGACAGTGTTCGGTTGCCAATTTTTCATGCTCCGTTACCAATTTTTTTACGGTCTTGACCTATCTTTTGACGAAAAACGCTGAAAACTCCCATAGACACAGAGTAACATAGTATGTTAGGCTGAATGAAGACAATGTCCATCTAGTTCAGCCTGTTTCAAACACCCCCTTGTTGGTCCAGAGGAAGGGCTTATTCACACAAGCTTATGTTGGCCGCCATTTTCACGGCCGGCCGATATATGCTACGATCTGATGCATTGGATTCCAATGCATCAGATCACACAGGCATATTCCCACTGCGTAAGAGCGCCCAGCCGGCCAATATAGCACCAGGCGCTTTTACGCTGGGCAGCAAAGATAGTCCTGGAACTATCTTTGTGCCCAGAATACATCGGCCGCTGCATAGACTCCTATGGGAACCAATGACAGCGGCTGGAGAAGGGAGGTCAGAGGGAGTTAAGCAGCGTGACTGCTAAACTCCCTCCCCCCTCTCTCCTCCTCTCTCTTCCCCACCGGCTGTTTGCAATGGTAGGGGGCAGAGCTAAGCTCTACCCCCTCCCATTGCCCCGTCCCGCCTACTCCCATTGCAAACAGCCAGGGGGAAGGAGAGAGAAGGTGAGGCGGTGAGTGGGAAGGAAGGAAGGGGAGGAACACTGCCTTGGCGTATATGTGCCGGGCCCATGCCGTCTGAATAGGCGCACAAACGTTAGATTTGTGTGCCCATTCACGCATTTTTATGGCATCGGTGGGCACACGTAAAACTGCCTATGCCGTGGGCAAGTGCCCGAAGGTAAAAAAAAAAACAACACGACGAGTTCATTTGGAGCAATAAAATTCCTTCCTGACTCCATAATGGCAGCCGGAGTAATCCCTGGATCAACATTTGAGATAATCAACCCCGCTGGTCACCTAATGTCTATATCCTGTAATATCATAGCGCTCCAGAAAGACATCAAGTCCCATTTTAAACCCCTCTATGGATTTTGCCATCACTACGTCCTCAGACAGAGAGTTCCACAGTCTCACTGCTCTTACAGTAAAGAATCCCCTTTCTATGTTTGGGATGAAACCTGCTTTCCTCTAGACGTAGCGGATGCCCTCTTGTTACCGTCGCAGTTATGGATATAAACAGATCATGGGAGAGATCCTTGTATTGTCCCCTCATGTATTTATACATAGTTATTTGATCGCCCCTTAGCCGTCTTTTTTCTAGAGTAAATAGTCCCAATTTTGATGCCTCTCTGGGTATTCCAGTCCCGTCTTTCCATGTATTAGTTTAGTTGCCCTTCTTTGAACCCCCTCCAGCACTGTAACATCTTTCCTGAGCATCGGTGACCAGAACTGTGCGCAGTATTCCATGTGGGGCCTGACAAGTGCCTTATATAGTGGGATGATAATGTTCTCGTCCCTCGCACCTATACATCTTTTAATGCACCCCAAGACTTTATTAGCTTTTGCAGCAGCTGACTGGCATTGGTTGCTCCAGTTTAATCTACAATCCACTAGTACCCCCAGGTCTTTCTCCATATCACTTTTCCCCAGCAGTACCTCATTTAGTGTATATTGGTGACATCCGTTTCTCCTGCCCATGTGCATAACCTTACATTTATCAACATTGAACTTCATTTGCCATTTTTGTACCCAAGCCCCCTCCTATGGGAGTTAAAAAAAAGGGGTGGGGGTGGAAGGAGTTTACCTGCATCCGGCGCTTGGAAAAGAAGACAGCTACCGCATTTAAGCTATTAGAAGTCAGTGTCAGGATTTCTGCTGACTGACAAGATTGTGCATGGGCGAGAAAATGCCAATTAAGCTCGGGACTGAATGAGGCCTTAAGGCCCATTTACACGGCATGAATGTCCGGCAAACGATGCTGCTGTACAGGAGCGAGTACCACTGGCTCACAGCGGGGCGACTGGAGATTTCTCTCCTCGCTCTCCCCCGCTGCTCGTCATCATCAGCTCATTCACACTCGTGCAGCCTGGTTAGACAGGCAGATCATTGTTGGGAATCATGAACTTCTCGTTTTCATCCATAGAAAAATATAACAGTTACAGGACTTCAATGATGTAAAAAAAAAGGGGGGGTTTTATTATGCAAAACTGGAAAAATGAAAAAAAAAATTTTGGTATTGCTGAACGACAGAAAAAATTGTGATGTCATTTATGCTGTATGATTTAGGGCTCTCTCACGAGCGTAGGCGTTTATTGGCATGAATTGACGTATTTCCGTGCTCACTGGCAGTGTTTCGCGTTTTCTCACCCATTCACACAACCGTGAGCATAGTTTTTAAGCGGAAAAAATACGTTGCACCCCAGAAAAACCTCACTCTGCAAAAATCCTCAGGATGCCTTCAATGCCTATATAGAGGTAATTTAGGGACAGCGCTCCGATTATTTATGTAAAGATATATATATATGTATTACCGTATATACAAAAAATGTGCTGAAAAAGCCCCCTCGGCTTATACTCGAGTGAGGTGTTTAAAAAAAAAAAATGCAGGCCATATATGTTTTCAGTACTGGAACACTGGAAATTTCCAGCTGAATTCCTCACATGGCTACGTATTTTATATTCTTCCCCCAAAGCCTTTGTTCGTTACAAGGGCTTTTGCTCAGATAACATCTCGATCCGGCGAGGCACAAGGCAGGGCTGCCCACTGTCCCCGCTCCTTTTTATTTTAGCCATTAGCGATTAAAATTCGAAACAACCCTGACATCAGGGGAATTGAAATGGCCTCTATTCACCATAAAATTAGCATGTTTGCTGACGATATATTGGCTATATTATCTTCTCCTAATACCACTATCCCTAACCTAATGGCGGAATTGTCCAGGTTTGGGTCTCTGTCTGGCCTTATCATCAACAGCGCAAAGTCCTCACATTTCAACCTCACATTACCCCCAGTTTTGGTCTCCCTACTCCAAATCAACTTCCCCTTTAAATGGATGACGGGGACATTGGGGTACCTGGGCATTAATTTAACAAGCTCCTACTCCTCGCTATATGCACAAAATTACAAGGCACTTCTCCATAAACTCAGACTACTTCTGGGAATCTGGGGCCGATACCACATCTCATAGATTGGAAGAGTAAATTCCTTAAAAATGACATTTTTGCCTAAACTACTTTACTTTTTCAGAGCTCTTCCGTTACATGTACCTGGGCACATCCTGAAGTTACTTCAGCAGATGACACTCCGCTTTATTTGGAATAACTCTATTCCTAGGGTGTCGCGTTCTACTTTGTACAGACATAGACTGCAGGGAGGATTGGAAGCCCCAAATATATTAAAATACTACCAAGCTGCTCAGGTGGCCCAACCAGCCCTCCTTCATTCCACAACCAACGCTCCTCTTTGGCTTGCTCTAGAGGCCATGGAGGTGTACTCTCTCACAGTGGATTCGATTTTGTGGACTCCTCCAACTCATAGACCCCCTATCTCTAACCCCATTATAAAACATTCCCTCAAAGTCTGGGATTCCATAAAGTGCTCTGGGAAACTAATCTCCCTCACTTACCCCTTCTACCATTTTTGCACAACTCCTTATTCCCACCAGGTCTTGACTCCCCACTGTCATTTGAGAATTGGACAAGCAAAGGCATATCTAAAATACACCACTTACTTTCGTTAAATGGTATAATTACATTCCCTGCCCTTATGGAGAAGTTTGGCCTACCATCTTCTGAAATATTCCGTTATTTACTGCTCAAGAATTTCATATCCTCTCTTCTCAAAAACACAAACACCCCCTTAAAAACAACCCCCTTCGAAACATTCTGTCTTAAATACCCACAAGCAAAAGGCCTTATCTCACAAATATATTCGGGCCTTGTACATACCTCGTACTGTTTGCAACTACCATATGTAGCAAAATGGGAGCGAGATATAGGCAACATTCTAGATGACGACGAATGGTCCCGGATTTGGAGATCAACCAATTGTGGTGCCCGCAATACACTGATGTTAGAAACCTCATATAAAATCCTATTACGCTGGTACTTAGTCCCTACAAGAATTGCTCACGCGGTTCCAGGTCTCTCTAAAGACTGTTTCCGGGGATGCTCCTCCCCAGGAGATATGTTCCACATATGGTGGTCCTGTCCTCGAGTCAAAAGACTCTGGATTAGGGTATACTTCTTATCTATACAGTAACTAATCATAACCTGCGTAAAAACCCATGGGAAGCCCTACTGAACAAACGGATTACAAATATATCTCCAAACTCTAGAAAGCTGATTTCGTTCCTTTTCCTAGCCACAAAACAAACTATCGCTCGATCTTGGCAAAAAACCTCACTGGACTTCTCTGAGGTTAAACGCCGAATGAATTGGTACCTGATTAATGAGAAATTAACATCAATATCAGAGGATAGGTATGACAGATTTCTAAATATTTGGACCCCAGGGATAGATTACGCCCTCCCTACAGTGGAGGCTGGCACCTCAACTGCACTATAAATACAAAGCCTGAAAGCTAACCTTGGGGATCCCTTCCCCTTTGGGTTGCTGCCCCATGAGAAAAGAACTCCCCACCCCACCCCAATACCTGCCTACCTCCCTCCTTTTCCCCTTCTGCAAGTTGGCCCTGGCCAGGCCACTGAGGTTTTTGAATCATTTCTATGACAAAAAGAACAATAAAAGGCGGAGAAGAATCTGGCTAGAACGGATTAGAATTATACTACTACCACTAACCCAGCCAGCCTTGTACGCCTACATACATCATCTCAATGTTATATTCCTTTGTAAAATGGAAAATTTTCAATAAAAATTATTGTTAAAAAAAAAACAAAAAACCCCCCCAAAACGCAATACTCACCTGTCAGCTGGCGTCGCTCTCCGCGAAGCGATGCTCTCCCCGGCGGTGCGGCAAGTGACTTCATTCTTCTCCCCGCTGTCATCTCCCTAGCTTGTTTGATTTCCCCGCCGTCAGCGCTGTGATTGGATCCATCGCCGGCCAATCACAGCTGGCGCTCGATAAACCAATCACAGCCATTCAGTGACATCACTGAATTACTGTGATTGGTTTATTGAGCGCCGGCTGTAATTGGCCGGCACTCGATCCAGTCACAGCGCTGGCTCCTTCTCCTGCGGCACAACCGCAGAGTAGTGGGTGGTCTTCTCCTCCTTCTGCTGCCGGGAGTCCCCATCCCCCGGTGAGCGCTGCTGCCGGTCCTCCTCTCCCCCCCGCCGGACAGTCTGCCGGGCCCGAGAAGATAATGGTGAGTGGCTCTGCATCCCCGGAGCTCCTACTGCGCCCGAAGGAGGGAAGATTCATCCTGCTGTATGTAAGTAGTCTGTCCATATGGGGGGAATATGGCTGTATATATGTCTGTATACTATGTATGTGTGTATTAATGTCTGTGTTTATGTGTATATATGTCTGTATACTACACTGTACAGTCTGTGTGTATATGGTATGTATCTGTATATGTGTGTGTATATATTATATATATATATATATATATATATATATATATATATATATATATATATATATATATACACACACATATATATATATAAATAATTATACACACACCGTATATAGTCGAGTATAGCTAGGCTTATACTCGAGTCAATAAGTTTTACCAGTTTTTTGCAGTAAAACTTATTGACTCAGCTTATACTCGAGTATATACAGTATATAGTTGGTATTATCCGGTACTGAAACGTGATTATTACCCAGATCCACCACCAGGGGGAGCGCACACACCTGATAAGAGGAACACCAGAAGGCATAGGAATAGGCAATCTGGAAAAGTGATTGGGTGCTCACAGGGTAAAAGTGCAAGTTGGTGTTAGGTAGAAAAGCACTTATTCTTATAGGAGGTCCGGCTCCTGGAGACCTCCCAAAGAAACAATTCTCCAGAAATGTTTGTTTTGGTTATTCAATACATTTTTTTTAAATAATCCACATAACAGGTACAGAAGTAGCAGGAGAAGAAGATGGGATCCGAAAGGTACGGTTTGCAACGCATTTCAGAGCTTCGGCCGCTGCTTTATCAAGCAAAAGCTGTTAGAATTCAAGCAGAAATGGATTATGATAAAAGGAAAAAAAAGAAAAAATAAGAAAAAATACATAAATACCTATATAGGTGAGCTAAAATCTCAGTGTTTTGATTGCATAAAATGAGTGACAATATATGTTAGGTGAACCGCACATATTTACAAATATAGTACATTCATAGTCTATATGGCGGCTGATCTGGGTACAAATACTTTAAGAGATTATATTTAATAGTTTTTAAATTTAGTTATAATTCTTTTTTGTATTTTGTATTTTTTAGATCACCAGCTGTTGAGAAACTACAACTCCCAGCATGCACTGCTGGGAACTGCGGTCTGCAACAGCTGGAGAGCTCTTCACACGGCTCACTTTCTATCGTACAGTATACTGTTTTTTGGCGCACACTATATTTAATTCTAAAAGGAGTTTCCAATGCACTGGTTTGCCTCAAGGGGGCAGTCATGGCACAGCTTTATAAACAAGATCCCAAACTAACCAAGTGAAATTATAGAATTCGATAACTTGAATGGTCCGCGCTATCACAATGTAATGTGGAATATTACAATAACTTCACACTGATCAATATCCATCCAACCATAAAGAATATCTGATAATCCAGCAACCATCAGGTGTCACATTGACGGATTAAAGGAATTTTACCTAAAAATGTAATTGCGTTTTGAAATGAGGAAATACTTTGTATATTTTATTACTAGAGTCCTTAAAGGGAGGCCCCCTTCTAAGGGAATGGTCGAATGTGGGTATAGTGAACAATACTGGCTCCACTGTGAACCTTCCCGCCAGTGTCCTGTCTACATATCAAGGGGGGATGAGGGGGTCTTCAGATCATTACGGAATCTACAGAACTCTGAAAAAAAATATTATTTCTGGAACTCATTAGGTTAAATACCCATTTAAATTTGGGGCGTGTTAATCTGTGCTGCAGGCTCAAAAAGTATAGTAAAGTATGACGCTACACGCAAAAACAAGCCTTGTACATAGCAAAGATACGTTGTGCTAAGGTGTGCGCAAAAACGCATACACCTGTGTGAACGAGCCCTTAGTCTGCTCTCACACATCTGTTTTTTTAAAACACTCCTATTGATTTCAGTGGGGGGTCACAGACATTGATTGCGGCGCTGGACGGTGCTTTCCAGCTACATTTTTTTTTGAGCGCTCTCTGCTCTATTTTCCCATGTTTAGCGCACCTTATCACGCATCAGAATGATGGGGTGCGCTAAAATCTGCTGCGGCCGAAAACAATAGTAAACTCGTGCAAGGCTCCTCGATCGAAATCGCAGCGTTTTGCCAATGGTATGTGTGAGAGTTGTTAGAGGCATCATGTTATGGAGCAGGAGGGGCAGAGCGGACTGATATATAGTTTTATGGGGAAAGATTTAGTAGAACTTGTATTTTATACATTTATATCTCTGCACATTCTGAGCTGAACAGTCCAGTGGGCGGAGCTATTAGTGACTGACAGCTGCCCCCCATGTACAGTCATACACAGCTGTCAGTCACTGATAGCTCCGCCCACTGGACTGTTCAGCTCAGAATGTGCAGAGATATAAATGAATAAAATACAAGTTAGGGCTCCCACACACTTGCATTTGCGTTTCTTGTTAACGCGATTGTCAATGGGATGTTAAAAACGCAACGCACTTGCGTTTTTGGTGCATTGCGTGGCGTTTTTAACATTAGAAAGTCCCATTGACAATCGTGTTAACAAAAAACGCAAACGCAAGTGTGTGGCAGCCCTTATACTGAATCTTTCCCCATAAAACTATATATCAGTCTGTTCGGCTCCTCCTATATTATAGCATGTTGCCCACAGAATGGACAGGGGGCTTGAGCTGACAGGATCCCTTTGAACACCAGAGCTGAAAGTATTGCTGGGTTGACATGCTGGGAGTGATAGTTTGGCAGCCCCTGTTGTGTGTATGAGATCCACAGATGGGTTGTGACAAGTCCAGGAAAATGCCATGAGTGCACATAAAGCTCCATGTAGAGTCAATAAACAAGCTGCTGCGTGATGATGAGCTCTACGCTGCTGTAGGGAGTTCAATTCCAGAAACAAATATAGCATTGATTGGAGTCTATGAGCCTGAACCTCTGTGGTCGAAGCTCTGACAAAAAGTTCCCTATGTACCGCCCCCGTTGTCACCACTTCATAGGACCTACAATTAAAGTTCCTCGGCGGTTGTCACCTGATCATTGGGTTGGGCCCTGAAAGCTAATGGTTGCTTGCCTGTGCAAAGAAGGGAACACTCCAATGACAAATGGGTACCGCAAAAGTTTACTTACAACCTCAATTATATCTGTTTTAGAAAAGTTGGGTAACAGTCAATATGGCCATCACTACAGCTCCAAATGAGATTATCACTCGGCTTTCCCAGACTTTTGAATAACAAATCTGCTTAATATAGGGCAGTCCTATGGCTCCTACCCACTGGCGATAGACTTTCCGGTGATGCAAGGGTGAATGAAAACGCATGATAATGAACCAATGATTTTCAATGGTTTCATTCCCATTTGCGATGCCTTCACTCCAGCCTCGCAACGCTAAGAAAAATCTGTGCTATCACCCATTGTCGTCAATGGGGCTGGCGGCAGCAGCGTTGGCCCCATTAAAAACATAAGGGAGTACATCACGCTCCCCTGACACAGCTGTGATACCTATGGCAGGGAAATCCTTAATTCCCGCAGGGACCACAGGGGTGAAGGAACCCTTTGCCACAGCCGTCACAGCTGTGTCAGTGGTCTGCGATGCTATCCCATTGCTTTCAATGGGGCCAGCGCTGCTGCCTCCCCATTGAAAGCAATGGGATGAATGCATTCCCTGCAGCGATGCTTTTTGGGGAGGGAGGGGAGCTTAAAATATAAGCCCTACCCCGAAAATCATCCCTAGCGGTTAAAAAAAAATAAATTACCTAACCTAGAAGATCAGTCCGGCTCTTCTCTCCATCCCCGTCAATCTTCATCTGTCTTCTGGTGGCCGGTGATTGAAAAATCCCTGCCTCCAGAAAGCGCTGCTTCTGATTGGTTGAGCGCTGTGACCAATCAGAAGCAGCGCTCAGCCGTCATTGAATGACAGCTGAGCACTGCCTGTGATTGGTCACAGCACTCAGCCAATCAGAGGAAGCGCTTTCTAAAGGCCGGGGATTTTTCAATCCCTGGCCTCCAGAAGACAGATGAAGACTGACTGGGACAGAGAGAAGAGCCGGATAGCTCTTCTAGATTATTATTATTTTTTTTACAGCTAGGAATGAATTTCAGGGTAGGGCTTATATTTCAAGCGCTCCCCTGAAAATCATTGCTGTAGGGTCCCCTTCCTCCTACTGTGATCAATGGCAGCATCAGCCCCATCGAAAGCAATGGGATAGCATCTCGGACCTCTGCCACAGCTGTGGCAGGGGATTTCCTCATCCCTGCGGTCCCCGCAGGGATAAAGGAATCCCCTGCTATAGCTATCACAGCTGTGGCAGGGGAGTGCAATATACTCCCTATGTTTTCAATGGGGCTGCCGCCGGACCCTTTGAAAACAATGGACGATATCGCAGATTTTTCTTAATGCCTCGAGGCTGGAGTGAAAACATCGCAAGTGAGAATTAAACCATTGAAAATCATTGGTTTCATTATCATGCGTTTTCACTCAGTATTGTATTGCAGGAAAGTCTATCGTCAGTGGGTAAGAGCACTTAAGGTGAGGACTTTATTGTTACATAATGAGTCTAGGAAAGCTGAACAGCCAAGACTGCTGCCAAATATCCTAGTTTACAATACAGAATAAATGCATCATTATTGTGGAAAATCTGGTGATAAACCCACAATTAACTGTAATAGCAGTCATATTGTTGTCTCCCGGCTTTCCCGGACTCCTTAATATGAAATGTGCCCAATCTAATAACCCTACTAGATTGTATTAGGACATTGCTTATATATAGCAATTCTACTATATATAGTGGAATCTACAAGGGATCCCCTATGATCAGATCCCACATGTGGAGTGGGTCCTCCAGTAACATTATATTAGGTAGTTATTATAGGAGCACTTTTGGGCTCCTCAACCCTGGCCTAACATTACTTGGCTTGTCTTCTATATCTCAGGATAAAGGCTTCATCACATGGATGTATGCGCAACTGCACTTGCCACTATGGAGCGCATTTGCACATAAACAAGGTACATTTGTTTTTACCTTTCAAACTCTGTGCTAGTTCGAAGAGAAAAAAAAAAGCAAAAAGATAGATTCTGCCCCATCTTCTCTCACATGCTATTAACGGGCGAGAAGCCTACTGAAAATGGTGAAACCAGCTAGTGAAAATGATAATATTGAAATCAGTGGTTTTGTTTCGTCCTATTATGCAGTTGTGATTATCACGGCCATATAACGGGACATGTAAATCCCACCCATCTGTTTACGCCCGCAGACTATCTGCTTTACCTGAAATGAAACATGAAGCAATTTACCAAATGTTCTTAATTTAAATTTTCTGTCTACAGTTCCCATGCAGATCTATGTGTCTCTATGGTAACAGACTGCAAACAAACCTGAGTAGTCGGATTCTGAAGTCATACTCCCTTCTATTCGTCCCCTACTTCTTACCAATATACATTTGTAAAATAATAAGTGACAATATGACCGCAGGATTAGACTACACAGGGTTTCTTTGTAGTCTGTTAAGGGCAAAAACACATGGGCGGGCTTTTCTCCCCTTATGCGGTTGTGATAGAAAAGATAGGACTTGCCCAGTAGTGAATACATTGTGCGGCACGGAGTTTGAATGACCGGTGAAGGGGAAAAAATTTCTCTCGTACATGCGCAACTACGCTCCGTAGCGGCAAGCGTAGTTGCGCGCACAGACGTTTTTTGGCCGAGACATATAGGTCTGCATAGAAGCTGTAGACACAAAATGGTAGGAGATATTTCAATCTAGGAAGACTATACTATTGATGCTTGGATTTCTGAAAGAAATATTTGAAATTGGGATGGACTGAGATGTCAGCCCCTGGCCAGGACTAGTGACGTCACTATACCTGGAGATGGTCAACCAAATGCCCAGCTAAGTAACAGTGGAGCAGAGAGTATTCTGCTCTGCTTGCAGCTTCAGTCAGGGACCTTTCACACGCGACGGAATATTCTGCAACAGCATTGTGGAATATACTGCCCCTGAATCCCGCACCAAATTCTGCACTGCACATTATGGATTTTGATGTGGAATTCCCATCAGGGTTCTTCTATTTTCAATTCCACAAGTTAGCAGTGCAAATTCTGGGCTGAATATTCTGCAACACTGATACAGAATATTTTGTCTTGTGTGAAAGGTCCCTTAGAACTTAACTGCGGCATGCTGCTGTCTGAATAGGGTAAAAAGGAAGGTTTCGGTGCCCTTGAGAACAAACCAACTTTGCTTGTAAGACCTACTCAGACACAATCAAACGTCTTCGCAGTGTACTACATTTTATGGACCTTTATTACCACAAAACACCATAAAAGCACCTGTAGGATGTTGTGAAGAAGTCCCCCAAATTGTTCAAACTTTTAAAAACCATTTTGATTTAGAAGAAAAAAAGTGCCCTCAAAAATGTTCCTGCAAAAGTTCATCCAAATATTCCACCACATCGCCTTCATCATCATCTGCGATATTCTGCAGGCCAAACTCATACAGTTCCTTTTGCTTTGTAGTGATGTTGAAGTAGAGAGCAGCCTCCGGCCTGGGTTTGAAGTTGTCTTCTGATAGTCCCCACTTCTCCATGTGGTATTGGTAATAGACCATGTTTTGCTTCATAACTTGGTCACCTGGGTCAAAGAGCAGGTAGCTGGCCACGCAAGGGGCAGCGTTCCGTACATCATTGAGTTTATAGTAAGCAAATTGCAGGTAGTGGTACATTGTGGCTACGAATTTGTCCACCACATAGCCTCCAATGATCGGAGTAAGCGTGCTTTCACAGTTAATTTTGCATTTGAGGACCATAATGTAGTGGTCAGCCACCGATTGATAAAAGTCTTTGAAATCATTGATCTCTCGAGAGCCTTCACAGGCTGCAATGCATTCTTGGAATGTCTTGAAGAAGTCAGGTAATGCCATCTCCATATCTGAGATGGAGGTCCTCCAGTTTTCTCCATTGTAGGCCCTCACGGCTCTAATGAACAAGTTCTCATAGGTCTTGGTCTCCAGATCCTGGATGTGCACGTCTGACTCCGGCAAACTCTTGTAGTATGCCATATTCCTCTTCATCATCTCGTCATCGGGATGGAGCAGGAGAAATGTGTGGGCTGCAGCAATGGCTTTCGGCAAATTGTTAGTCTTAAAATAGGCATACTGTAAAAACTTATATGGTTCACGGGTGTGAAACTCCTCCATGGTCTCACGGCTTGGCTGTGACTGTCGAAATGCAGGGAGACCTTGCTTACATCGTTTGAGGCACTGAGCCCTTATCAGAATATCTCCAAACACCTTCAATTCAGGAAAGTTATTAAAACGACCAGGTTGTTCTGTCTTGTTCTTGGCAGTCCCATCTTCCATCAGAGGTCTATTGTCGATTTGTGCTGTGCTGCAGTTAAGATTACAGAAAGCCTCGCTGTCCCTCAAGAGCCTGTACAACCTGAGACTTATCTCCAGGTAGTTGACTGTCTCGGGCCAGTTCTCATTGCTGTACTGGTCTAGTGCATACTTGTAGGCACTCTCTAGAGGCATCAGCTCGTCTCGGGGGTAACTCCTGAAGCTATAACGCTCATACTGAGCGTTTATAGAGACAATGAAGACAAGGAGCAGCGTGTAGCCAAGACTCTGGATCATGATGAAGACAACCCAAAACCCAATGAGTGTTGAAAACCACGTCTTAACTTTTTGCATGCAGAGAGTTGGTGAAGAGTCTTAGGATTTTCAAGATCCTTCAGTCATACCTGATTAGTCAGGATACGGAATTCACAATTGATCCTGAGAGTCCGGTTTGTTCTATAAGGTTCCTAAGTCATTCCTGGTCCTCCAAGAGTCCTGAACATTCGGATGCATGGAATACACAGCATATATTAGCTTCTTTCAAATGTAGCTGATGTTCTCCAGACCGAAGCTGATCCCCCCTTTGACAGTACTTCCTATGAGCACAGTACCACGTAGCACAGGGAGGAGGGGGCTGTAGGAAGTTTCTGAAAGTTTCTCCGGTTGCAGCAGGCGGAGATCTTGGGAAGGAATGTGAAGCATCACAGAGTAACACTCCCATTGGCAGGAAAATAATCCCCCTCCCTTTTCTAAAAAAAATATAGCCCTTTCGCAACTTGCAGGGGAAATAGATTTCACACATGTTGGAGGTTGTTCAGGGCTCTCCCGGCTGTGAGGCCTGAGGCTATGTCTATTCACTGTCCTCACAGTGACACATGGGATTCTACAACCCCCTCTGCTGGGTGGGAGGTGCAGTCACGGCAAGGCTGCCACATAGACAGAAGCTGCTGTTACATGCGGAGAGGGATTTGGTGAAGGACTTTCCTCTATATTTAGTATATCATGTATGGAACAGAAAATCATCATGTGCCATACTATCTCCTGTATGCAAGCCTCCCATGTGTGATACTGTTTGCGGAGTTTCTGTATCTTAGGCTGCCGTCATATCTGCGCTGGAATCTCCGTTCGGATCCGGCGCAAAATACTGGAAGAAAAATCGCTGTATATAGTTCAGTAAAATGACGGACAGCTGAAAGCAGACCAAACCGACCCCATTAAAGTTAATGGGGTCCGTTCAGCGCGATTCGGTTTTGTCATAAGACGGATCCGTTTGGCCAGGGGGTTCTCCTTTCTTCCTCTAGATCGGAGCAGGAAAAAGGAACCCAGGTGTGAAAGCAGCCTAAAGGCTTTTTTACACGAGAATATGCACAAAAACGCTCGCTGTAGCGCAACTTATTTGTGCATGAGCAAGGTTTTTTTTAGGTACATTTGCGCACGTGTCTGCGCATTGTACTGTACTTTTCGCGCACACAGCCAGTTCACACGCGCGCAACATTCCCCTTCTGTGGATTAAAAAGCTAATTAGCCTAATGGGGTCCAGATGTGTTCTTTTCCCCTTATTTTGCGCAGTGTTGCATGCTTCCTTTTGGGCATTTGCGCACCTGCCATAGACTTCTATGGGAAGCCTTTGCAGCGTAAAACACAGGAAGATAGAGCAGGGCCTACTTTTTTTTCAAGCGCGGATTCTTTTTTCTGTGTTTAGCATGTGTATATTTTATGCGCACAATAACATGCGCAAATATGGTTGTCTGAATAAGTCAATTGTTATACTGTCTGTTGAGCTGTGAATCTAAATCTATCATATATGATACTACTGGTATCTGCTGAACTGTGTATCTAAGCCTATGATGTGTAATACTGTGCACTTGTAATTGGCCATGTTGGGGTAGGACCACATCCATGCAGAAACGTCAAAAAGTAACCTGCCATCAGTAGATATGAGCGAGCATACTCACTAAGGAAAATTAGTCGAGCGAGCATTGCCCTTAGCAAGTACCTGCCCGCTCAGAAGAAAAGATTCGGCTGCCGGAGCGGGGGAGCGGTGAGTTGCGGGAGTGAGCAGGAGGGAGAGAGATATCTCCCCTCCATTCCTCCCTGCTCTCCCCCGCCGCTCCCCGCTGGCACCCGATTCTTTTCTTCCGAGCGAGCAGGTACTCGCTAAGGGCAATGCTCGCTCGAGTAATTGTCCTTAGCGAGTATGCTCGCTCATCTCTAGTCATCAGGTTTGTCCTATGTAATCCAAGCTATGCACGCAATAGTGCTGATAAAGAGATTGCCATATTGCTGTATACTGCTGTTATACGTGCCCTGGTACCTTTATAATCCTTTAACATTTTCCCTAGCTGAATTAAAATTAGGCAAAAAGTCAGATTTTCTTCACGTAGCCACGCTAGGCAAGCTTCCCGGTTTGGATAGTCAGGCATATTCATTTTCTATCCCCTGATGAAATCCTGCGCAGCCGCTGTGTCAAATGATACCCAAGCTTGTGTACTAATGTCCACCTTTACTTGCTCTCACTTCATTTGCTGAATGCTTATGCAATTTGAGGGTGTTCTTCCCCACACTTGGAACATGCATATTCACACCTTCTGGGTGGCCTTATAAGTCTCCGTACACCTAGGTGCTCTCTACAAGGAGAAACAATATGTAGTGGCTCAGTACATGCTTTCCTGGCCCCCTCCATAATGTCATACATGTATGTCTAATGTAGATGCTCTCAGAATGACAAGACAGTTTTTCGGTGTGTATTGCACAGCTGCAGCATGTGATGGGTTAATGTCTGCAAAGTGTGAGCTGACTGTCTGTAAATGTAACAATTTCTGTCCTGTCTCACTGAGAACAATCACACTTTGGTCTACTGGCTAACACGGTACCAAACCTTTTTTTCAATTTCTGTCCTGTCACGTGGTATGAGAGAAGGTATAAATGTGAGTGCTTGAGAGCGGAAAAAGGGGTTCCATCAGCTTCCATCTCGAGTTCCACCAGAGAGAAAGCACAGAGGCACATGGGGGCACCTTCAGCCCTCATGTGTTGAAGATGGAAGAGACGGAGCGATTTCCCAGAGTGCCTGCTTCTATGATCAGTAAGTGAGCCCACAGAGAGCATGAGCCAGTCCTAAGTTTTACCTACGCAAGGCCCAGTGCGGAGGTACTCTTCTTCTCAATTGTTCACGCCCAAGAGTCCTGAAGTTTGGGACCGCTGGGTGATGGTACGCATCTACAAATGTCACTCACAGGCGTCCTGAAGTCTGGGATTGCTGTGTAGAGGTACTCATCTTTTAGATAGTCTTCCAAGTGCAGGTAGAATTAGGAGTAGATACAGTCTATTTTGCCTTGTATCTGTGAAATTGTTACAAAGTAAAGTTATTCCAGACCCTGACCATTACCAAGGACCTGAGGTGCTATAATATTGTCTGTGGCTCAATTATTTCCCCGCAGAGGTTAATGCCGGTGGGTGCCGGAACGGTGGCGTCACCCATGACAACCCCTTCACCTGTCCTAAGGTTTATTGGGCATCCCCATGCCAGGGATGTCCGGAAGAGGCCCAGCGCTACCCTGGCCTTGGCTGCGTGCACCCCTCCAGGAGGGAGCGAGGCGATTGCCGCAATGACAAGCCAGCATCTTGCCCTCCCAGTTCCTCAGCGTATGCCATGTGTCCAGGGTCACCCTACGGGATGCTGCAAATACACTTCCTGACCCACTTCTATAGGCCTCTCACTAGCCAAGCCAGAAACCTACTGCACACTGATAACGGGCAATCACCCCAAAACACTGTCTGTGTATGGTTATTCTTGCTTTGGCTCACAATTCTCAGTAATTGTTATAAGGCTTCTTTAAAAAGTCTGACATTGACTTGCAAGAATGCGGTCTTCCAATAGGTTTTGCTGCAGAAGTATTGTTCCATCTTCCCCATTTCTCCTTTGCTGCCAATGCCTTCCTTGGTAATCCATAACTAATCAATGTGCTTTCACACCTGGGTCCTCTTCAACATCTTCTGCAGCAAATTTGCATATCAGCTTTTCTTTTCCCCTTCACGGTCTTCAAACATTTTCTCTATACTTGAAACATTTCCCCCTCCTTCCTTTTGTCCTCCCTATCTACATAGAATATTCTTTCCCATAAATCGGAATTAGACTCACTTGAGACTTTCTCCTTAATTGCTTTTGCCCTCCATCACTGTCCACTCTTCCTCCATTGCCTATAGTCATCTGCTACTGCTCTGTTCACTGCAGTGACACACTATACAAGTATCTGTCTCTTAGTACAGTGCTATCAGAAGCCAATGGCCCTGTGTTCTTCCTGCAGTTGGAGTGACCCCAACATACTTTCTCAAATTCCATGCTGGACTGTCCAACCAACTATTGTCCCTCTAGAACTGGTTGTTGGACTTTAGCCTGGAAAAAAATTCACCCTACCTCCCAGTGGGTATCCTAGACTATTAACATGATGTGGGAAGTATGAATGGTTTCCCTGAGATGGAGAGGAGCCCCAACGAAGGCCTGGAGTGGCAAGACACTGGGCTCCATGATCTGTACCCCAGCGGTTAGAGGCTGGACTACTAACTTCCAGTCTAGTTGGAAAGAATTGTTGGGCAGCAGGCCACTAAACTGCTGCCATGCTGCTTCCCCAGACACTGGTGGCCAGGCCACTTTCTTCCAATCCAGCAGGAGCAAAATTTAACTGCCAGCTGCCTCTTAGTTACTCATTTTACTAAAAAAATATTCCATCAGCTGTAATGTGAGCACCCTAATTTAGTCAGAAGTGGGGTAAACTGGGACTTCTGGTCACGTAGTCTCATTGCTATGGAAAAGCATGGGCCCTTCGAATTATTTCTGTGCTGCTGTCCCACTTGGGGAAAGAAAGGTAGATGACCATACAACTGCCACATGCCTCACCACTAAACTTCAAGTCCACCTACTATTTTGGAACATACTTGGGGCCCTGATGGTGTTCTGGAACAGTTTGGGATCAACTGCTTCCTTTTCGGATTCCTTGCTGATGGTGGTGCCGCTCCTTGGTGGACTATAGCAGTAATCTTTACCATCTTTCCTGGTTCGGATCCAAGAACTAATGTGTCTTAACTTTTTCTCAGGCAATGTGTGCCTTGAGTTACCTGAGCTGTCCTTAAAAGCCTGATCCTCACTCCACCCCTTATTGTTCCTAAGCCTACAACTCCCCTATGTATTCTCACAATTCTGCCCCTTTTCTAATTACACCTTCCCCAGGTAGAGAGAGCTCACCTTTATGTCTCCATTCGACCAGCGCAATTTTCTCTCACCAGCGATGACTACTACAACTAACGTAGCCTTTGGGCTAGGGATGCCATGGCCCCTCATGCTTCCATGGGCTTAGTCACCCCTTGTCACTAATTGTACATAGGGAAGATAAGCCACCACCAGAATTATCTGACACTGGCTGACTCACCTCCCCATTCTCATTCTGAACACAAGCACTCTTAGTTGATACAAGTTTGTATATGTATAGGAAAGTCAGGAGAAATGGATGTTGGTTGAACAAGCATTCGGCTGACCGCTATCTAATGTGTATACCTAGCATTACTCCTAGTGGGTCCACCTCCAGGGTTTAACTTAATGGATATAATAGAACCCACTACTTCAACTTACTTATATCTCTCTGGTAAAGCTGGGCACCAACTAGTATGGCCACTATTACATTGTGCACATGGGTTATCACCCAGCTTGCGCTGAATCCTCAATGTCCTAAAGTTGTTGAGCAGAAGGTCCATTGTATAATTCGGCAAACTGCCCATTCAAAAGCCTGGAAAAAAGTTTAGTGATGACCCCTTTAAATTTTAAAAACGATCCCCAAGGCTTGCTAATGGATTGCAGATAAAATATAATAAAAAGAATGTCCATTGAATGGTTTTATTAAAAAAAAGTATATAATTACCAGAGATACTAAATGTAGTAAAAACTAGCAATACTCGTCACATTGTGAATAGGGAAAATGATCCAAATTTCCATAGTTTGAGGCATTCTGCGCCGGTACTGATGCATCCACAAAGCCCTCTCTGTTACCCTGTAACGTGTTTATATATATGTCCCACACCGGCTGGGAACCATCCTGTGTTTTCTGCTTGTTCTGTAAATTTCTTTCCAGGTTCCGTCTCCTCTGCTTGAACTCTAGGATGGTCTTTGTGTATCTGTTGATGGTTGTTACAGATGCCGCCATGCAACAAGTGAAAGAACCCCACGCCAAACTGTCGGAGAAAACACGATATGCATTATTTTATATCCCCTCACTGATAAAATTATATACCTGGTATAACAAAAGTATGTAACACAGAAACTCCGAAGCAGCATCTTAATCAGGCATACTCGTATCTCACACAGCCGAGAGACCCAAAGTCCTGGTCAGAATCACTGAGAAAGAAGTTTCAGCCTGGACAAGAAGAGATAATGTATCATGGTGGCGTGTTCTAATACAAGAAGTTGTGTAGCTGTGAATGAGGGAGTGTTGTGAGTTAAGGAATAACCCAGCCACCAACCATCATCTGCAGTATTTGGGTAGTAGTACAAAAGGGTGCATCAGAGGAGGAGTGCTGACTACTTACTGTACTAGATAGGTGATACAGAAGAGGAGATAGCTACAAATTGGAGGAGTAACTCAAGAGATGGGCTAGCCTAAGGCCTCCTTCCCACGAGCGTGACGGGCTCCGCGCGTAATATTACGCAGTGAAGCCCGTCACGGCGCCCCCCAGAGCCCCTATACTTACCTGCGGGAGATAGCGTGAAGCCGCTTCCCCGCCCACCGCCGTCGCGTCGTGTGACACGCCCACCGCGTCACGTGACGCGCCGGCCGCGTCAAATGACGCTGCGGCGGTAGGTGGGGAAGCGTTTTTTTCACGCTATCTCCCGCTGGTTACAGCGGGAGATAGCGTGAACGGACGGCTTCCATTGACTGCAATGGAAGCCGTCAGCGCATACAGCCCGTCCTCACCCGCAGCAAATAGAGCATGCTGCGGGTGAGGACGGGAGAAATCGCGGTGCTTAATTCCGCGGTGGAATTACGCATCGTGAGCATTGTGCTATTAGGTTCAATAGAACCTAATAGCAGGGGGCCACGCAGCGGATTTTTGCCGCGAATTTTCGCGGCGTAAATCCGTTCGTGGGAAGGAGGCCTTTATACTGGAGGTTTCAGAAGGGATAAAAGTCAGTGTAAGAGCACCTGGTGCAAGAAGTAACTGAAATCCAGAGACTGATATTGCTGTTGATTGGCCAAGCTGAATCCCCTTCAGTATTCCAGGAGTAGTATAGAAGTTTACTCGCGCAGCCTGTTTATACAGACAGATAAATCATTTGCTTGTAGATCATTCAGTCGTTCACATTCACAGTACCAGTGAATATGAACGACTAAATGATTGCTGTTTACATGCAACGATGTGTAAACGAGCGAACGATTATTTTTATGCCTACATAAAATGGGTGATGAATGAGAAGTGAGCAAATGCTTATTATTCAATCATTGGCCATGTCCACACCAACAATAAGCATTCAAATGCGAATGATCCAGCCATTTGTTTTTCTTTTAATGATAATCATTCCATGTAAAAGCAACCTAAGTTGGTCGAGTTCTAGTTGCCCGGCAAGCTGAACTGGTGTCAGAAATAGATAAATGCGTGGAGGCCACAATGGTGTCTATGGAAGGGGCTTCCTATATGTTCTGACACCAGTGCAGCAAGCTGGGTTGATCTCAGCAGAAGATCAAGCCACAATGGCATTTCTAAAACACATTATGAAAGAGCAACATGTTCCATTTTAAAAAAGTTGGACTTGTTGGAAGAATGCCCGGTGGTGGCCAGGTTTAATGAAATAGAGCTGTCATGCACAGGGAACACCAAACTCCAAGTGACAACCATGGCAAGCCAATGTTTTTAAACCAGTTTTTCCTGTCTTATGTGAAGGCAGCATAATCTGGGAGTACCTCAAGGTGACCATCACACTACCCATCCTTGTGGTAGGAGTAATCTAGGCATCTGCCAGATGGACCGATGTCCACAGTGGGCCTCTCCAGTGGTCATTCAGCCCCCATTGCCCCCTATCTGCTGTTAATCTTTTACTTATGATTTTCAGTCCTTCCTTCCAACTTCTGCATGCCCTGTGGCACTGTGTGGGTACTGTTGAACCTTGTCACCACTGGAAGCTAGAAGTTTGACAGTGCTTGCATGGAGGAACACCCCTGTCATACCCCTAGCTCCCGATTGTCTGAATTCCTGAAGGTCCTAGCAGCATCTGTAGTGATTTTTGGCTGGGCTGGAGGGTTAGGGTTAGTTTTGCTGTTAGTCTTACATTATTAGCTCTACATGCTTCCATGTGACAGGTGTTACAGGAAAGCATGTACAGCGAATAATGTAAGCCTAACATGAAAACAAACCCTAACTCTCTAGGGCAGCCAAAAATCACTACAGTCTAATTGCCTTGCCTGTCTTGCTGCCCTGTTGGCTCTGAAGTACTGTGCACACAGAGATCGGTGCCCCACCGCTGGCAACACTGTCATCCTTCCCCCTGCCCATGCCGTAGCGGCGTTCAGCACAGTGGATGAGGCCCTGCCAATGCTCTCCGCACTTTCAGGGGATGTGGCCGCTCCCCTGCCTCCTCTCCCTTCAGCAGCTGTCTTTGGCGCTGCTGCCGAGAGGTGGATGGGGAGTGGAGTAGCCCTCAGCGGCCGCATCTCGCCGCTACAGCAGGGGGGAGGACAGAGTGGCCACCGGCCTGATCTTGCAGCTACAGCAGGGGGTGCCCGGCAGCGGGGTGGCCACGGGGGAGGACAGAGGAGAGAATTCAGCCAGTCAGAAGCTAGGGGCGTGACAGGGGCGTTCCTCCATGCAAGCCCTGTCAAACCCCTAGCTTTCAGTAGTGACAAGGTACAATAGTACCCTCTGTGTGATTATATACTGTAAAATGTGATTGTTCTCAGCAAGAGAAACGACGTAGTCTTGTAGATATGATACCTTTTAATGGCTAACAAAAATACATGATGTAATAATAGCGAGCTTTCGTACCAACGCAGGGTACTTCAAGTGCGAACCAATCACATCCATATCTGTGCCTTGTCATAAGTATGTATGTTATAAGTGTGTATAAATATGCATGCCTCTTCAGATCCAATCCATTTAAGCCGGAAGAAGTACCCTGCGTTGGTACGAAAGCTCGCTATTATTACATCATGTATTTTTGTTAGCCATTAAAAGGTATCATATCTACAAGATTACGTCGTTTCTCTTGCTGAGAACAATCACATTTTGCTCTACTGGCTAACACGGTACCAGATCTTTGTTTTCATTATTATATACTGTGTCACATCTACTGGAATCACATCTCCACTGCTCACTACTTGTCTAGTGTTCTTAAATTATGTTATTTTTGTGCAAGTGTGTTACAGACAGGATGTCTACCGGAGACCTGAGCGAAGTAGCTGCACTACCGGAAGCCTACTCTGATGATTTCTCACATGGTAAAATGGACTTTGAATATTTGTATTCTAGAACGTGGATCAACTCAACTTGTAGATGCAAAACCTATCAGAGTAACACAGTTCCTTCTCATTTGCACTCTACAAAAAAGCCAAGGTGTTGCTAAAACACTTGGTGGACAGTCATATCAGATAGAGCAAGAGCCATGGGCATCTCCCATCATGTTGGTGATTAAAAAGAATGGGATCCTATTCAATGGGTGTGAAGCTGTGCTAGTTCAAGTTCAAGGTGATGGTGAAAGGGTGGTCATCTATGCCAATAGGACATTGAACGACACAGAAAAATCCTGAAAATTACAATTCTTTCAAGCTGGAACTGTTGGCAGCAGTATGGGCTGTTACTGAAAAGTCTTGTTGACCTCTTAGTTCACACTGTGGACTGACAACAATCTCCTAGTGCACATGGACACTCCCAAGCTGGATCGGCATTAGATGGTCAGACTCAGCAAGTTTAAGTACAAAGTGCAACCAAGTGGAGACTTTTAGAAGATCAGTCATTTAGGAACATCAGCCTAGCTGTAGAGGGAGAATATTACTAATCAGTGAAGCCGCAGCTTCAGCAGCAAGATCAGTTGGCTCTCGGCACACAGGTGCTATACCGACAACTGAAGCTACCAAGTGAGATAGCCTCACTTGGTAAATTGTGCTTCCAGGCAATGAGGTAAGTGGTGGTGTTGAGTAGATGGCACAAAAAGAAAGGGCATTTTATGTCTGCAAAAACATTTCCCTGTCTACAGCGGTTCCATTACCATTCGTATCTACAGAGAGCGGCCTTCGAGGTTTTTAGAAGAACAGCAAGCCCCATTAGGAAATATCCAGACCTACTGTCCTTGGCAGTTGGTGTTGAGAGATCACAGATGTAACAATGTTTAACTTGACTTAATACATTAAGATAACTTCCTTTGCCCTTCCCATTACTTTTCAATGATTTGTGGTAAAATAACTGAGGCCCTGCGTGAAAAGTACACATAAATGTGTACAGTCTCAACATGTTTCTGAGATGGCACCAGAAGCAGCCATAGTTAGCCATAGTTAGCTTTCCTGCAGCAGAAGCAACACCTTTGGATGAACAGTAGTGGGCGCCAGTGCCGGACGGGCCAAAAATATTAGAAAGGAGGGAAGAGTCTCTTGCACCAAATGGAGGGGTGGAGGAACAAGATCCCGAGGAGCAGGACTACTCTCAATGGCCTAATTTTTAATAAATGGGTCTTCAGATTTCAGAATTATGCCTCTAACGGCAAGATTTCCGGGCCAGCAACCGATAAACTGGTGGGAGAAGGTTCAACATACAGAGATACAGCTACACCTACATCAAGCATACCCCAAGCATACCCACAGCAAAGGATACCAGAGTCCCGTTTAAGAGAAGAAATGTTCGCCTGAGCAGGAAGGGTTGTGTTTTTTTCAGGACTACCAGGGAAGTAGTAGTTTCTGGAGCAGGAACAGAAAGTGATATTGCTGTATGACAACAGCTTATGTTTTTTGTGAAGAGTCCTGCAGCAGGAAAGCTGAAGTGTGCCAAGTGCTGTGGATGCGTCTGACCACCAGTCATCACATGCGGTCTTCTGGACTGTGCGGGAAGAGAGACAGCCTGCCACTAATAGGTGTAAATGTACGGGGGTCTAGACAGTCGGAGTACAGAGCTGTGTATTTACCCAAGTCAGTGTGAGCTTAACAAATTAAGGGTACCTGGTGTAACTAGCTAAACAGAGAATAGAGACCCCACCCCCACCCCCCAACAGTGCTGCTGAATGGTCAGATCTTGCTAAAGATTTGGTCATGTCCACAAGCTGCAAACAGTCAGAGACTGCTAGACTTTATCCGCACAAATAAATCATCCTGGTATAATCTGAAAATCTCCTGTATATAATTATATATGTACAGCTGGTATAAGTTACATATCCTGTATATAGTGATATGGAGCATGCTGGTATAACCTGGGCACCTCCTGTATATAATTATATATGTACAGCTGGTATAAGTTATATATCCCCTGAATATAGTGATATGGACCATGCTGGTATAACCTGGGTATCTCCTGTCTATAATTATATATGTACAGCTGGTATAAGTTATATATCCCCTGAATATAGTGATATGGACCATGCTGGTATAACCTGGGTATCTCCTGTATATAATTATATATGTACAGCTGGTATAAGTTATATATCCCCTGAATATAGTGATATGGACCATGCTGGTATAATCTGAAAATCTCCTGTATATAATTATATATGTACAGCTGGTATAAGTTATATATCCCCTGTATATAGTGATACGGACCATTCTGGTATAACCTGGGTATCTTCTGTATATAATTATATATGTACAGCTGGTATAAGTTATATATCCCCTGTATATAGTGATATGGAGCATGCTGGTATAACCTGGGTATCTACTGTATATAATTATATATGTACAGCTGGTATAAGTTATATATCCCCTGAATATAGTGATATGGACCATTCTGGTATAACCTGGGTATCTTCTGTATATAATTATATATGTACAGCTGGTATAAGTTATACATCATCCTGTATATAGTGATATGGAGCATGCTGGTATAACCTGGGTATCTACTGTATATGATATGTACAGCTGGTATAAGTTATACATCCTGTTTATAGTGATACAGACCATGCTGGTATAACCTGTGCATCTCCTGTATATAATTATATATGTACAGCCGGTATAAGTTATATATCCTATTTTTGGAAATATTCACTGAACGTATTCCTAAAACGTAACTTTTATTAAATAATATTTAAAACAACTCGGGGTGCCTCACTGACACGACGTGACATAGACAAACATACATATACAAAAACAGCTCTATATTGAGCTAATGATAAAAAATGTTAGGAGAGAAACCCCATATGAGTGAATAGCTCATATAACAGGAGGAAGGCACCCACACGTAAATATAGTATATGCTGGTGCCAACCAACAATAGTATGGGGCTACTGACCGGAACTGCGATGGAGCAATTCCTAGATATAACAAGTCCCAAAAGAGAAAATCTTGGACCCGTGCCAAAACTAAACTGGATAAGTTGATTCACGAATATAATTTAATTCGTATTTGGTTCTCGGTTCAACACGTTTCTGTCAGAGAACTGACTTCATTAGGAACCTATCATCGTGGACAAGTTACACTAAGAATGGGTACAATAACCCTAACTGATATGAAAGAACGAAGCTGCCGTGACTTGGTGTCAGGCGGGTGAAACGATACCACAAGGCCTGATGATGGAACATAGCGGACCGTGCACCCCGCTCTCACACTCCTAGAGAGTGGACAGTTACCACCAAGACCAGTCGCCTGAAAGCACAGACAGTGCAGACAGACGGTGACCCAGAATAAGTGGTACGCAGCTAATGTAAAAGAACAAAGCTGCCGTAATTTGGCGTGAAAACCATGCAACGATACCACAAGGCCTGATGATAGTGCTATACGGGCCCTTGGATCGTGCACCCCTCATAAAAAGTAGAGGGTGAGCGATCACCACCGTTAATGCTCGCCTTAAAGCGCCAAAAGTGCAAACAGATGGTCGCCCAAAAATAGTGGTTTGCCAGAGAGCCTTAAATAAAGCCGAGAAGTAGATACTTAAAACCAATCTATTCTGGATTAGCAAGATTCTATGCTGTTAATAGTAGGGCAACAAAATAGAGTAGGAGCGAGAGAGCAATGCAGCAGCACCTCCAGTCTGGATGGTAGACTTGTTATATCTAGGAATTGCTCCATCGCAGTTCCGGTCAGTAGCCCCATACTATTGTTGGTTGGCACCAGCATATACTATATTTACGTGTGGGTGCCTTCCTCCTGTTATATGAGCTATTCACTCATATGGGGTTTCTCTCCTAACATCTTTTATCATTAGCTCAATATAGAGCTGTTTTTGTATATGTATGTTTGTCTATGTCACGTCGTGTCAGTGAGGCACCCCGAGTTGTTTTAAATATTATTTAATAAAAGTTACGTTTTAGGAATACTTCAGTGAATATTTCCAAAAAAAGACTTGTCTTTCCCGGTATTCCTCTGCCTCTGTGAGTCCCAAGTTATATATCCTGTATACAGTGATATGGAGCATGTTGGTATAACTTGGGTATCTACTGTATATGATATGTACAGCTGGTATAAGTTATACATCCTGTTTATAGTGATATGGAGCATGCTGGTATAACCTGTGTATCTCCTGTATATAATTATATATGTACAGCTGGTATAAGTTATACATCCTGTACATAGTGATATGGAGCACGCTGGTATAACCTGGATGATTCATGTATATAATAATATATGTACAGTGGGTATAAGTTACACATCCTGTATATAGTGATATGGACCATGCTGGTATAACCTGGGTATCTCCTGTATATAATTATATATATACAGCTGGTATAAGTTATACATCATCCTGTATATAGTGATTTGGACCATGCTGGTATAACCTGGATGATTCATGTATATAATTATATATGTACAGCTGGTATAAGTTATACATCCTGTATATAGAGATATGGAGCATGCTGATATAAGCTGGGTATCTCCTGTATATAATTATATATGTACAGTGGGTATACGTTATATAATTATATACAGCAGATACCCAGGTTATACCAGCATGGTCCATATCACTATATACAGGATGTATATGTATAGCTGGTATAAGTTATACATCCTGTATATAAAGATATGGAGCATGCTGATATAAGCTGGGTATCTCCGGTATATAATTATATATGTACAGTGGGTATAAGTTATACATCCTGTATATAGTGATATGGACCATGCTGGTATAGCTCTGACATCTATACTGATATATACAGCTGGTATAAGTTATACATCTCCTGTATATAGTGATATGGACCATGTGGGTATAACCTGGGTATCTCCTGTATATAATTATATATGTACAGTTAGTATAAGTTACACATCCTGTATATAGTGATATGGAGCATGCTGGTATATCCTGGGTTTCTCATGTATATAATTATATATGTACAGTTAGTATACGTTACACATTCTGTATATAGTGATATGGACCATGATGGTATAACCTGGGTATCTCCGGTATATAATCATATATGTACAGTGGGTATAAGTTATACATCCTGTATATAGTGATATGGATCATGCTGGTATAGCTCTGACATCTATAATGATATATACAGCTGGTATAAGTTATACATCTCCTGTATATAGTGATATGGAGCATGCTGGTATAACCTGGGTATCTCCTGTATATAATTATATATGTACAGCTGGTATAAGTTACACATCCTGTATATAGTGATATGGACCATGCTGGTATAACCTGGGTATCTGCTGTATATAATTATATATGTACAGCTGGTATAAGTTATACATCCTGTATATAGTGATATGGACCATGCTGGTATAGCTCTGGCATCTATACTAATATATACAGCCGTTATAGGTATTTTATGCAAGGAGTTGTACAACACGTAAAGTCTGATTTTTGCTGTGCTCTGTAGATGTTAATGTCTTCTCTCTGCAGACTCTTTGCTGATTTTATATCTTTTCCCCTTTTATAGACATTTCTAATTTCAACATTGAAGCCACTTCAAAAAGATGTCGATAAAATGTGTAATGAGTTTTTCATCCTCAAGCAAATTCTTCCTCAACCTGAATCTGCTGAATAATGAAATCTGCAGAGAACTTTTTGCTGTGAACTATCCCGGAAGCTTCTGATCTGCGTGCAGAGGGGGACTGCGCTGGATAATTCATTACAGACAAGTAATTTCTCAGACGTGATATCTTGTCCATCTTGTCTACTTGGAGAGAGCAGGAAACTGCTTGGGGACAAACTGATACGATGCTCTGCTTCCAGCTGTAAGCCATGTAGACTGTTTAATCCTTGAGTTTTGCCGGGACACTTCCAGTACCAGATGATATCAGGAGTAAACTCCATAATAATTCTGCTCTTTACGAGATAGTCCATTAACTCTGGGCTACTATTAGTACTCATCTGGTAGAGTGTCAACAGGTGAGTGGAAAGGCCTAAGTCCCATTACCCATTTCCTTTTCCACAACATAGCCTTCAATTCCATCTTTTCCATTTCTTTCGTGGAACCAACAGGGCTACATTTTGTCACTGCCCACATAGCCCCGATTTTATCGCCATAGAGTGAGAAGATTACTACCAGTCTGGGTTCAACTTTTGAAAAAAAAGTTGGAAGAGCAAGGAGAGGATGAATCTTCTATTTGTGTCTACGGTTGTGTTGTTAACATCCGTGGATAGTTATCAAGGGCCTGTCCATATGACTAGGTGTCGTAATTTATTGTCATTTGTTACATGGGATGTTGGAGCTACAGTTAGAATTTTTGAAAAAGTTGATGGAGTATAAGTCTTACCAATAGGACCAGCCATAGTCCCAGTTCTGCGGTCTCCAATCCTCCGGGCCAAGATTGACTGTCATCTGGAACACTGTTGTGTACATCATGTGTGCAACCATTCCGAGCAACCCTGCAAAAAGATAGCATTATTATTAACCACACACTCTAAGAAGTGAAAATATATCAATGCCTTATTGTACAAAGGAACACAACTGATGTTGCCGGGTGATAAAATCAGGCCAAATTTTGCTAAAGTGGATTGAATCATCTAGATCCAATTTTTAGCAAAATTGCCAAAATATTGGCTCTATGCCTTGAGCAGAAAGAACAGGTGTGTTGGCTTAACACTGCTGCCTTACAGTGGACAAGTTCTTGGTGTGAATCTGACCTTGATGGGGATTTGAGCCTGGGACCCCATAACTACAAGGCAGCAGTGCTGACCACTGGACCGCTGCTGCCACCACGACCTCCTCCACTGTTGTTCAAGGAGGCCAAATTAGAGAACCTGACTTTTAATCCTATTGATTTTAATGGAAGTTGGAATCAGGAGTCCCAATTCACAATTATTTTTTTTAAATCGGATCGGTCACTCCCAACCCGATTATTTCAGTAATTGCTCTACACTAAAACATAACTAAAGACAACTAAAAGAAGTCAAAAACCATACAAGGATCACTAACTCCACAGCAGCATCACCTACGATCTGACTAATTCTTTATAGTAAAGTGTGTCATTCGCCTTCCAGTACTATAGACTGAAAAGACTGAATCAAATTATAATGTGCAGGGCAGTGCAAGTGCAATATACATAAATCCAAGGGCTTCTCACAGGGTACAATACATACTATAGATCCTATTATCTCCCCCCCCCCAACCCACTTATGTGTTTCCAAAAAGAATCCTAAATGTTGATAACCCGCTTGTGCTCTGGTCATGACTTATCACTAGATAGCAGCGGTGCACTCGGAGGAGCTTTTTCTGCAGGCAGTGAAAGGTGTTGTAGATGTTCCTATGAACGCTGCCTGAAACTGTCAATTTTACACCATTTTGGCTGATTTTTAAAAACAAACATATAAGCAGCATCGGATAAAACAATTGGAAGAATTTCCCACAGGGAGACGGAGTTCAATCATTGCAGATTTTTTTTTATCTGCACCTTTAACAACCAAAAATTTGGCAGCTGCTTCCGTTGTGCCCAGTATCTTGGTATGTTTTTATGATCTATTGGTCATAAGTGTTAGGCACTACAGATGTAGCAAATGGTAACTTGACATATAGTGTTATGATAACAACTACAATGGAAAGGGGAAGGGACTTGTTATTTGTATAGCGCCAACTTATTCCACAGTGCTTGGAAGGCTGAGTCAACCTTCAGGCTACCAGAACAATGCGGAGGTTAAACCTGCAACCTTCAGGTCATGAGCGAGAGCTTAGGACTGCATACTGCTGCCTTAACACTCTGTACTACAATGTAGTAAATCGAGTTATCATGATGTCAGTCATGTTAATGAATGCTTAATCTGTAGGTTGTGGTCTGAGATGGAACAAAATCCCTGGTTAGAGTGGAGAACAATATTACACATCTCTTAATGGAAACAATGAATATCCATATAATGTTTGGATGGAAATGGTCACCCTCAGTTTTGGTATGTACCAATCAGGGGTAAACCATCTCTGTTATTTTCATACATCCTAAAAAACGGGAATTTTTCTTACCGATAATTCCCTTTCTTGAAGGCATCATGACAGCATACACCTGGAGGTTGCTCACCTGCTGACCTGATGGGACAGGAAGAGGCAGAACATAAAAAGCACCTCCCCTCCACCAAACACCAGTGCGTTCCAAATAACCACAGTGACAGTATACTTAATCAGAAGGTGTGTTTTATTGGCACCACACACCTTAGACAAAGAAATCATAAGTATACACATTACCTCATGTGTTTAAACCAACAAGGGTAACCGTGTCGGTAGGGGGGGGGGAAAGCCTGTATGCTGTCATGAAGCCTTCAAGAAAGGGAATTATCGGTAAGAAAAATTCCCGTTTTCCCTCAGACATCATGACAGCATACACCTGGAGGAATACCAAATAACTGGCATGGGCTTTTTTAGGGAGGGATTACTGCTTGAAGCACCTTCCTCACGAAGGTTGCATCCCCACTAGATTTTAATGTCCAGCCTATAAGGTTTAATAACCGTATGACTAGAAGTCCACGTGGCTGCGTTACAAATCTGTTCGATTGAGGCGTGCGCTCTTTCTGCCTAGGAAAATGCCACCGCCCGAGTGAAGTGGGCTTTCAAACCTTCTGGCGGAGGAATGCCCTTGGCCTTGTAAGCCTCCTGGATGGCTCTTCTGAGCCACCTGGCTATTGAATCTCAAGAAGTGGCCTTCCTTTTGGCCTGCCCCTGAAACTGAACGAAAGTTAGTCAGTCTTTCTGCAACTTTCCGTTGCCTCAAGGTACGCTAACGCAGCTCTTTTAACGTCAAGATTATGGAGCCTCTGCTCCATTTCGTTTTTAAAATTTAGACAAAGGCTGGAATGACTATTGGCTGGCCTCCGTGGAATTCTGACAAGACTTTGGGTTGGAGGGAAGGGTCTAAGGAGAATACGATCTCATCAGGGTGCATAGTCATATATGGGGCCCTTTGCGAAAGGGCCTGAATTTCACCCACGCACATAGCCGACATAACTGCCACAAGGTGGGCTACCTTGTACGTCAGCAAGGCGATGGATAGGTCTCTAATAGGTTCAAACGGGGGAAAATCGCAGAAGGCCTGAAGGACTATAGTCAGATCCCAGGGGGGAAAGCACCATCAGCTTTATGAATGGATGCAGTCTACTCGCCCTTCTAGGAAATTTCCTGATCCCCTTGTGCTCAGCAAGCGTGAGATCAAAGAATGCCCTCAAAGCCACTACTTGGGCTTTGAGGGGATCTGGACTCAACCCTTTATCCGGGCCTGCCTGGACGAAATGTGAAATTTTACAAATGTCTGATTGGATGTCCTGACCCATCCATTCTGAGAATTTTTCCCGACTTTGGAATAAATCTTTTCTGTCGAGGGCATAAGGCTCTCGTACATAGTGGAAACCCCGTTATATGATGGACCTTTTCCTAAGAATTTTACCCGTTCAAGATCCAGACTGTAAGCCTGAACTTGTGAACCTCCGGGTAGAGGAGAGGACCCTGCAGCAATAGGTCCAGTCTTGACGGAAGATGGAGAGGCTCTCCCACTGACAGATCTCAGGAGAGGAAACCAAGGTCTTTTGGGCCAATAAGGCGCTACTAACGTTACTGACAGCCTTGGCCGCAGTAATTTCTTAGGAGTAGCGGAATCAGGGGTAAAGGGGAAAAAGCGCAAGCTAAGTCCCAAACCCAGGGGTGAGAGGGGGCGCCCGTGCCTAATGCTTGTTTCTCCGAGTCTCGGGAAAAGAGAAGATGGCAATTGGTATTTGCGCTTCACGCAAACAAAACTATTTTGGGTGCCCCCTATTTGTCCCGAGTAGGCTAGACACTTCGGGATGGACTCCCCACTCTCCTGCGTCTACTTTCTTCCTGCTTAGAAAGCCCGCGACTGAATTCTCGGCTCCTTTTATACGGAAGGCCGACAGTTACTTAGTTGTGAGTTCCGCCCGTTGAAGGAAGCTTCCCGCCAAATGCTGAAGTAGAGGATTCCTGGTGGTACCCTGGTGGGGAATGAGTGGCACTGCCATCATGTTATCGGAAAAAATCCTCACATGCTTCATCCCTAACCGGTTTGCAGGCTACGTCGGGTTTCCCAAACCTCATTACGTTCTCTAACGTTAGATAACCTGGATCTCTCATGAGGGTCCCAAGTACCCTGTATATGGCCACCTTCAAAGGTGACCCCTCACCCTTTTGCGCTGGCATCAGTTATCGCAGGATCCCCATTAAAAGGTTGTCTGAGGACAACCGCCAGCGGAGTGAGGATCTAGCCCTAATGGAAATAGGGATTGTCCTGTCAAGTGAGGACTGACTTGTCCCCATTCTGGAGGATAAGTGTCTGGAGATCACAGCTGTGGAACTGGGCCCAGGGAACCACTCCAATGCATGAAGTCATTAGCCCCAGGATCCGCATCGCCTCTTATTGAAACTGTAGATTTTTTATAGAGAGCAGAACATTCTCTAGAATGAGCTGTTTCCTTAGAGGAGGAAGGGATGAACATTGGAGACGAAAATCCAAAATGACTCCTAGGAATTTTTTCCTGGTGTCCGGATCCATATTGGATTTCAAATCATTAATGATCCAGCTCAGACCCTTAGATAGCCGAAGCGTGGACCCCCAGTGTGACCTCAGAATAGTGAGGGGATCTGCCACCAGCAGGAACCCATCTGCTGAGCTATGCCCCCTTTCAGATGGGGGATGATGATAATCCCACGATTGTGCAGAAAGGCTACCATTTCAATCACCCCTTTGGAAAAGATCCGTGAAGCAGAGGAGATTCCAAAGGGAAGGCGCCATTCTCAGCGCAAATTTAGGAACTTTTTGCGAGTTGACATAATTGGGGATGAGATAATACTCATCCTTTATGTCAATCGTAGCCATAACGTTATCCCTAACAATCAGGGGGGTTGCGGTTCTGATCGTCTCCATCGGTGGGAGCCATCTGGTTCAGAAAGAGAGGGGAGTAAAACCCTTTCCCCCATTCCGTGTTAGGGATGGGGATAACTGCACCGATATCCAGCACGATCTGTTCACCCTTAAGTAGAGCCTGCTCTAGGGTTGGTGCCGGGATGACGGTCACGGTGGAACCGGAGCCCGTACTTGGACCCAGGCCCACACAGTCCGAGGTTAAAATGAATCTATTTGGAGGGCGGGGTTCTAGCTCAAATCTTGTACCCCTCCGTCACCAGGCCTGCGCTTGTGGGATCGATTCCTGTCATTAGGATCGTTTCCCAGCATGTGGTAGGCGCCGTCAGTAGCTATGTTTCTCCAACTAGTGCAGAAGTGAACTAATCTTCTGCGGACATGAAGATGCAGGTTGAGGGACAACAGTAAGAGCCTTACCGCTTCCTCCGGTCTTTCCATTCCCCACTTATGTTATAGACGAGGGACATGGAGTTAAGGCGCTTTTTGCGGAGTCTGATGACTAACCGCTCCGAAAGGGTAGGGTACACCCTATTTTTGGAGGTCATGTCTCTTGACCACTACTTTACCCCTGAATGACTGCCGCAGTGGTGCCGGAAAGCCCGTCCTTGGACCCAGGCCCACGCAGTCTCCGGTTAGCTCCCAGATGAGGTACTTCCCACTGGGGCAACCGGGGCTGGCAGAAGAGATGCTCGTGTTGGATAGGGCTGCCACGCGGGATCCGAAGCAGACCGTAGAAGCTGACCTAGTCAAACCGCCATAGAGCGAGCCACCAAGGTGGCCGCAGTATTAGCTTTATAATGAAGCTGGACGTGGACCAAGCCTTACGCATGGTCATGTCTACTTTGTTGCCTTTGAGCGGGACGTATCCTCAGATGGAGTCTCCTCAAGGATAGCCACTTCATTGTCTGCAAATAAAGGACACTCCTAAAATTCTTTTAGAAATTAACGGAGCTTGATCCATACAATTCCAATCATTAAGGATCAATGGTTTAAGTGTGCGTTTACAGGGAATGTAGATTTACGTTGTGGAAGCAGACTCGCAACATGACGTCCTGCACAGTGCAAGGTTTCTCTGTTAGCGTTTTTTTCAAAAACGAGATATTTTTTCTCTCCCTGCGACACTTCCAAGATCTACAAGATCGAAATCTTCTGCCATGTCAGAGTCGGACTCTAACACTGCCGGAGCAGACCCTCTTGTGGCCCCTAAGGGCCCTGGTTGGAGGTCCGAGAGGTAGGACTGTTTCTTCCCGGACAACTGACTGGATTTCAGACATGGGGGAAGATTTTTCTTCCTGCAGAATTTTCGCTGAGCAGTAAGCGCATAATGTTTTAGAATAGGAGTCATCAAGTTTTGTAAGCATACAGGACGCTTTTTACTTCTCCTCCTAGCCTCCCTAGGTTTTTGAGTATCCCTGTCGTATATGACAAGGGAGAGCTCTATTAGTAAGGGAAGTGTAGTGCAGGTGTCTGTAGGTTGGCCCACAGGACCACTTACAGTTTGGAGATTCTCTGGGTCCTCTCTTGGCCGACATCCTGCGCTTGTGGGATCCATTCCTGTCCTTAGAATCGATTCCTAGCGTGAAAAAACAAAACACCAGCCGACTCCCCCTGGTGCAGGGGCTTTAAATTTGGAATCTGGCGCCAAGCCGCGCCAGGCCACGCCCCCTTTGTGCGCTCCATCGAGGCCACGCCCTCTTGCGGAGCGTCTGGCGTCACACTCCTTGTGTTCCGCCCGCTACAGCCGGGACCCAGAGATGGCGGTCACCGCCTGGTTGACGACCGCGGTGGTGCTGGAAAGTCCGTCCTTGGACCCAGGCCCATGCAGTCCCCGGTTAGCTCCCAGATGAGGTACTTCCCACTGGGGCAACCGGGGCTGCCAGAAGATGATTAGAGATGGCGGCCGCCGCCTGAATGACGGCCGCAGTGGTGCCGGAAAGCCCGTCCTTGGACCCAGGCCCACGCAGTCCCCGGTTAGCTCCCAGATGAGGTACTTCCCACTGGGGCAACCGGGGCTGCCAGAAGAGATGCCGCCGCTCGCCGGTAAGTCCTGGAACCTCCGGCATGGGACAGCATCGCTGGAGCTCTGCCGCTGCTGTCCTGGAGGGACAGGAAAAGCACTGGTGTTTGGTGGAGGGGAGGTGCTTTTTATGTTCTGCCTCTTCCTGTCCCATCAGGTCAGCAGGTGAGCAACCTCCAGGTGTATGCTGTCATGATGTCGGAGGGAAAGAGTGTTTGTTGTGAAGACTTATTCAGAGAGATCAACCAACATCGAAGACGACTATGGAGATGGTTGTGTTGTGTGTTGGTACCACCTGAAAAATGTGCTGCACAGGGCCCCTTATATCATATGTCCCTCTGTCATCCCATGACTTTGTAGATGTAGATCCCACAGTCACACGGCTGTTGTCAGCTATTGTTCACTGTGTAGACTATAGCTCTTATATGTTCCAAAAAGAAAGCCAAACTTTGTTGAAACACTTTGCACCCAGTACGCATAAAACAACTGGTTCCTCTTTTGGTGACCTGCTGATGTTTTTGGAAATTTTACTTTTCCTGGAGTCCCATTTCATAAATTACCCCCGTCTTCCCACTGGTATATCCACTCAAAGTGGAAAAGAGCACATTGTCCTGGATATATGTTATCTACATTGGAGGCCCGGATGACGGCATCTCACTAAACGTCATCCAAACACCAATGAAAAGCATCTGAACATCAAAGTGTGAAGAAGCTGTGATCTCAGGGCGTCTCACCTGATAAGACAGTAAAAATGGCTGCAAAGGCATTGAGCTTGAGGCCATCAATAACGGAGGTGTAATAACAAACTTCCACCGACATGAGGCTGACTCCGGTGAGAAGCAATGTGATATACAGAACCTCGGCCACGATGGAGAGCCACAAGACACCTGCACAAAGACCAAGGAACATGATTACCACGGTGGAGAGAATGTACGAAGTTACATGTATTATGGCGGACTACCGGCCGTTACACAACATCTCGGAGGTCATGTCTGCTCCACTGCTCTTAGGACTGCAGATTACATACAATGACAGGGTAATCTAACCTGATCTTTCTTCACCGGTACGATCAAACCTCGCAGAGTCATTTTGCCGGTGGCTTTTGTTCCAGTGCTCATTTTTCTGCAGATTTACTCACCGAGAGGGAAAATGTTCTATTTGGCGACAAATCAAGTAAACTGTTTATTTGAAAGTCCGCAGCATGCTTATCTTCAACTGCAAAGTTTTTTCCGACTGTAATGGCGGCTTCCCATGAGCATATCCGAAGAAGCGCAATGTCTCTGTGCCGTAAAGGAGCCTTATTTTGCTTATTGTGCGTCTTTTACTGCACTTTTCGTGCCGACTGGGAGCTTGCACACGGGCGCGAGACTTGAAAAGGCTGTGCAGCCTAATTAGTTCCAATTGTGCTCGTTTCTCTGTGCAATTGCGCAGCATGATGCGCTATTACACAGGTATCAGATGTTAAAAAGCCATTACTTAGGACGGCTTCCCACGGACTTATTTGCGTGCGTATTTGCGCACACAATATGCAGAAAATAGAAACAATTGATTTTTTTCATGTGCGCATTCCGCTTGCGTTAAAAAAAAACAAACAAACAAAAAAACACAACATGCTCTATTTTTGTGTGCATTTGCGCACAAAAGCCCCAGAGCAGTCTAAGGGGAATGCACAATTATTATCCGTGCAATTTTGAGGGAAAGAGAGCACATCAAGAACTAATTAGTCTAAATTGCTATTTAATTTGGGCCCAAGTAAAAATGTCCCAGTCAGCACAAAGTACAGTAATATGCAGAACATGCTCAAAAGCGCAATCTTCATAGTGCAAATGCATTGCGCTTATGTGAGCGTTCTTGTGCATGTACTCATGGGAGGCCGGTCTTACATTCTACTGTGCTCTTGTGCAGAAGTTTGGCTTGTATTCCACAGCTCAGATTCACGGGCTATAATAATTATATATATATAGTTTTTTTTATGTATACATACACTATAATCTATCTATCTATCTATATCTATCCACACACACACACACACACAAGTTGTGCGCAAGTTGCAACCGACAGGGATGGACATATATCCCTATCTTGTCCAATATCTCAGCGTAGAGGCCCAGTAGAGGAAGCATACGACAGTTATAAACTATATAAGGGCTCGTTCGCACCAGCGTTCAGCCTGTGTTCAGGCTTACCACCTTTGGAGCAGACAGACAGAATGACACAGCAATTAAACAGTTACGTTTTTTCTCCATTGATTTTAATGAGATTTTTTAAAAATGGTAAGTGAGCCGAAGGTGTTCAGTTTACTTCCCTTCTGTTATTTCTGCAGACTGCGCTATTTGTTCTGCTAAAAAACGTAAGCCTAACGGGATAGAAGCAAACTGAAAACACCATTGAAAGCGACGGGGTAAAAATGGAACCGTTTAATCCTGACTCTGCTCCAAAAACGGAAAGCCTAAACGCAGGCGGCACGCTGGGATGAGCGACCCCTGACTTTGTTTTTTGCTAAGATGCCCTTTATTTTCACATAAGAGCACAGTGGTAAAGCAGGAGGGACATAAGCGGAGGCTTACAGGGACACTTCACAGGTTACAGCCGCATAGACTAATTAACAAGGTCTAATAGCCTCCCGTCATGTAATAACCTGCAGTGATAATCCTGGGAGATCGTTACTCTACACCAGGCTGCTGTATACAGTCCAGTTTAATCATTGCATGTCCCAGGGCAGGTTGTGGATGGGCCTCCAACCAGCAGGGGGATTGAAGGTCTCGATGCAACTGCGGCTGGGTCTGGCGAATACGAGAAATGGATTTTGTTCAGCTACAGGGCATTCAGTTCCCTCAGACTGATTACTGCGCCTTTCACAATGTAAATGGCAATTCTGATGTTACATCGAAGCAGATTGTTTCCAGTGCCATAAACACCACTCACCGGGGGGACGGGGGACGGCTGGTGCCGCGGTTGAAGAAAAATAAACATTTTTTATTCCAGTTAATGGAAGTTTCTGGTCAAAAAAGAGGAGCTGAATGGATGTAATTAGTTTCCTGTCCGCATAGTCAGCAAGTAGGGAAGCCAGAGCTGCCCTGTACTGGAAGAGGAGTGCAACTATGCAGTGGGTGTGCCTACTGTACAGCACAAGAATACAATCCAGAACAGGGAATATGGAAAGCAGTACTGTGCTAAATCCACATCATTCAGATCTGTCAAGATGGGGAAATACTATGCAGCCGTTTTCAGGTATAATGTTATCTGGTGAAACTGGCGAGCAGTCAAATAGCAATTATTATATCTGACAGTCACCACTCATCTTTCCCAGAATCCTGAATGACAAATCTGCCCATTAATGATGTAACCAATATTGAAAATCAGAGGTGCAGTAAATAGGGTCCTATTGAATATATCATTCCATAGGCACAAATGGTACCTGATTGAAGGAACCTCCTTCCTTACCCATTTAGTACTGATTGGGTATTGCATACTGAGGAATGCCACTAGGTGGCAGTAAATGACATGTAAATAAAGTCTGTATGACTGAAACACATAGTATACAGCAGATGTCTGATCAGTTGTGTCCCGGCTACTAAACTACTCATTCTTCAATTGCAAGACTTTACTGTTTTTAGAAGAACAAATACTGTAAGAAACACAATAAAAAAAGCTCACCTCGATCTGCAGGGGGCGTGAGGGTAATGAAACTGCGACATTTCTCACCTGGAAAGCATAAAACAGGAAAAGATTAACAGAAATATAGAAAAACTCTGAGCCAGATAGATATGGTATAAATATACAGATGAGATTATAAGAGGGCGGATACTAAGTGCCTGCGCCCATCCGCCCAGCACTGGATGCTTCAACTGTTGCATAAAGTTAAAAGTAACTAAAAGCACGGAGTACTGGGAAAAGTTACAAACCACTAATATAATTAAGGACAGATAGAACCACGCGTATCGTTGCTGATGAAGCTCCGCCAGTAGCGATACACGCGGGGTCTCCATCCACAGCAATATACCCTATGGCTCCCTGACGGCACTTGACTCTTTTGGGTAACACTGATTCCCCAGCCTATTGCTCGTTGAGGTCTCGCTGCGCGGTCCCCTTGCAGATCTCCTGGCTTGTACTGTATTCAGCTCTGGTTGCATTATATGATTTATGCACGTTATTGTATTTAGTCCTACAGGACGCTTCTGATGTATTTATATTATAAGGTTACTTTATCTTGTGGGAGCTCCCTGGGATTTTGGATACTTTGCCTTCTTATGAACATAAGTTGTATCTGGAACCGTGGTTGTATCTGTCTTTTATATTGTTGGTTCTAACCTTTTCCAAGTATTTCATGCTTTTTAATTGCTTTTAAGTAGTTTGTCCTTTTTTGCCAATAAAATCACATCACTTTTCATGGGTGTACAATCTCTTGTGCCGTAACATGATTCTTGTAGCACCCTGTGCGATTATATAGTCAGGGTTTATATGGTAGTTCTGCTTTTCCTCCGCTCTGTACTGTAGTGGGTTCTTAGCGGATTTGCCTCAGTGTTGTATTTATGGCTTACGCATTTTACTTTTATTTACATAATTGTACACTGTAATATTGATGAAAAGGTTACTACACTTTACCTTTAAGCCAGGGGTGTCAAACTCATTTTCACCGAGAGCCGCATCAGGCTTATGGTGACCTTCAAAGGGCCGATTGTAAGGCCGCCTGCAGACGGCCGGGTCGGATCCCGCTGCGAGAATTCTCGCAGTGGGACCCGACCCGCGCCCCTGCAGGAACCAGCGCGGTACTTACCTGCTCCCGCGGCTCCAGTTCTGTGATGTGCCGGCTGCAGGGCAGCCGGCGATGCGCAGAGCGGAGCCAGCGGCCGGAGAGTGACATTTCTGTGCGGGGCTCTGCGAGACCCACACAGAAATAGAGCATCCCGTGGTTTGTTTTCTGCGCCAGATTTTGTGTGGACAAATCGCGGCCGTCTACATAGGATTGCGCTTTCTAATGCAATCCTATGGCAGCTTCCACAGGAGGAAATTCTGCGGGAAATCCCGCTGCAGAATTTCCGCCCGTGTGCATGGGCCGTGCAAATACGTGGTGAATGCGCAGGAAACCTATGTATTCACTGCATATTTGCGCACCATTTCAATGGGCCCACGTGCGTTCGTTTTTAGCAAATGCAAATATACATGCCTAAGCGATTTTTGATAGCGCAAATACGCAGCGTATTTGCGCAACCGAAATACAATTACACCCGTGTGAATGAGCCTTAATAGTGACCCTGATAGCGGCCCCAGTAAAAATAAATGACCCCCACAGTGGCCCAATTAGTAATATTAACCCCCTCAGTAGTAATACCCCCATAGCATCATTAACCCCCCCCTCAGTAATAATAAGCCCCCCTCAGTAATAAGACCCCCTTAGTAATAATAAGCCCCCCTCAGTCATGAGCCCCTTCCTCAGTCATGAGCCCCCCCCTCAGTAATGAGCCCCCCTCAGTAATAAGCCCCCCCCAGCAACGAGAAGCCCCCCCAGCAACAATAAGAAGCCCTCCAGCAACAATAAGAAGCCCCCCAGCAACAATAAGACGCCCCCCAGCAACAATAAGACGCCCCCCAGCAACAATAAGACGCCCCCCAGCAACAATAAGACGCCCCCCAGCAACAATAAGACGCCCCCCAGCAACAATAAGACGCCCCCCAGCAACAATAAGACGCCCCCTCCCAGTAAAAAGCCCCCTCAGTAACAATAACCCCCCAGTAATAAGCCCCCTCAGTAACAATAATAAGCCCCCTCAGTAACAATAATAAGCCCCCCCAGTAATGACCCCCCAGTAATAAGCCCCCTCAGTAACAATAACCACCCCCCCCAGTAATAAGCCCTTTCATTAACAATACTAAGCACCCCCTCCCCCAACCCAACCCATCTACTTACCTCCTCCCTGCTGTCAGCGCCGTTCTTCCTCTTTGCGCGCTGATTCCCGGATGCACACTGACGTCAGTGTGTAGCCCGGAACGCTTCCTCCCCGAGTCCTCTCCTGCGGAACTGAAGAGCAGGGGACTCGGGGAGGAAGATCCTTGCTGCACACTGATGTCAGTGTGCTCTGGGTTCAGCGCTGCCGGCGTGATTACCAGCGGGGAGCTGTGGCACCCCAGCTGGTAATTGCTGCAGTGGTCAGCAGGCCACATAACACAAGGCAGCGGGCCGGATTCGGCCCGCGGGCCTTGTGTTTGACACATGTGCTTTAAGCCATTGGGTGTGGGTCTTGACTTCACCTGCAGACATACTTAGATTGCATTGCATGGTCCCTTGGCCGGGGGCATGTTACAAATGCAAATTGGACAAATTAGAAATCTGAGTCAAAATCTGTGGGAGAAATGTCAACAACCTCCCATATGCAGATGACACCACCCTGCTGGCGAAAAGTGAGAGGGACCTGGAATGCCTTACCCAATGAGTGCAGAAGGAAAGCAAACGCATGGGACGCAACAACAAGAAAACGAAAGCCATGATCGCAGTAGGAAACGGTACAGGGAACATAACTATCAACGAAGAAGTCGAGTCGGTCCAAGATTTCATCTTCCTTGGATAGAAAATCGCTTGCAATGGGCAATCTGGACCAGAGATCAAGAGACGGATTAAACTTGGTAGGAATGCAATGCAAGGACTGGAAAAGCAAGGATATTAGCATTGCAACAAAAACCAGACTGGTCCATGCAATCGTCTTTCCCATAACGGCGTATGGTTACGAAAGTTGGACGCTCGGGAAAACAGATAGAAGGAAAATTGATGAGTGTGAGCTATGGTGCTGGAGGAGAATGCTGCGGATACCTTGGACCGCCATGACACAAACAAGGTAGTGTTAGATCGCGGCAAACCAAAAATATCACTAGAGGGCAAAATCCTCAAACAGCGGCTCTCTTTTTTTGGCCATGTAATGTGCGCTAACTTACTGGAAACAGTACTGATGCTCGGCAAGGTCAGTGGAAAGAGAAGATCAGGACGACAAAGAACAAGATGGCAAGATACAATCGAGGCCACCACCATGTCAAACAGTGAACTGAAAGAAGCCGTGAAAGACAAACGCATGGAGAACATTGATCCATGGAGTGACCGAAGATCGGATGCAATTGAATGGAACATCATAAGGGGCGTAACTATAGAGGATGCAGGGGATGCGGTTGCACCTGGGCCCAGGAGCCTTAGGGGGCCCATAAGGCCTCTCTTCTCTATATAGGGAGCCCAGTACTATGACTAAAGCATTATAGTTGGGGGCCCCATTCCAGATTTTGCATTGGGGCCCAGGAGCTTCAAGTTACGCCTCTGATCATCACTGTAGATAGTCTATAGTGAGCTGCAAGAAAACTGTAAGGCTGGGGAAGCAGAGCACTCTGTACTGCTGGAGGAGCAGCTCTAACATTGTCACTGGTGAGAGACCAAACCCTAAAGAGGTTGTCTGAGTTGTTCCATCTCAGTACAACCACTTCCCCATTGAACAACATAACAAATTGTCCTATACGAACCTCTCCCCGATCCCGCAGTGTCCTATGGCAATACCCAGTCCCCGCTCTGGTCTCTGTTTACAGCTGCAGTCCCGTCTGGTTTACTGGATGCCACAGGGGCAGCAGCCAATAACAGAGCTCAGCGCTAAACAACTCAGGTGCCTTTGAGGCTAACTTTACATGGTTGACTGCGATATTGCCGCGAGAAAATCACTGCTAAATCGTGTCAGCGCTGCTTTTTCTTGCAAAAAATTGTTGCCTCTTGCGATTTTGACACGATTTTTTAACGCAAAGGTCAATAGGACTTTCTAATGTTAAAGAAACATTTCAAGAAAATTGCAAGTTCGTGCTATGCAATAAAAAAAAAAAAGCCGGATTAACACTGGCGAGAGTGATACCAGGCAGTGATTCATGACCCAATATTGCCCTTGCAATCCATGTGAAACCTTGAAAACTGCCTTGCATAACTGTGGGGCAGAAGGAATCCCCCGCACAGCTGTCATAGCCGCAGCAGGAGATCGCGCTGTTCTCCTGTTTTCTATGGAGGCGGCGCTGCTGCTGGTCCGTCGAAGACAATGGGCGATAATGCAGAAAGATAGGAAATGCTGCAATTTATTTTCACACACAGCATCGGAGGAGAGAACACATCGCAAATGAGAGTGAAACCCTTGAAAATCATTGGTTTTGATCCTGCGTTATCACTCTCGCATCGTGAGAAAATCATGCAATTTTCCTGCCAGTGTGAAGCTGGCCTAAGGCTTCGTTCACGCGGGTGCAATGATTTTCGGTTGGCCATGTCACTGCCAAAAATCACATGAACACGAGGCAGCTGTGACCAAGTCACAGTTGCAACTCCCGTTTCACACCTGTTCAGACGGCCGAGGCAGCGGCTTATATACTCCGCAACCCCGGAATACTGTAGGCCTGGGATGGGAATCTAGCTATGCTAAACTCCCACCCCCTTGCCGGCTTACGACAAGGGGAGGGGACGGGAATTTAGCAGAACTAGTCCCTCTCTGCTCCAGCCTATGGGAGCTGCCGACAAGGGGGCGGGGAGGATGAGCGAAGGGGATGGAAGTTTAGCAGTCACGCTGCTCAACTCCCTCCCACTTCCCTTCTCTGGCCGCTATCATTGGCTCCCATAGGAATCTATAGCAGCGACCATTGTATTCCGTCTAAAGATAGTTTCAGAACTATCTTTTCTCGCTGGCATAAAAACGTCCATCCGTAATGTGCATCGTATGCGCTATCATTGCGAGCCAGACGTTTTTACACATTGGAAATACGCCCATCTGAACTGATGCATTACAAACCAATGCATCAGATGGGTCGATATACGCTGGTGTGAAAGAGCCCCAAGCGTGAGAAAAAGTGCAAGTGAGCTACACCCAGAAGGAAACCTGTGAGTGGTGGCGGCTACCCTCCATAGAATCCTTAGGTGAGCTGGAGGATCAACCCCTTTAAGACGTATTATCGTGTGTGTGTGTGTGTGTGGGGGAGGAGGGGTAGCAACAATGATGTCACAGAAGGTCCTGCTCCTCCTAGTTAGACTCTAGACTGCTGCTACCCTTCCCTCAAGACGGCTTCTATGGTGTGCTACACCATGTCCATCAGGCCTGAGCACTGCTACAGGCACCGAACCAAACTAAGGCTGCTCTCACGCCGGCGTTAGGGTCAGTTCAGGGTTTCCATCTCTCTGCTCCACTTTTGAAGGAGAGAAAATTACATAAAACAAAACAGATGCAGTTTTTTCCCCATTGATTTTAACGGGGTTTAAAAATAAAAGAGGAAAATAAATGGTTAAGGCTTCAGTTTGCTTCCGTCCTGTGAGCGTTCTGTTTTTTTGGATGGGAAATTAGCGCAGTCTGCAGCGTTATTTGACCATCCAATAAAATGGATATCTGACTGAAGAGGTAAACTGAAGCCTTTCCATTTGCTTTCCGTTCTTTTGAATTTCCATTGAAGTCAATGAGGAAAAAAACAGATCTGTTTTCCCCCCCTTTTATTTGTTTCTCTCCTCCAAAAATGGAGCAGAAAGACGGAAACCTTGAACTGACCTTAACACCGGTGTGAAAGCAACCCAACTCCTCCGTCTCCTGAGAATGCACTAAGGCTATCCAACATCAGTAGGAAGGTCTAATGCCGACTAGCTCAGTGCGTTATGTTCTGGGGGCCCCGGGAGCCCTGATTTTGGGGGACCTGAAGCAGCCACCATGGCTCCTACAACCGTAGTTCCGTCTCTGCTGGACTGCGAGCGTCATACTGCGCAATAGAAACTTGTTGCTGTTACTTGCTGGTTTAGGAAAGTGCTCAGAGACTGTTTCTGCAAGATGCTAAAGTTTTGTGCCTCCATATACCCCCTATCTTAAAAAGAGAACGATCACACCACGGATTCCTGAAATTTGGATGCACAAAAAAAATAAAAATAAAAAAATTTTGTTTTTTATTTCAATCCACAATAACATTTTCCACATATGATCAGAAGGACATTTCTCAAGATATTAGCAGAAGTGTAGCGACGTTTCAGTCAGCCAACTAGAGAACAAAACATAAAAACATGTCAGCGACCCCCATATACAATGTGCTCATTAAAATAAAAACTAAGAAGCCATCAATGGAACACAACAGAGACTAAGCCATATAGGAAAAAGGCCTTTCATGTCTCTTTGGCGTATACTTTGTCGAAGTTCCATGTGATGCGACGTGTTATACGGGAATGAGAGCGCACATATAAAAGTAACATCAAACCAGTACGAGAACTACTAGGACCGGAAATAATGATCTTACCATGATCCACACTGAGATATGTGCGACACTCCATTTACCATCAGGGGTCAGCAGGTCAGGGATAGAAGGAAAAACCGCAGAGCGCACAAAATGTTGAGCCAATCAACAAATAGTGACAGAATCAAGATGGATAAAAAATAAATAGAAAAAGAGGAAAACACAGAAATGGGAAGGAACACAGAGCGCCATCTAGTGGACAACGCAAGAAAAATTAATAAAATACTCACCAATTGGAAGATAGAACTGCAAAATAGGGAATAATATTCTATCTATTCATTTCACCCTTGCATCTAGTAAGACGAATATCCTTAATGTGGATCATGTTATTATTTACGGTCCTAGTAGTTCTCGTACTGGCTTGAGGTTACTTTTATATGTGCGCTCTCATTCCCGTATAACTCGTCGCATCACATGGAACTTCGACAGAGTATACGCCAAAGAGACATATAAGAACCTATGACCTGAAGATTGTGGGTTCAATCCCTGCATGGGTCAGGTAGCCTTCCATACTTCAGAGGTCGATAAAATGAGTACCCAGCTTGCTGGGGGGTGGGAGTAATAAAAAAAAACTAAATTACCTGAAAGTGCTGCGGAATACGTTGGCGCTATACAAATAACATGTCCATTCCCCCCTATATAACTATTCAAGAACCCCATCAATGGAACACAGAATAAGTTTTTATTTTAATTAGCACATTGTATATGTGGTTCACTGACACATTTTTTTTGTTCCGTAGCTTGATAAAGGACTTGTTGCCTGAAACGTCGCTACACTTCTGCTGACATCTGAATATATATGGAACCTTTTATTGTGGATTGAAATAAAAAGACAAGATTTTTTTTGTGTGCCTCCAAATTTCAGAAGTCCGTGGTGCAATTGTTCTCTTTCTTAAGATAGGAGGTAAATACGTGAGAGCTCAAGGCAGGAGGGGTCCAACATCGCAAAAAGCATGCAGTTTTGTCACTATGGACTAGTGCTACCTTCACCAGCTATGCCTCTATATAGACATGTAAGCGTTAAATTGACAAAATATTGATGGCCTGTGCTGCAACAGTAATAGTGAAAAGCAATAATGTGCAAGCGATCATCGAATTTCCCAATATCCAAACTGGTAAAAGAAATCATATCATGGAAATTGCCTGTTTCTGACTCCGACCCATAACAGCCTCAATCAGATTGAGCTCATACGTAACAGCCTAGTTTATTAAAAGATCAAATTATTAATCCCCCATGATTAAAAAAAAGTAAAAGGCCATAAAAAAAAATCTTATGTTCCCCAAAATGGTACGGTTACAAACTAGAGGCCAACCCACAAAAACAATCTACACAGCCCTATCGACGGAGAAATAGAAAAAAAAATATGGGGGGTAGATGATGGTGGCAGAAAGCAATACTTCCTCTTTTTTATTAAGGGTATCTATCTATATACATACATACAGTAAAAGGGCATTACACAGAATGGCCTGCAGGGGGCTGCAGACGGGCATTCTTGAATCAGAAATGAGAGGACACCTGTGGGTGTGGCAGGAAGGGAGGAAAGCCTATTAGTTCCTGCCACAATAGAGGGGAAGGGGAATTGGCTATAAGCCAGAGACAGAGGCTGCATTAGGAACTGGGTCTGGCGCAGACCAGACTAGGGCCCATCACAAGGTCAGACAGAGGAGGATGCCCTCCAGACACCCTGAGTGGGGGATAGTGACAGGAACCCTGCAGGTTGTGAACCCTGCAATTGTATTATGTTCCAGTATGTGTTGGCTGTGTATGAAATAAAACTGGTGGAAGCCAGAATTCGAAGTAATTTGGTGGTCCTGAGCCTTTATGTATATGGTGCCAACCATCCTGAATGGAGAAGATGGCAATCTCCGAGAGTGAGTAATGCTCAGGTTCCCACAATACATATAGATAACCTATATACATTTGGTGAAGCTGTACCCATACTGACCCACAGAATAAAGAAATGACATAAAAATACCCCCCCCCCCCCCCCCCCGAAAAAAAATGGTGCAATTGTTTTTTTCCCCAACTTAGACATTTTGTAAGTCTTCCACTACATTATATGGTAGATTAAATGAAAAATACAACTCATCCTGTAAAAAACACGCTTATATGTAGACAGGTTACCTGAAAAATAAAAAAGCTATAATTTTTTTTGAACATGGGAATACTAGAATTGCAGACTGACCTGGATGCAGGCGCATCAATGACCCTGGGACATGAAAGGGGTAAACTAACCCCAATTTGATAACCTCTCTGGGTATTGTAGTCCATCCATTTATTAATTCAGTTGCCCCCCTTTGTACCCGCTCAAGCTCTGATATGTCCTTCTTGAGTACCAATGCCCGAAACTGTCCACAATATTCCATGTGTGGTCTGACCAGTGACTTGTAAAGAGGAAGAATAATGTTCTCGTCATGCGCCCCTAGACCTCTTCTGTTGCATCCCATGATCCTATTTACCTTGGCAGCAGCTGCCTGACACTGGTTGCTCCACTTAAGCTTACAGATAACTAAAAAACCCCAAGTCCTTTTCCATGTCGGTGTCCCCAGTGGTTTCCCATTTGTGTCTTTCCCAATGTGTCTTCCCGGTCCAGTCTGGATCATACCTCTTCATAGAAGCTGATCAGATTAGTTTGCCCCCTGATATGGAGCTATATGGTTATATACTCCAGGATATTGTCTCATTGGCTGTATTCACAATCCCATTAGCGCTTAGGAACCAAATTAAAACAGAAGTAAACATTTGGGTTTTTTTTCCCATTGATTTCAACGGGTTTTAATAAAACGGAAAGCGCCATTTGTTCAGCTAAAAAAATGGAAACCTAACAGCAGAAGCAAACTGAAAGCTTTCTGTCTGGTTTCAGTGTTTTTTTAAACCCACTGAGATCAATGGGGAAAAAAAAAAACATTTCCATTTTAATTCCGCTTCTCAGCTCCAAAAGCGAAACAGAGACGGAATTATAACTCACAGCCCCAATGGAAGTGTGAATGCAGCTTTCGATGCTAGATATGTAAGAGGATAGGGATTGAAGATGGTCAGTTCTTATGTGTGGCCCTTGACTCAGTTTTGAACCCCAACTCAAGGAGGGTGCAGTGACTGAGCTTAATGGTTATAGTTTTTCGAGGTACAGAGTTTGGTAGTTACACGTACAAATATGGCGCATAGTTTAGAGGCTGCAGTCCAATTAGTGCACTGGGTTTGCCAGGTGGACTGAGCGATGTCAGTAGAAAGCACAAGGCAAGGCCCTTTTTCACTATAACCACTTATGTAAATTCACTAAATGCTACTAAATAAATGCCTATGACAACAATTAACCTTTAAGTAGATGGGGGGGGGGGGGGGTGTTAACCACAGCGTTATATAAACAATACGGCAGAAAATAAGAGGTCTTGCCAGGTAATCAAATATATTAAAGGGGTCGTCTGGTTACTTTTTGAAAACAGAATGTCAGGTTCAGATGGACTAAAATAACTCCAGCAGTACTTGCCCGTCCTCAGCCCTGGTGATTTGGCGCTGCAGCCCCGCTATTCACCCGGTCTCTGTTGATAGCACATGTCAGGTGACCACTGTCTGCCTGTCAGAGGCTGCGGCATCACCGTTTTGAACTCTTGGCACCATGCTAACCAAGATGGAAGTGCTGATGCCAGAAGAACAGGCTGTGCCCTTTGATTGGCAAGCAGCAATCACCTGACTTCTGCTGTCAACAAAGACTGGGTGATCAGCATGCCTGCAGCACTGGATTGGGGTGGTGGTGGTGGTGGTGGGGGGGGGGGGGGTTAGGATGGGTAAGTATTGCTTGACTTGTTAATTTAGGCCACCTGACATTACATTTTCAAAAAGCAATCAAATCAGACAACCCTCTTTAATTACCTCTAAAAGTCCATTGAGTTCCACATCATTTTAATTGCCAGCCAAGCTTTCCTTGGTGGGCATGTCCTTGATGTTCAACTGATGACCTGCTGTCCAGGCAAGGCCCTTCCTTCTGCCAAGGTGGAAAACTGAACCCTGTCCTTTAAGATCTCCACCCCTTCTCCACGAGAGCCAAGGCACTTTCAATTCCATCCTGTATCCCCGAAAGGAAGTTACCTAACCCTATATTGTCAAGTTCTCTGTCTTTAAGAAGCTTTAGTCGCCAACCTAAGTACCTGATTATATCTGTAACCACTAAAAAGGGGTGTGCCAATTTATAAAGTTATCTCCTACCTACAGGCTAGGGGATATTTTATGATGGTAGGGGTTAGATCACTATGACCCCCACCGATCTGCTAATCCATTCATTTCTGTTACACCACCAGGGATTACAGAGTTTAAACATTTCCAGCAGTCACTGGAGTGAATGGAGCATCAGCAAGCCTGCGCAACCTCTGCTCCATTCACCCAGGAACCAACCGGACCCATGTTCTTGGGATTAGTGGGGATCCTAGAGATTGGACCCATCCTGTGGATAACTTTAGAACTTGGCACAACCCTTTTAAGCCTTGCACCTTCCTTGGAGTGAAGTTATTTCAACTTTATTACTGCATGTCTGGCTCTTCACCTTGTAAGGGGGTCCATGCGAGGCATTGGAGAATTTGCTAGCAGCCATCTTGGCTTTATAAGGTTTTTGTGTGCGCCATCAGAGCGTGGGAGAGTCAAATCACCGATGGAGCAGAATTGTGTGCTGCTCATCCTCAGTCACAGTGAACAATGACCAGGCAAGGACTGTAGTTTACGTGGTGGCAACCGGAGCTGCTGGGATATGGACTAAAAAGGGTCCCACTGGTCTAGAGGTTCAAGTGGTAGTCAGCCATGGAAATTAGGAGAATGATCAGGTCATGCAACAAGAGAGGCCAATTGTTGCCAAAGTGATCAATAGCAGCTGTGTAAGTGCACTGGTGTCCTCAGGAATGCTGGCTAGGGTGAGATGTTATGGACCTTTGGGACTAGAATCCATGACGCCAGCGTTTCGAGAGTTAATGCTGCATAGTGCAAAGTCTTGTAGTTATGTGAGGATGTGGTATGTTGTGATTTGTAATCGTTATATAGGAAACAGTAAACTGGTATTGTAAGAGTGCAACAAGCCACCTGAGTATGGAGTGCAACACCTTCTGCTGAAGAGGGGTAATGCGAGAAAGCAGATGTAACGTACTGAGTAGACCGTGAGGTCAATTGTGGTGTCTAAGGGACCTGGTGTTTTGGGTGTGAAAAAGTTACCTCTTACGGGGTGTAAAAGGTCGGTTTCATGCAAAGCAATGTCAATAGAGGCCTATGCCCTAATATCCTACAGATGACTTGCTACCGCTAGAGATAAAGTGCTATGTACCATGTGCCATCTGTCTGCATATTATTGGTGGTACCTGAGCGCGGTGTTATAGAGAGATGCTAAGAAACGTTAAGGTAGCCATGTTTTGTTTTAAGTGCCACCTTTCGCCCTTCGTGAGCCTGAGCCCGGTCATCTTTGCCTGCAGTGATATATCGGGTCTTATACAATTAAGGACCTCTGTTTGTTACTCTCCGTCCGGGGTATACGCAGCAGCTTTCACCAGCACCGCAGCTCAAACGCATCAATCCTTCTATCAGCTTTTTTCACAGTCCAGCTTTCACATCCATACATGGCTATGGGGAAAATAATGGTTTAGTTGCCGATATCCTTAGTTTTCCAGATTTTGTCTATGTTTAGCATCGTGCTTCACCCCCAATGCTATTCTACATTTTATCTCTGGCACAGATTCTCCAGCCTGGTCAATTTTTGAACCAAGAAGATGAAGTGTCACACGCATTCTATGGCCTTGTTGATTTTGATTTGAATTTGGCCATTTTTGGCAGTTGTCATAATTTTAGTCTTTCTTAAATTCAGGTAGATTCCTATTATTTCACTTTGTTTTAATCATACATATCAGCTGCTTCAGACCTACTCGGTTTCTGCTAGCAGAGTTGTGTCATCTGCATAACAGATGGTTGATGTTTCTTCCACCTATTTTCCCCCCGATTTTCAATTTGTCTAGATTCATTTTTCTGCATGATCACTTCCACATCTGGGTTAAACAATCCGTGTCCCCATACGGTGTTCTCACAGTGGCTTCTTGATTGGTATAAAGTGATTAGATCAGCATGAGTGATGCGCCGATACACCCAGCTCTTGTAGGACCTTGTAGGATAGCTTGTCATGGTCTACGCTGTCGAAGGCCTTGATATAGTCGAAGCCCATATAGATATTCTTTTGCTTTTCTCTAGCCTTTTCCATGGTCCATTGCAATATGGTTGCGGGTGCTGCGTCCTTGGCAGAATCTTGTCTGCACATCAGGGAGCGCTGCATCAACTACGGATCTCAGTTTTTCCTGTATAATTTTGAAAAGGGTCTTGCTTGCATGTGGAGTGAGGGTTATTGTTCGGTAGTTGGAGCAATTCTGGGAGTTGCCTTTCTTTGGTAGAGGGATAAAGACAGATCTTTTCCAGTCCTGTGGCGATTGTGTGAATCCCCATACTGCCTGGCACAGCGCTGTGATGGTTTTCACTGGTACTGGCAGCAATAGCGCTGCCGTTGTTACTATGCCTGGTGCTTTATTTTTGGCTAGTTGTTTCATTGCCATAATCACTTCTGACTCCATAATGGAGGTCTCCCGGTCCACAGGCTCCACCTCATGCAATGGTCCAGGTATGTGGTTGCAGGCATATAGTTCCTGTGAGTATTTCCTCCACCTATCCTTGATACTCTGTTGGTCATTCAGTCAGGGCCTTTCATGGCTTCTGCTTCGAATTGTTTGCAATGCTCATTCCAGTCCATTTCCTTAGCTTTCCTTGCCCCTCGCTGAAAATCGGCATTTAGTTGCCTAACTTTGTCTTTGCTGACAGACATCTTTGCGGTTCTTTTATCAGCTATTCTGAGGGTTTGCTTGGACAACCAGTAGCATCGTTTTTCCTGCTTCTTATAGAAGAGATGCTTACTGGCTATGCAACACCCCAGAAGGGTGACTCTGGGCACCTGGCTAATGTGAAGAGCTGAGGGGGTTAAGTGCTGACGTGTCACGGTGGCAGTTACCATGCTTTGGTTCTGGAGGGATGACACGCTGTCAAGGCCAGTGTAGATTGCCGGCCAAGCTTCGACACTCCTTTGGCTGGGAGTGCCAATAAAGGGTATGAGGGGGGGTTGTAGTAGATATCACTCGTGACGCCACCGTTTCTACACCCCGTTATTCTATGCGGCGGAGTAATAAACACAGAGACTTGTGTATAGTACCTTGGGTCCTTAGGAACGGTTAAGGCCCGGTATAACTTACTTGAAATGAACTTGAACAGCAGGTAATAAAAGGTACAATTCTCTTTACGTACTGACAGGCTATGGCTCAGAGGTAGGGAGGATACACAGGATCAATATGGCCCTATAGTCCACGTTATTTATAGGTCACCAGTCCTGGATTGGGAGCACTCCAAAAAGGAGGAATTATTCAGGAGGCTTAGCAAATATACACCGCGCTCAGCGAATGCGTCGGTGTCTCACTAGAGTACCTCTGTGCGGTGATCCTAATGATGGACAGCCACACAGGAAAAGCCTGTGATGTGAACGGGTACCTGTTTTCAGAAAGCTGGGAGTTGCTCTCTCTGTTGCTGGGACTCACTCCTTCACATCCACACGCCAAGCACTACGGGATGTCGCTCCTCTTCTATCATCTTCACCTACATGGAAGCTAAAGGTGCTTCTATGCGGCTCTGTGTTCGCACTCTTGGGTCCCTGAACAAGACAACACTCACAGGTTGAAGACAGAACTCCCTTCCCGCTCTCAGACACTCACATTTATATCCTCACTTTTACCACATGACACTGTAGAATAGATACATTCAGCAGCAGAGCTGACAGGCAATGATTTTATCAGTTAACCCTTCAGATGCTGCAGCTGTGCAACACATACAAAAAAAGACAAGACAACTTTGCACAGTGCATCCACATGAGACAATACATGGATGACATTTATGGAGGGGACCAGGATGGTGTTCTGGGCCACGACATATGTTTCCATAACTGTGGACTGTATATTGTGCTTTTCTGATGTGTCAAGCAGTTTGAATTGGTTTGCTACCTCAAAAGTGTATGATTGAGATAGAATTATTTTATTCTATAGAACACAGAAAAATAATGTTCTAACAGTGGAAATACAGAAGTTAACACTTGAGCTGCTATACAATATGCACCTGGTGAGTATATGTATATATAGGTAGTTGAGAGGGTTGGTGGTTAATATACAATGTCAGTTGAAACTAACACACCAGGATGGGGGCAGACCTTGTCTGATGAGCATTAGCATAAAAGTGGTTTGCAGATAACGCTTATTCTCCGCTCCTGATTCATCTTGGAGACTACTAGTGACACTTCCATTCCAGAAGAGATCTCTTATATTACATCCATCCATTGACCCCCTGACCCTATTGGTGATTGAACATGGGACCTGCAGTCACCGTTCCTTCACTCATAATTCACAGAGAGCTAAATTATTGATGCAAATTTTTGTACATTTTTTAATGCAGTATGCAATCCAAACAACTCCCAGCATGCACTGGTCATAACCAGAGTATGGAAAAGCTACAAGATATCTTCATCAAAAAAATAAGATACCAAGATATTTTCTATGGCCCCTTGTGGAAGTGAACAATAAGCAATCTAGAAGTGGTAGAAGAAAAGTACTGGCACTCTTGGTCAAGACAGATAGATCCTTCTGTCAGACCTCCTTTCTGGAGAAGCAGACTAGGGCTTCATCCTATGATGGGCATTATAAGAAAGTTCACCTCCATGTAGAAGACAAGTAGACATTTGAGAACGACCCAGGTGGACTCTCTGAAAAAGCATGTCATATCAGCAATCTTCTACATGAGGAGGACAAGCACCATAGAGTACATATTGTGCTCCTCTATTCCTCCTGGCACTTGAAGGCCTATATTTAAGAACCCTATCCCAATGACATGAGGGAAAGGAAAAGGAAAGGAAAGAATGAGATAATCCACCAACACAAACAAGAGAACAACTAAAACCCCATACACTCATTGTGCTCCTGTATTCTTACTGGCCTTGATGTTGCTGTAATTGCCTTCACTTGGTCATGAAATTTCCAGAAGTATTAACCATAAAGGCCCTATCCTGATGACAAGAGGAAACCACTAAGAAACATTGTTGGGAAAAGTAATAAAAATCTGTAATATTAAATATCTAAATCCCACAGAGGGAGAGGATGGAACTGGCGGTGGCCTTCCCGTTTCTCTGGGAGTATAAAGCAATCAAATATCTAGGAGTCCAGATCCTGGCAGATCCAACTCAGATATATGAGCTAAACTACAAACCGCTTCTGTCGTCCCTTGGAAAGGATCTGGAGGGCTGGGCGGGTGTCCCTATGTCGTGGTTTGGTAGGATTAGTGCCATTAAAATGGACATACTCCCGAAGCTGCTCTATATTTTCCAGACTGCACCGTGCTGCCCACCCGGGTTCTTTTTTGATTAGTTTCGAGGCCGGTTACTCAAATTCATTTGGAAAGGGGGTTCTAAAAGACTACGTTATAAGACTTTGACCAAGCAGAAAGAACGGGGAAAGTGGGTCTTCTGAATGTACCACAGAGCTGTGATAGGAACCTGCATATTAGACTTGTTTCACAATGGGTCAGACAAATTATAGGTATCCTTAAAAAGGGGCGGCAAACCCCTTTGAGACACGCGGGACCTTCTGGATTCTGGGGAGAATCAATTGGGAAAGGATGGGGGCTTCGACCATGATGGTCACCTTACTCAGAGCATGGAGAGGGGGGGGGATGTGGGATCTCGGTTCCGGGGCCTCTTACCCCCTTGATTGGGAATCCATAGTTCATGTCCACACTCAGTCTACGCAGCTTGGGGTTCATGCAGAAGGAGACAGAGGCAAGAGTGGGGGAGCTGATAGGAGCGGAAGACTTGTGACCCCTGACAGACCTGTGTGGAACATGGAGGATACCCCTGCGCTCTTGAATGCAATACTTACAAATACGTAGTCATATGGGGAATATAAGACCGCAATGTTGCTGGAACCTGAAGCTTACCCCCTTTGAACAGCTGTGTTGCACTACGGAGGTGCCTAGGCACACAGTCTCGTTGCTCTACAACCAGCTGCGAGAGAAGCGCCTGGACAGTCCCCTCCCGAGGTGGATAGGGGCATGGGAGGAGGCACTGAGTAGGTCCTTCCCCAAGGAGCTCTGGGGCATAGCCTTCCAGTTGACACACACACAAAAAAAAAACATATCTAGCAAACTCCAGGAGGTAAATTTCAAAATGATCTCGCAATGGTACATGACTGTGGAGAACTGCACAGGTTTTTCCCGCCCGACGACCTCGGAGGCTTGCAGGAAGTGCCGGGCAGAGGTGGGATCAATGCTTCATATCTGGTGAGTGTGTCCGATGGTGACACCATTGTGGCAGGCTGTAATGCGCCTATATGGAAAGTGAACAGAGAGCAAATAGCCCTAACACTGGAGCTGGCAGTGTTGTCCATCTCTCCCGGGCCCACCACATTGCTCAAATTGGGCTTATTGAAGACAGATAATACCCAGATTTTGGAAGCTTAGTAAAGCGGTACCCAGTAGTACATGGGTGAGGTGATAGAGATTAATCATATGGAGTAGATTAGACTCATGGACTCAGAGGGCTATGAGGGTTTCTATCGCACATAGGCTGTCTGGACAGACATTCTGAATACCCCCACACTGACCACGTGGCTGCAGGACGGTACCTGTGAGTAAAACGTTTAAGACGTCTTAACACTAAAAGGAGGCAATTACCTGGAGGTAATGCCTGGAATCCCCTCCCCACCCCCTTTGCTCCCTTCTTTTCCTTGACCCTTTTGTCTTTTCGTGGTTGTGATTTGGGTGAATTTGTTGTTATGGCAATGAAACAAGTATTTGCAACATGGGCATATATCTCTTTTCTGCAAGTTCTAGCTAGCAAGCTCTTTTTACAAATTCGTTACCATAAAAATCTATAAGACTGCATCCTATAGGATCGGCATGTCAAATTTCACAGATTGCCCAGCTATGGTGAATTCTTGGCCCTATGATAATCACACTTGGCTGCTCACTATCTGCTATTCTCCATATATTACTTCTCATATCCAAAGTCAAGCCTAAAAGTCTAGTTTCTTGTCCAGCAAAGAGCAGCCATTCGTGTGGTTGGACTATTACCTTCCTTTGAAGGTAGACCAGATATTAGACGAAAGAATGGAGAGTTCTAGTCTTCATGCCAACAGACAGCTATGATGTTCTTATATCCACCCAGAAGAGGATGTGGATAATCTGAGCTCCACAACATTCCCAGTAATAATGCCTTCAGGATTTCGAGGCTAGCTACTCTGCTCATATTAGTCATCTATAATGCATGCTGTGATGAGATATGAGCTGGATATCTGAGGGTTATGGGGATTAGGACTCACAGAAGACAATTATTCCAGCTGCTTTAATATGCGCATAGGGAAAATGAAAATACAAAACCTACTGTTATAATAGCTCAGCCCATTATAGCCTGTGAACTCAATAACTTCAGATATTAAAATCCTGGAGCATTAATGGACTAGTCTCAGGGTAAGGCCTGGCTTATATATCCGGCTGTAGTAAGGGGAGAAGAGACCAATGGAGGTTATGGAACAGGGAGCCCCAGAGCAAAGATGAAAATTATAGAAATATGGCAATAAAATGAGAGCAAGTTGTTTACTTGTTGACTATTTCGATGCAACTATATCTGAAGTTTATGTAACCCCTTTATTTCTGTAACCTCCTTGGGTAGTGGAGCGATCTATGAACAAATGCTGGACTGTTGGGGCTTTCTTTGAAATGTGTTCAGATTGATACAAACATTCTCTAGAAATTGTCATATCAATGTTACAATCACTCAGAATCAAATGTAACTTTCTCTAAGTAAGTGCTTACAATATCAAAGCAAACTGCTCATTTACTGTGGAAAACTGACCCCTTGAGGGGAGACTCTAGTACCCTGTTATACCGCCTGTAGCTTGTATACAAGATGTGATACGGACGGACATGGAGGCTCCAGTACTCTGTTGTACCGCCTCTAGCTTGGATACAAGATGTGATACAGGCGGGCATGGAGGCTTTAGTACGCTGTTGTACCGCCTCTAGCTTGGATACAAGATGTGATACAGGCAGGCATGGAGGCTCTAGTACTCTGTTGTACCGCCTCTAGCTTGGATAGAAGATGTGATACGGGCAGGCATGGAGGTTCCAGTACCCTGTTGTACTGCCTCTAGCTTACATGCAACAGGATATTAGAGCCTCCATGTTTTCTGTATCACATTTGATATCCAAGCTAAAGCAGTAAAACAGTGTACTAGAGCCTCTATGCCCCCATATCACATATTGTATCCAAGCTACAGGTGGTACAACAGGGTACTAGAGCCTCCATATCACATCTTGCATCCACGCTAGAGGCTGTACAACAGGGTACTAGAGCCTCCATGCCCGCATATTACATCTTGTATCCAAGCTAGAGGTGGTAGAACAGGGTACTAGAGCCTCCATGCCCACCTGTATCACATCTTGTATCCAAGCTATAGGGTGGTACAACAGGGTACTAAAACCTCCATACCTGCCCATATCACATCTTGTATCCAAGCTAGAGGCGGTACAACAGGGTACTAGAGCCTGCATGCCCGTCCGTATCACATCTTGTATCCAAGCTAGAGGCAGTACAACAGGGTACTAGAGCCTGCATGCCTGCCCGTACACATCTTGTATCCAAGCTAGAAGTGGTACAACTGGGTACTAGAGCCTCCATGCCCGCATATTACATCTTGTATCCAAGCTAGAGGTGGTACAACAGGGTACTAGAGCCTCCATGCCCACCTGTATCACATCTTGTATCCAAGCTATAGGGTGGTACAACAGGGTACTAAAACCTCCATACCTGCCCATATCACATCTTGTATCCAAGTTACAGGCAGTACAACAGGGTACTAAAGCCTCCATGCCCACCCGCATCACATCTTGTATCCAAGCTAGAGGCCGTACAACAGGGTACTAGAGCCTCCATGCCTGCCCGTATCATATCTTGTATCCAAGCTAGAGGTGGTACAACAGGGTACTAAAGTCTCCATGCCCACACATCACATCTTGTATCCAAGCTAGAGGCCGTACAACAGGGTACTAGAGCCTCCATGCCTGCCCGTACACATCTTGCTTCCAAGCTAGAGGTGGTACAACAGGGTACTAAAGTCTCCATGCCCACACATCACATCTTGTATCCAAGCTAGAGGCCGTACAACAGGGTACTAGAGCCTCCATGCCTGCCCGTACACATCTTGCATCCAAGCTACAGGTGGTACAACAGGGTACTAAAGTCTCCATGCCCACACATCACATCTTGTATCCAAGCTAGAGGCGGTACAACAGGGTACTAGAACCTGCATGCCCACCCGTATCACATCTTGTATCCAAGCTAGAGGTGGTACAACAGGGTACTAGAGCCTCCATGCCTGCCTGTATCACATCTTGTATCCAAGCTAGAGGTGGTACAACAGGGTACTAGAGCCTGCATGCCCGCCCGTATCACATCTTGTATCCAAGCTAGAGGCAGTACAACAGGGTACTAGAGCCTGCATGCCTGCCCGTACACATCTTGTATCCAAGCTAGAGGTGGTACAACTGGGTACTAGAGCCTCCATGCCCGCATATTACATCTTGTATCCAAGCTAGAGGTGGTACAACAGGGTACTAGAGCCTCCATGCCCACCTGTATCACATCTTGTATCCAAGCTATAGGGTGGTACAACAGGATACTAAAACCTCCATACCTGCCCATATCACATCTTGTATCCAAGTTACAGGCAGTACAACAGGGTACTAGAGCCTCCATGCCCACCCGCATCACATCTTGTATCCAAGCTAGAGGCCGTACAACAGGGTACTAGAGCCTCCATGCCTGCCCGTACACATCTTGCATCCAAGCTAGAGGTGGTACAACAGGGTACTAAAGTCTCCATGCCCACACATCACATCTTGTATCCAAGCTAGAGGCGGTACAACAGGGTACTAGAACCTGCGTGCTCACACATCACATCTTGTATCCAAGCTAGAAGCAGTACAACAGGGTACTAGAGCCTGCATGCCCACCCGTATCACATCTTGTATCCAAGCTAGAGGTGGTACAACAGGGTACTAGAACCTCCATGCCTGCCCGTATCACATCTTGTATCCAAGCTAGAGCCAGTACAACAGGGTACTAGAGCCCCCATGCCTGCCCGCATCACATCTTGTATCCAACCTAGAGGTGGTACAAAAGGGTACTAGAACCTCCATGCTCAAACATCACATCTTGTATCCAAGCTAGAAGCGGTACAACAGGGTACTAGAGCCTGCATGCCCGCCCGTATCACATCTTGTATCCAAGCTAGATGCAGTACAACAGGGTACTAGAGCCTGCATGCCCGCCCGTATCACATCTTGTATCCAAGCTAGAGGTGGTACAACTGGGTACTAAAGTCTCCATGCCCACACATCACATCTTGTATCCAAGCTAGAAACAGTACAACAGGGCATCCATGCCCGCCCATATCACATCTTGTATCCAAGCTAGAGGTGGTACAACAAGGTACTAGAGCCTCCATGCCTGTCCATACCACATCTTGTATCCAAGCTAGAGATGGTAGAACACGGTAGCAGAGCCTCCCTACAAGGGGTCAGTTCTCCATAATAAATGATCCTTTTCCTCTGATATTATAATCACTTACTTATATTAACATTACAATCACACAAAGTTTCATTCTGACAACTCCTAAGTGAGGGATTTAAAAAAAAAAAAAAAAGAGACTCGTCTGAAGTGGCAGAGTAATAGTGCCCCAAGTAGAGGCCCTAATAGTAAGTATCCCCCTTAATGGCCCCAATAGTAATAGTGACCCCCTTAACCGTTTACCTGTAAAATCTAAAGCAAGGCAGCAACTGTGTGAATCACTGTACCAATTTTGGAACATTGGCAGATAAATGGTGAATGGCCACAGTGGTAATAGTGACCCTGTTAGTGGTCCCAATAGTAATAATGACCCCCCCTCAATAATGGCTCCAGTAGTAATATCATCCCCCTTTGTGGTCCCAGTTTTAAGTGACCACCATAATAGCTCCAGTAGTAATAGTAACTCCTACAGTGGCCTCAGTAGTAAGAGTGCCCTTGTTAGAGACCCCCAATAAAAGTGATGTCCATGGTTTCCCAAGTAGTAGTAGTGACCCCCTTAGTGACCCCAATATTAATAGTGTTCTCCTTAGTGGACCTCAGGCCAGGCAGCAACCTGATAGCACCAAGCCTTTAACTCACTCCATGTGTAGCTCCTGGCCAATGGCCGGGCCCTGCTGCTGTAGTCAGGGTGTCCTCTCCACCCACTATATCTGCACGGTGTACAGGCCTGCTTGCAGGAAAGTAGATGCTGGGAGAGGGGAGAGGTCACAGGCTGTCATCCGGGAGCTAGAGAGAGCAAGTTAAATGCTTGAAGGTGTTTAGGGTGCTGCCCGGCAGGCTGGCAGCTGACAATTATTTTTCACCAGCCAGCCATTTATATAGCCGGCAAAAAATAAATACCAGCCTAAATGACCTGCTAGGCCAGTGACACTCCGGCTGGATGGCAACCTTAGCTCTTACCCCCTGAGGTGCCAGACTGCTGCCTGAGGCCACAGGTTCAAGTTGCCTCATGTTAGAGGTGCCTCTGTATCCGTGGCATACTTTCCACTAATGTTTGATACACTTCGGTTGGTATTTCCCTCCATTCATCCTGTAAACATCTGGCAAGTTCTCTCATATTTCCTAACCTGAGCTTCCAGTGCGTCCTAAAGATGTTCAAGGCGGGACTCTTTCCAATTGTGGAACATCCGTATCCTCAAACCAACAGAAAACAGCGTTGTATTTATGATGAGGCATGATGTTTTGTTAGAAGTATGGCCGACCATTGCCAGAGAATTGCCACATTGTCAGCAGCACATTGTCTAGAGTGTTGGGGTTCACCTCCGTGTTCAGGGTGCACTACAACTAACAGACTAAGGCCTCATGTCCACAGGCACGCACAGATTCTGCATGGGGAATCCCTGTGCCCGCAGATGGCGACCCTGTGTACCTGTCCGTGTCTTGAAGTTCTGTACTGCTGATGTGTGTGGAAGTGCTGGCCAGTCCCCTGCTTTTCCCCACAAAATTTGTGGCTCGTCCGCAATGTCAATTGTGGATGAGCCGCGGATCAGTCAGCTTCCATTGACCTCAATGGAAGCCATCTGTACGGGAACCACAGTAAAATGGTGCATGCTGTGATTTTTCATGTACATGAGAAATCCTCCTTCCATAGCCTGCTATGGAGGGTTATTGCTGCGGAATCCAAAAGCGCAATGCCCACTCAAGATTCCACACCAAAAATCCGCCTGTGGCACAACACACTCCTGCAAACCGCGTTCCCCAAGCATCGTCCACACCCAGGTACTCCATCTGATTTGAAGATGGAGTAGCACTATTGGTCACTATTAAACATTCTTCCATTGTACAAGTGTCCAATGACAACACTCCTTGCACCACTGTGGACTGACCAATGCCTCGTTTGAGAGAACTCACCTTACGTTTGTAGGATGAATGGAGGGAAATACCAACTGAAGTCTATCAGACATTAGTAGAAAGTATTGTATGCTACGGAGTGTATCTGATGTCATTAGGGCCGAAGGAGCCCCACTAAGCATTAACATATATAAAGAACAACTACTTTAGAATTTTTGTTCGGTTATCCAATTTTTTTTTGTAGGATGGTGTATATTCGTCATTTCTATGCTGCCACCTAGTGGTCACACTGCATTATTTGCTCTAGTACCGTATGTGCATGGGAACTTTGCTGACATTCTGAGTTGTGTAGCTCGTGGAGCAGGCATCGGGCACTGCTACTTAGTACTGTTATCTTCATATTGCAAACTCCTTGCTGTTGAGGCTTTAGTGGCCAGAATGGATTTCTGCTTCCTCACATGCCCTACAATGGCAGTGGGGAAGTATGACCCATCCAAGTACCCTAATGGGTGGGGAATGAGACATGTTGGTAGATGGAATGAATATACCAAGATGATCTTGAGAGCAGGTAGGCATAGGGACACCATGGTGTTCATGCTGGATGGAGTAATTAGTCTTGATGAGATGTCCTGGACGGAGGAGGTTCTAGTGGCATAGGATGTTTGAAAATCCTCGGAATGTATTGTAGCAACATAGTGAATGAGATTTTACTACATTTCATCTGCATGCTGTGAAAAAAAATCTGCAGTACAAATTGACTCATGTTGCCGATTTTATATACATTAGCGTTAATTTATTCACGAGGTTGACAAAAGTATGAAATTCAATTACTGTATCCTCGATGCCTACAGAAACCCTCCTAGGCATTCTTTCCACCAAATTCAGATAGATGTGTGGAGAGATTTTCCTCCATTCTTTGAGAACTTCAGATAGTGATGCGGGGGATGATGGGCGTGCACGGATACGGTGTTCTGATTGGTTCCAATGATGCTCGATGGGGTTGAGATCCGGACTTTGGGTTGACCAATGAAGTTTCCAGACATTCTGTTTCTCAAACGAAGCCTCAACACTGCGTGCTATATGACATGGTGCTTGGTCATGCTGGTAGAGGTATGAAGCCATACCAAAGTATTGCCACAGGGTAGATAATGCCACATGGTCCAGAATGTCTCTATACCTATTGGTGTTGAGGATGGACTTCACTATAATCAAGGGTCTAAGTCCTTCTCAGCTGAAACATCCCAAACACCATATCAGACCCTCCTCCAAACTTCACTGTTGGGACAATGCAGTTTTGTAGCAATCGTTCTCCAGGACCGAAGTGGTGAAAAAGTGCCATCTACTGAGTATAAAGTTCTACATAGTGTCCTCCATACAGTAATACTATCCCCCACTAAGTAAAAGAGCCCACTTAGTGCCCTTTACTGTACTTAGTGAAAGTGTATCCTTGCTGCCTTCCACATTGTAGAAGTGCACTTAGTGCCCTCACAGTAACCGGACTGCTAAACAAGCTTCAATACATTAAAAATACAAATGTAGCACCCTCATAGTAATGCTGCCCCCTAAGTGTTTAAGGGATGCTGAAGGCTCTCCTTAAAGAAAGATTGTAGAACTGGGTAGTTCACAGAAGTTTTATTTTCTTCAGGAGAAACCATAGACACATAAATACTATGTTACTATGTATGTTACTAAGGCCAAAAAAAGACATATGTCCTTCCAGTTCAGCCTATTTCCCCCCAATGTTGATGCAGAAGGAGGCAAAAACAATGAGGTAGGAGCCAATTTTCCCAATTTAGGGGGAAAAAAATTCCTTCCCGACTCCCATCTGGCAACATGACATTTGCAGACAAAGGGTGACACTATACACTTAAAGGGGCTGTTCAACGAATAAACATTCATCACTCATCAACAGTTTAGGACCTAAGTACCAGACTGGTGGGAGCCCAATTGCAAAGACCCCCATCGATCATGAGAATGGAGATCCTGACTGTCCCTAAATGAACTGAACAAGTGTCATGCATGCACATTACTGCTCCATTCTTTCAATGGGACTGACAGGGTCCTATTGAAAGGAGTGTAACAGTAGAGCACATATTACTCAATTCATTCAGGGACACTCCGAACCCCCACCAATCAAATAATTATCCCCAATCCTGTGGATAGGGTATATGTTTTATTTCACGGGACAACCCCTTTAGTAGTTACAGGAATACACTTGGTCGAAGTGAACACTTGAATATTGCTGATTAATTCTTTAGTTCACTTTTGATTAGTCCTATACCATGGCGCAGAGTTCATATGATAAGACGTGCCGCTTATAATATTGGTGTCTTATGTGATGGGGGGGCCTTTGGGCTCCCTAAGGCTCCAGGGCCCAGTAGCAACTGCTACCCCTGCATCCTCTATAGCTACACCCCTGGTCACTACCGTTCATAGAACTGTTCCCAACCACCCTCGGTCATATTAACAGTACATATTGCTCAGCTCTGTGCAAAACACAAGTTCAGTCCCAGATCACCAAGTGGCCACAGAGTCCCAATTCTTGTTGTTCAAGGGTACTGCTGCAGCGTCTGAGGAGCAGGCCCACAGCTGAGCAGATAGGGGGGTAGATTGTGGCCTTGTCACGGGGCCCCACCATCTCTGCACCTTGAACTACCTCAGACTAGACTACTTAGCAGCAGAGGCGTAACTTGAAGCTCCTGGGCCCCAATGCAAAACCTGGAATGGGGCCCCCAACTATAATGCTTTATTCATAGTACTGGGCTCCCTATATGGAGAAGAGAGGCCTTATGGGCCCCCTAAGGCTCCTGGGCCCGGGTGCAACCGCATCCCCTGCATCCTCTATAGTTACGCCCCTGCTTAGCAGACAACCTTGCAAACACATTTAAAATAAGGTCAAATGACACACAAGATACATTTTTCATACAGTTAACCTATTCAAGACAAATGCAATCACACTTATGGAGGGGCCACTACACTGGCCCCCAAAGAAAGCTTAGCATCAACTTGCAGTAGTATTCCATTTTTAAGTATACTTTACACTGTTCTTACTTAACCACACATAGGTCAATCTTAACAGACCAACTTCAAGTTGTCACAAGTTAACCTCACCATGTAACACAACCTACCAGTTGTACAATAAATGTAACCAGGAGGAGCTTCCAATGCAAATATGAACAGCCTAAATGTCTGACGGTATTATTTGACCCTTACATAGTGGTAATATCGGTGTTTGTGCGGTTTATTAACAGTAACTATTCTAATCCCCAAGATTAGACTAAATTCCAAGCAGCACAGAAGCATTTTAGAGTATCTTGACGTGGGGCGGATTGGCTGCAGAAATGTTGCACCATATTGGTGTAGAACGTGTGTACTTACCTTCTCCATCTTCTCCATTCTGCAGCAAAAGTTGATATGCTGCTAATTTTTAAAAGTGTGACGCATGTCAAATTCCGCTGCAGAATTTTTATACAGGTGTGGATGAGATTTCTGTAAATTCTACTTTACTGCTCACACTGTATATTTCCTGCATGCAGAAAATATATAGCAGCGCCATCCCACCCCGTAAGAATGTGCCACTCCCCCCCCCCCCCCCCCCATTTTCGTTTTTGCCTTCTACCTTTTACAAAATCATAACTCTTTTTCATCCATCGACAGATGTCGGAGTTGTTTGTTGCCGGATGAGATGTACTATTACCATATGCACTGCATTAATGTACTGCAACAAAAATGACACGATAACTATTCTCTGGGTCAGTACGACGATAGAAAGGAATTTCAAAACATTAAATGTAAATTTGGTGCCACTCACCGTCTTATGACAGCTAGAACTTTTATTTTTCCTTCCACAGTACTGCGAGGGCTCATTTTTTGTGGGACGTCCTGTAGTTTCCGTTTGTACCCTTTTGGAATACATAGAACTTTTTGATCACTTATGAATTTTTTTTCTTGGAGACGGGTTGACTAAAAAAAAAGCGTAATTCTTGCATTTTTACATTTTTTTTTCTGACGACTTCATCGTGCGGGGTAAATAATGCATTACTTTAATAGATCGGACTTTTACGGACACAGCGATACCAAATATGTATTTTTGATATTAGATTTTATTATGAATATGGCAAAAGGTTTTTTTTTAAATTTTTTACTTTATTTTTTTTAGCAAACTTTAAAAACTTTTTTTTTTCAGCTCCCAGAGGGGACAACAACTTTCGCTGCTTTTAATCGCTCCTGCAGCATAATGTAATGCCGCAGCATTACGTTATACTGCGATCTGACTGGCATTCCATGGAGCCACCCCACAGCCATGGCTTGATGGGCAATTTGCAATGATAGCTATGGGGCCTTTCAGGAGGCCCCGATTGCTATGACAACCACAAGGCAACCCCCGATCAGCTGGGGTATTTAAATGCCGCTGTCAGAATTTATGACGGTATTTAATGGGTTAACCGCTCCGATGAGCGGCGCGGCTTATTGGAGCTGTTAAGGGCAGGTGCCGGCTATAAGAAACATCCTGCACCTGCGTTTTATGGAGTGGGATCACACCACGATCTCCCTTCATACATACCCCAGAGCTGCAGGATGTAACTGTACACCCTGCAGCATTAAGAGGTTAAAAGAACCATTGCAACCCTTGGTTGCATTGCTAAAGGGAACTGGGTCGAGACTCCCTATGACTGGGGACACTGTTGGGTTTGGAGGCTGTGGTCCAGTCTGTCCATCACCAATAGTGCTGGCCCTGGCTCTAACATTGCTTTGGGGGGCAGAAACAGACAGAATTAGGGCAGTTTGTGTAGGTCGGTAAAAAGGTAGGGAAGGTGCTGGAAAAGTGAGGAGCCAAAAGTGTCTGGACAGAAAGTGGGAAAAGTGAACAACTACCATCAGAGATGACGTCGCCTGTGATCACTGCATATAACTGTACTGTGATCACATACAGCCGGGAGAGCGCCTGCATAGAACTGGTATTTACCTCTATGGTCACTGTATAAAGGTAATGTCTGGGTAGTGATTTTTATCCAGTAACCGTTTACATCTTTATCCATTTAGTCGGGGCAACTCTCTGACACTTTACGGATTGGCCTTCCCCACACGGTTCTGTTATGTACAGCTTCTTTCAGTTTGATCATTTGCATGTTGGTGTCGGCTCTGATACCGTGTTTCCCCGAAAATAAGACAGTGTCTTATATAAATTTTTGTTCAAAAAGGTTAACTTTTTTACATGTATAGCTGCCTGGGCACAATTTAAATTTACTTTTTTAATTAACTGTTAGCAGGGCTTAATTTTGGAGTATGGCTTATATTTCAAGCATCCTCAAAAAGCCTGAAAAATCATTTTGCATCCCTTAAAAATTCTGGAAAATCATGTTATGTCTTATTTTCAGGGGATGTCTTATTTTCAGGGAAACAGGGTAGTATCCAGTCAGCCTGTTCTTTGGTGGCCAGGTCTTCTTTTGACCACTCCAAGCATTATCAATGTTTAATGAATTAGCTTGCTGAAGTGGCTGAAGTATGAGAGTCTCTTGATGCGATCTCGGACTATTTTGCTCGTGATCTTCTCAGTCCAAGGAATTCGTAGGAGTTTCCTCTAGCACCAAAGTTTCAATGCATCAATCTTTCTCCGGTCCGTTTTCTTCAGTATCCAACTCTCGCAGCTGTAAATTGTGATTGGGAAGATGATTGCATTGGCTATCATTGCAATGCTTAAGACTGTTTGCACATTTAATCTATACTTAATATTGCGTGCGATCTAGCGCAATTCATCTTTAATTTTGGGTCTTAATCTTTCCTCGGGTTGAAAATCAACCGCAGTGGAGAATCAAGTTTGGAACTGCTTTGATTTCTTCGTTGTTGACTTTTCCTGTACGGTTACCGTCTGTTGTCATAATCTTAGTTTTCTCAATATTGAAGTATAGGCAGGCTTCTTCACTTCAACTTTTAGTATCAGTTGTTCAACATCTTCCCGAGTTTCTGCCAGCAAGGTTCTTGATATTTCTTCCTCCGATCTTGACTTTGATGTTGGATTCATCTAAATTGCATTGCCTTAAGATCGCCTCTGCATACAGGTTGACCAATGCAGGGGATAAGATGAAGCCTCGGCGGATGCCTATGCCGATTTTGAACCATTCTGTGTTACCATTGGAAGTCCTAACTGTAGCCTCTTGATTTGCATAGGACTTTCTGAGTTGCCCTAAATGTCCCAGGCACGGCCAGAGCTTGTCATGTTCAATGCAATCGAGGGCTTTGCTGTAATCGATAAAGCATATGTACATCATGGAGTTCACGTTCCACTATCGCTGTCATGCGTTTGTGTAAATCTTCAGTAGGATTTTGCTTGCATGCGATATTAGGGCTAACCTGCGGTAGTTTGCGTATTCTCATTGGTCTTTTTGGAAAGGGGCACAAAAACGGACCAGTTTTTGGGTCACGATTTGGGTTTCCTAAATCTTGCAAGAGTGCAGTTAGCGTCTGGACTGACTGTTGCATACCTGACGAGCTGCTCAAGCTCCTGATTCCAGGGGCTTTCCGATTTGGTAGCTGATTCAGTGCCCACTCAACTTCATCCACAAGGATATCCGGTTCTAACGTGTTAGTTCTTCTGTTGGCGGTTGATGGTTTCTGCGATCGTTTGTGTAGAGTTCTTCTGTATATTCCCACCATCTAGGCTTGATTTGTTCAGGATCATGTAATTCCTTTCCAATCAGAACAAAAATTAAGGTTGTATTGCGCGATGCAAAAGGAGCACAAGGCCTTTGGACATCAGTGAAGCTCTCTGGTGGGTCCTTTTTTGTTTGCTTCCAATTCCAGGCATGTGCACTTCAAAACCATTAATTGTCTTTTCTCACTTTCTGCTGAAAATGGGAATTTATCCACTGGAAATCATCCGTTTCAAGTAGCTTTTGCTTCTCGTCGCATGTCGACGATTTGGATGGTGTCTGCTGATGGCCCGGTTGTTGCATAGTATATTTTCGTTTGCTGTTTCAATAGTAATGCTTTTAATTTCCTTCCAGAGTTGGTCTGGCTCTTTTTCAAAAGGTATTCAAAACGATTGTTACTTGTGCTGCGTGAGCGAGAGGCGCTGAATCAGCGTTGAACTTCAATGCTGCTGTTTTTCTGTGATTGCAGAATGTAGTTTGATTTTGGCAACAAGCAGTCGGTAATCAGAACGGCAAGCTGCGTCTGGGAAAGTTTTTGCTGCTAGTTAATCGTTTTTCTTGGCAAAATTGGAAAAGTCGATCACTGGCATCATTTCTTTCTCCTAAGCCAACTTTTCCTACTATTGGTGTTTCTTCACCACTTTTTGAATTGAAAATCGCCAATTACGTAAACAATGTCCTTTCTTGAGATTTGCTGCAAGGTTTTTTGGACGTCACCATAATATTTTTCTATTTGTTCACCCGTGGCATCAGTGGTAGGGGCATACATTTGGGTTACGGATAAGGCGGGAGGTTTTCCCTTGATGCGGATGGTCAGGATTCTGGTCGCGTATAGCATGGAAACTATGGGCAGCTTTACTAATCCTTTTGTATGCGATACCATTCCTTACAATGTTTTCATTTGCTGAGTAGTAGACTGTGGAATCGCTGCTGGTGAAGTATCCGTTCCCTGTCCAGTGAAGTTCACCGATCCCCAGAAGGTCGATGTTTAGACATTATGAAGAATGAATCTCAACGATTAATTTGCCATGTTCATTCCATGTTCCAATTTTATACATTTTAGTAAAGCGCGGGCGATCTTTCACCACATCAGTAGGCTGACACTCGGATGGGTTTTACCCCGTGTCACAAATTCCTGAGATACTTGAAACTAGTCGTTGCTCTTCCCCAGTAATCCTGTGGGTACTTTCCAGCCTGGAGGGGCCACTGTCCAGCAGATCTTCAAACGTGATTTTAAGCAAATCCACAAAGTATTTTGGTGGTGTGTAGTGCAGCAGGTCACCACATCTTTCTGCACCAGTCCCCATTTTTCCAGGCTTGGGACTGATACATGGCTGTGCTACGAATATTGTGTTTAGTTGATCCCACGACCGTGTGGTAATAACATTGTGGTGGTATTATCCAGTCACTATGTAGATAGTATTGCGTTATTATTGGTAGCAGAGGCGTAACTTGAAGCTCCTGGGCCCCAATACAAAACCTGTAACAGGGCCCCCAACTATAATGCTTTATTCATAGTACATGGCTACCTATATGGAGATGAGAGGCCTTATGGGCCCCCTAAGGGTCCTGGGTCCGGGTGCAACCGCATCCCCTATAGTTACGCCCCTGATTAGTAGTGTACAGTGTTTTTCCGTGGTAATATTATTCAGTTACTATGTAGTGGTAAGGGTCATGGTATTATTTGGGCCTTGTACAGCATAGTGGTAATACTGGACAATGTATAAAATAAAAAATAAAAAACATGTTTGGGTGTTCTCTGCCGCTCCACTTGACACTTGAACTTGTGATGCTTTGATCGCTGCTGCAGTACAATGTAATACCATAGTATTACTTTATACTGCGATCTAACAGGCAGCTCTGGGGGCTTTCAGAAGGCCCTTGACTGCTATGGCAAGCAAACAGATCTCATTGTGGGGGGCATTTAGAATTCCCTGAACTCCGATCGGGGCATTTAAATGCCACAATCAGAATTAATGGTGACACTTAAACGGTTAACAGCTGTGACCGGTGTTGAAGCTGATCATGGCTGTTGCCGGCGGATGTCATCCCCCACCATACAAACCCTGAACCTCCATGATGCAACTGTACATCCCGGAGCGGTAAGGAGTTAAACACGGTTTGATGGTAATCGTTGCTCCGAGTATAGCAGAAGCCTTGATAACGAGACATGTATGTAGTAAAAGCATAGAGTATTTCAGCAGAGAAAGTGTTGATCGGGCTGGGAGGTACTTAGTCGAAAGAGCAGGTTCCCCAGCAGCAGAGTATTGCAGGAGAGGAGGATGGCGGTGATGATGATGATGATGGTGGTGGTGGTGATGGTGATGGTGATGGTGATGGAGTTACACAGTAGAAGTAGCAGGGAGTAGTCAGCATAGTTTAGTACACGTTGATAAGGACTGAGATCCAGAGAATGATGTAAACAGGAGATCAGGATGGAGCGTCTGCCAGAGATGCGCGGTGCCAGCTGTTCGTACATGCAGATCTTGGATGTCTCTCATCTCAGCTGCCGCTCCGTCCACCTCGTAGGGAGAGCTGCGCATCTACACAACCAAGATGACTTGGCACGAGATTCAGCTACCTCATCCAAAACTTGCTCACAATGTTTTGTCAGGATACTTCCTGGAGACCCTGCTCGATAAATCTAATTATCTGGTTTTGGTTCCCTTTCTTAAAGGGCTAGTACTCTTAAAATCAATGAGGCAGGACTTCCCTAAGTTAACCAATTCATCCTATGTGACATACATCTACATCCCAGAGGTGCAGGTTGGGTATGAAGCGGGCTTAGGACTTTAGCCTGCAGCATGGCTCTTGTTTGAAACAGCTGACACCCACTGCAAATAACCGTGATCAAAGTTAGCTGACTGGCACGCAAGTCGTCAACCGGAGAGAAGTGCCCCTTGGACTCCCCATCAGCACCTTTGATGTGCTTGCTGTTTTCCATTGCACCTCTGGGCCTCGTAAAAGATATCAGGGCTGCCATGTGTTTAACAATATTAAGCCATGATTGTGGCATGGCTTAATAGGTGAAAAGTACAATAGGTATTGCAGTTTATTATAGAAGCTATCAAATGATCACAAGTTTAAGTATTCTAAGAGGACAAAAAAAAAAAGTAAAATGAAGTTAAAAATTTCTACAATGAGTATATACGGTAATTTGTAATTGTGTTCTTGAGTATAAGCCGACTTTTTTCAGCACATTTTTTTATGCTGAAAAAGTTCCCTTCGACTTATACTCAAGTGAGGGACTTGCTAAAAAAAACAAACAAAAAAAAACACCACACACACACTATTCACCACCCAGCCAGTGTCTGTCCCTGACGCGATTGTCTCCCCAGCGGTGCAGCAAGCTGCTATGTAATTCTCCCCATCGTCCTTGAATTCCGCCGTCAGCAAGTAAGCGCTGTGATTGGATTGAGCGTAGGCTAATCACAGCCGCACTCGATCATTTAAAGCCATTCAGTGAATGACATCGCTAAATGGCTGTGATTGGTTTATCGAGCGCCGGCTGTGATTGGCTGGCGCTCGATCCAATCACAGTGCATACTTGCTGACAGCGGGGGAATTCAAAGCCGAGCAGAGAGATGACAGAGGGAAGAATTACATAGCAGCTTGCTGCACCGATGGGGAGACCATCACGCCGGGGACACAGATCCTGGCTGGGAGGGGAGTATTGCGTTTTTTTTTTAACCTAGTCTAGCTAGGCTTATACTCGAGGCACCTAGTTTTCCCAGTTTGTGGTAAAATTAGGTGCCTCGGCTTATACCCGAATATGTACGGTATTTAAAAGAAAAAAAAAAATTCCCTATAAAACAAGCTACATTAAAAAAAACGACAATCGCATTGCCATGTTCAAAAAATCCCATACTAGCCCTGACTATATAAGCATTGACTCCTATGAAACAGGAAATCCTGTTTCTAAACAGTCATGGCTAGGGCTTATTTCTCAGCGCTTCTTAATGGTGACTTTGGTGGACCATTGAGTGAGTAAATGCGTTTGACATTATTGGTGGGACTGTAGTTGTCTTCATATAAGATTCAGAGTCACACAACCACCGATATAACAAACCCAACAATAAATGTCCAAGACAGGACCGCAGAGATCATTAAATAATATTTGTAATTCTCAATAAACTATAATAAAAGGAACATGAAGGAAATGCAGCATCATAAATAGGGCAATACATCAGTTTTAATGATCGTCTCTGCAGTCCGGTCTTGGACATTTATTGTTGGGTTTGTTATATGGATAAATGCATTGCGGTCCCCCAAATAATTACAGATCCAGCCCCCTAAATAGAAACAGACTTTTTAAAAATACAGATACTTACAAGCTGATACTCTCTCTCCCTCTTTCAAGGTTAGCAGCTCCACTCACTGGCTTGAAGGCTATCACAGATATGGAAACATGATTTCTCCTTCTATAGTAACAGGACCTGCAGAGATATGATCATATGACTAGATCTGTGCAGCTCCTTCAACACTAAAAGCTCCTACACACATCTGAAGTCTTTACACATTGAAGTCTCATTGTACGGTTTCTGAGATTTGCCGCAAAAGCGCAACAAGAACGCAACTTGCAATAAGTGTTTGTCCCCATCGCTAAATCTTTGTTGTAATGCGATTCCCTAGGCAGGTGTATGCCTTCACTTACCTATTTGTCTACATATATGGCTTCTGTCGCCAATGAAGACAGCCAAGGGAATCTAGAGTGTTGATGCAAGTATTCAGCCACTCACAATAATTAATAGTTTTCCAGTAGCTCGTAGCAATAGGTTTTCTTGGTATTATATGGGTGCTGATATGGGATTGATACGATAATGTGGAAACGGTTGCAGGCACTTCTGGATCCATAAGGCTTTATGACTAAAATAGTCGTATTACGCATTTACAATTGCAGTCAAAATGATTCAACTTCTGTTGCAAATTAGGTTTATTCGCCAAGTTTACAAACTTTCAGCTGTTTGCAAATAATTAAACCAAAACAACTTAAATATCCCAACACAATTAATATAACAAGTGGTTTCTTCACGTTTAACACTAAATGCCACTTTTCGTGCTGCAGTTTCAGAATTATTCAATCGCCTGAACAGAATAAGAGAGTACACATTTACAAATCTGCTGTTGTCTAAAGCACACCTGATGCAACTAATCAAGAGCTTCATCAGTCGCATCAGCTGTGGGAGATAAAACACATCAAGTACCTGGATGGGCTAGGGTTTGTTGACTGACGTTTGGCCAAGTCAAGAGAACAGTCCAGAAAGTTATAAGAGATCATTGCCATGCATAAACAAGGAAAAAGACACAAAAAGATGGCAAAGGCGCTGGATGCTCCTCGAGATACAGTTGGAGGCATAATTTGCAGATTCAAAGATAAAGCAACACTGGCTACACTACCTGGACATGGCAGAAAGAGGGAGCAATTACCGGCTGCCATTGAGGAAGTTCCAGGTCAAAAAGTCTTGAGTGACTGGAAAAGACCTGCAGCGAGATGTGATGGTATCACATATCACCACATAGAGATTAATATGAACATACCAACACCAACTAAAGACCCGTACAAAGATAAATATGACCAATACTAACACAATATATGGGCCAAGTAATACTTCCACACCATGATCACATATTACCACCATAATTCTGAACAACAATATACATAGACCAGTATTACCCCCAAACTGTGACCATGTATCGATATACGATCTGCAGAATGCATGTGTAGAGCTGGCATATAAGTGATTACAATACAGTTATGTGCAGTGATCACAGGTGACTCTCTGACTGGAGTCATTCAATTTTTCTTTTCTTCTCCATTAGGCTCAGATGCCATGATGTCTTCTCCTGGTCACAATTTGACCCACAGACATCTTTGATTTCTCAATTTTCCAGCCACCTGGCTTTGTTTGCTAAGCCTCTACATAATCTTCCCATCCATAGTGCCCCACTAAATAATAATGGCCGTCATGGCCTCCATTAATTAAAACTGACCCCCACTGCCTAAATGAACTTAGAATGCTCCCCATTACTCAAATTTAGGCTATTACATGACCGTTACCGGTAACCACTGGCGCTTACATTTTCCCAACAATTGCCGGGCTGCACCGGCAGCCTAACGAATAATTGCCTTTTAGGCTCAAATTAACTAATAATTCTCTTCATGCAGTTAACTAGTAATGTTCTTTACAGATTAAAACAGAAAACTGATCTACTCACCTCATCTGTGTCTTAGCTCCTGCTCCGGGCCTCTGCAGTCCGCACCACCTGCACCGCTCACCTGAGTACCTCCTGGTAGAGCGATCAGGTAATCACTACAGTCAGTTCCTGACCTCAGCAATGCTGAGGCTGAGTATTGGCTGCAGCAATCACGTATACAGGTCATGTGATCGCTCTACTAGTAGGTCCATGGGTGAGCATTGCAGGCGGCACTGACTGCAGAGGCCCGGAGTAGAAGGGGCGACACAAGTAAGGCGAGTATATGTTTGTTTTATTTCAGGACACTTCTCCAATTCAATAAAAAAAAAAAAAAAGTCGGCCCCAGGACCTGACCGATCCGTTGGGATTTTTTCCAGTGGGTTTAATGGCCAATCTATCCCTCATATCACTGGTACGTTATTCAATGGGCACTAGTTTATAGCTTCTACTAGAATTAATATGTGAATGTCACCTTAAATTAGCATAAAAATGACAAACAAAGATGGCTATACGACTTCTCTGACTACCTGGTGCAGACTGTGTATAATATGCATCAGTCTAAGACACTACACCTGGTTTGATTGGTCAGTGTTGTCCACATGAGCAGTTCTGACCAGTCAGAGACGCATGAAGTGTCTTGTACACTGTGCATAGTATGCATCCGTAGTCTATCAGGTAGTTAGAGTAGCGATACGGCCATCTTTGTTTCTCCAGACACGGAGGGTCACTTTAACCTTAATGTAGCTGCAATTATAGTTACCTCTACTGTGTGGAAAAATGTTGATTAGGCAGGAGTATATATTCTGGGAGGAGACCAATGCTGAAAACCAAATGGGTTATATGTGTCTTGAATCATACCTACCAACTGTTGAGTAATAAGAGGGGCATGTTTTAGGAAAGACCACACCCCCTTTTACACTAAGCCACATCCCCTGTATCCTGTAAAAGTGCCCTTCAGTGACCCCCTCACAGTAATAGTGACCAAATCTGGGATGGCTGAAACACGTGCATAAATATTGCAGTGTAGGAAACTAGCAATGGAATGATCACATCTTTAAGTCTACTCAAGGGGCAAGAAAGAAAGAAAGTTTAGATTAAAAAACAAGAACATTCCCTACAAACTCCTTTCTGAAAATAAACAAAATATATACACATTACTTATCACTGCGTTCATAAAGAGCTGCACTATAAGAAAATTGTGCATCTGTGATACAGCCCAGCGAATGACGTAATAAAAAGTGCCAGAATTGCCATTAATCCGAATCTCAAAAATATGCAATAAAAGTGATGAAAAACTGACATGTAGCCTCAAATGGTACTTAGGTCTTTTTGTGGGACAAGTTGTAGTTTTCACAACATGTTATGGGTCGTTGAATGTGATGATGCAATGATGCCTTGAATTCAATGAATGGCTAAGCGCTGCCTGTAATTGGCTGAGCGCTGCCTGTGATTGGTCACAGCGCTTAGCCAATTAGAGGCAGCGCTTTCTAGGGGTGTGGATTCTTCAATCCCTGGCCTCCAGCAGACGACTGCCGAGGCCGGAGAAAAGTGCTTTTCTAGGTGAGTAAATTTTTTTCCCCCCTTACAGCTAGGGGTGATCTTCAGGGAAGGGCTTAAATTTCAAGCCCTTCCCCAAAAATCACAGCGGTGGTGGCCTTCATTCCATTGCTTTCAGTGGGGCTGCAGCACCACCGGCCCCATTGAAAGCAATGGGCTAGCATTGCGGTCCTTTGCCACAGCTGTGACAGGGCATTCCTTCATCCTCGCGGTCACTGCAGGGATGAAGGAATCCCCTGCCATAGCTGTCACAGCTGTGTCAGGTAAGCGCAATGTACTCCATTTTTTTAAATAGGGCTGGCGCTGCTGTCGCCAGCATTGAAAACAATGGGTGACAGCGCAGATTTTTCTTAGCACTGTGAGGCTGGAGTGAAGACAATGCAAATGGGAATTAAACCTTTGAAAATCATTGGTTTCATTATCATGCGTTTTCACACTCTCACATCACAAAGAAGTCTATCGCCAGTGGGTAGGAGCCCTTAAGGTAATCAAATGATCACATTGTGACGTTCCTTGTGGGACTAAATATATAACGGAATAAATGTTAATAAAGTTTATTAAAAATACACACCGTAAAAAATTTTATTTTGCATCTATGAATAAAAACACGCAGCATCTCTGCAATCATGACACATATTACAACTACCTCCATACTGTGACTGTACAAAGCCGCCAAATCAGGACCACATAATGATGATTATCGCCATACAGTCACTAAACAAAGACCACTACAAAGATCAATATCACCAATAATAAACACTAAGAGGCCCAAATTATACCAGCATTCCACGATCATGTACTACCACAACATAGTGACGGAATACTACTGCCATACGGTTACTGAATAAAAAACACTATTACCAATAACACTATAAGAGGCAAATAATACCCACAGAGACTGACCAAATAATTCCATCGTTTTACTGAAAAAAAAAAAGTTCATACAAACACCAAGACTACCCCCATAAAGTGACCAGACAGCTGTAGATGCCAGCTCATAGTATCAATAGATAGACGCTCTGCAGACTGTATAAGTGATTACAGCACAATTATCTCAAGTGATCACCAATAACATCCCCTCTGACTAAGGTAATTCAATTTCCCTTTTCTCCTCCATCCAGCCCAGATCACAATCTTTCTCTGCAGAATTTGACCCAGACATCTGTGACGCCTCAATTTTCCAGCCACATGCCATTGTCTTCCCCACCTGTACATAATACTCCCATCCATAATGCTCCAGATAGTAATAATGCATAATAGTATTCCCTTTTTGTGTTCCCTGTAGGTCCCAGACAGTATGTACCACGTTTAGTGCCCCATACACAGTAAGCGTGTGCCATTTTATGCCCCTACTCAGTCGTCGTCATCCTTCATCTCCCCTATTTAGTAATAATGATAATGCCCCTTCTAGCTTGCATTCAGTAAAAATGCCCCTCAGGACCCCCTTTAAGTAATAATGACCCTTATAGTCTCCGATTAGTAATAAACGTTTCCCATCATGGCCATCTTGGTGCAATAACTGGACGTAGTGATCATGTAATCGTGCAACGCAGAAGTCCTTTCCTGGGGGGTTTAACCCTTTCCAATCCACTGTCTGACGTCTGAAGACATTCTGATTGCAGGCTGTTCAGCTGCGATGTCAGAAGACGTCCAGCAGGGTATTCTTACTGTATAATACTGTTGTCGGGCGCCTTTCCAGCATGACCCATACCGCAGTAGTGGCTTTAGCCAGCCAATGGCGCCATTGTATAATGGCAGAAAGAGAAAGCCCCCTAGGAAACCCTGAATCCAAAATTGGATTGCAAAGGGTTAATGTGCAGTGTTGCCCCTGCTTACGGCAGCTATTACATAAAAATAATCTTTAGCGTTCTGCTTTTGAACCCGGACATACAGAATATCTTTGTGAGAAATGGCTGTAATTACTAAACAGATAATACAATCATTTTGCTCTTGAACTGAAGCAGAGACGACCCGCCAATCACATTCTGATTCCTGCATCAGATCTACTGTGGGGCTATACAAAGACTTAACGATGGAAGTTACATCCCCGTCCAAATACTTGTGGTGGGGTATTCTGTACAGGTGGGTCCACACTGGCGATTCAGCCCACTAGTGCAGAGGATGTGGCTCCAACCCTCTAGGGGCCCGATGACCTCTCCACTATGCAAGAGAACAGCAGGACTTTAAGGCCTCATGACTGCGGCAAAATATTGCAGCAGAATCAGACCCAGAGCCCCCCTGCGAGTGTCTAGTCCGGTGAACCAGCATGCGCAGTGCAAGATGTGCTGGGCGCTGACACAGATTCCGCTCACGGCGGAATATCACGGGACAAACGACTTCCATTGACTGTCCGTGTGTTCTTCTGCATAGAATAGAACATGCTGCGATTATCCCCCAGGGGCAGACGAGAATCATTAAACACAGCATGTCTATGGATGGACATAACTGCGGAATTCGTGGCGGGTGCCTGGCCGCGATTTCCGCAGCGATAATCCGTCAGTGGGCATTAGCCCTAAATGGCCGCTGACCTTTACGAGAGCCCTGGTGCAGATTCACACATTAGGGTCTTGGGACTTCTAGCTTCGACACTCTGATTTTGAAGGATGGGTTGTGCACTAAGGGTGGGGGTCACACGGCCATGTTTGCATAGGTAGTAGTGCAGACGCTAAACAGAGAATACGACCCAGTGATTTCAATGGGTTCATCTCATGTGTGTGTTTAGCATGGCATTTAGTGCAAGTGCAAAAAAGTAGGTCCTGCTCTATTTTCCTGCTCTTCGCACAGCAAAAGTGCCATAGAAGTCTATGGGAGGTGAGAAAATACAGAAAAAAGTAGTAACTCCCTCGCCCTTATTTTGAGCTGTCATGTTAGTCTTTGGGAGCTTGCTGTGTATAATGGACAAAGATAGAGCAGCACCCATCTTTTCTCGGACCAAGCGTTTGCACGGCAAAAACACGTTTTCTTGAACAAATCTATTAAAATCAAAGGCATCACTTTATTGCGCTATACGGGTGGGATTTTCACGTACGGAAATGCTTCCACAAATACATTCGTCTGAAACCCCCCTCAGGGCTCACTCCCGTGGGTGTATGGGGGCTGCAGATTACGCACCCCTAAAAGCCCGTTGATTTAGGTCCATTAAGATATGCATTTATTCCTGTGCGTTCTGCACACGTAAAAAAAGCGCATCATATCCTATTTTGGCGTGTTACATGCATGTGATAACCTCATTACAGGTTATGGATGTTTAAAATGTGCGGCAGCTGCACGTGTTACATGTTGATGTAAGGCTAACTCCACACGGGTGATCGCGATTTTGCCGCGATAAAAATCACAGCAAGCTCGCATATTTACTCACTGTGATTTGTGAGGTCAGCGATGCTTTTTTATGGAGAATCTCCCATCGCATCGCTGCCGCCAAAGATAAAACCGCACCATAAATTTGCGCAATTTTTTTGAGTGAAAAAGTCAATGGGACTTTGTAAAGGTTTTGTAGTGTCATTGGAGCTTTGTAACGCAAAAGCATGTTGCGATGCGATAAGAAACCTCCATAAGCACACGAGTGGGATGGGGGGGGGGCGGGGGGAGGAAAATCACACATTGAAGATAATGCATGCTGGGATTTTTGGTTCTCTCAACATCACATCCGTGAAAACATCGCAGATGAGAAGGAAACTATTGTAAATCCTTGGTTTCACAACATACTTTTTTACGGACTCTTGCATCAGACGAAAATCACACGAAAATTGCCCGATTTTCTTCCGTGTGAAACCACCCACCCGGTGTACTGCATATAATGCGCGTGACAGAATTTGAACGTGCAAATACGGCGGTGTGAATCCAGCTTTAGAGGCTCTGGGCTTATTTGTAATTGGAATCTAATACACTGAGGAATAATGTATTAATGTGCAGTAACACTATGAGGATTTGTATCCTCTGCAGCCGAGCAGCGAGGGATGAAGACTTTACATAATCAACTCGGGGTTCAGATATAAAAAACACTTGGTAAAGCCTTAAAATCCCTGGAAATAGGACTCAGATGACTTCTAGGACCGGCAGTTTGGACTGGCTCACCCTCACTCATGAATTCATCTCATCATTCACTGCTGTATAGAAAAGATCAAAGGATTTGTCAAGAGGACCAAACCCCAGTCCATCACAATTACTGCTGTTGCTGCACCATTATTTCCCCAGTTATCCTTTCAGGACTATAGAACCAATTATCAGAGACCAATTACCAGCTCCAGGGAGGAAGGGGTTAAAACTGCTATGGTTGTTAGAGAGAGACCGGAAATGGATTCTAAATGAATGCATATAACTATAGTATGTACCTCAGAGACGTAACTCTACTAATACAGACTGTACATATATAATTATATGCAGGGTTATATCAGCATTGCTCATATCAGTATATACAAGAAGCCATTTATACCAGCAGTTCGTATATCATACAGATGTAGCAAAGTTCAATATGTTAAATAAACTATGGCACATACCCGTTTCCGCTCCTACGGACAATATACTATCATACTACCCCCCTATGTACAAGAATATAACTACTATCATACTACCCTCCTATGTACAAGAATATAACTACTATCATACTACCCCCCTATGTACAAGAATATAACTACTATCATACTACCCCCCTATGTACAAGAATATAACTACTATAATACTGCCCCCCTATGTACAAGAATATAACTACTATAATACTGCCTCCTATGTACAAGAATAGAACTACTATAATACTGCTCCCTATGTACAAGAATATAACTACTATAATACTGCCCCCTATGTACCAGAATATAACTACTATCATACTACCCCCCTATGTACAAGAATATAACTACTATAATACTGTCCCCCTATGCACAAGAATATAACTACTATAATACTGCCCCTATGTACAAGAATATAACTACTATAATACTGCCCCCTATGTACAAGAATATAACTACTATAATACTGCCCTCTATGTACAAGAATATAACTACTATAATACTGCCCCCCTTTGTACAAGAATATAACTACCATCATACTGTCCCCTATGTACAAGAATATAACTACTATCATACTGTCCCCTATGTACAAGAATATACTGACCATAATACTGCTCTTATGTACAAGAATATACCTACTATAATACTGCCTCCTATATACAAGAATATAACTACTATAATAGTGCCCCCTATGTACAAGAATATAACTACTATAATACTGTCCCCTATGTACAAGAATATAATTACTATAATACTGCCTCCTATGTACAAGAATATAACTGCTATAATACTGCCCCCCTATGTGCAAGAATATAACTACTATAATACTGCCCCCTATGTACAAGAATATAACTGCTATAATACTGCCCCCCTATGTACAAGAATATAACTACTATAATACTGCTCCCTATGTACAGGAATATAACTGCTATAATACTGCCCCCCTATGTGCAAGAAATTCTTGCACATAGGGGGGCAGTATTATAGCAGTTATATTCTTGCACATAGGGGGGCAGTATTATAGTAGTTATATTCTTGCCAAGAATATAACTACTATAATACTGCCCCCCTATGTGCAAGAATATAACTGCTATAATACTGCCCCTATGTACAAGAATATAACTACTATAATACTACCTCCTATGTACAAGAATATAACTACTATAATACTGCCCCCCTATGTACAAGAATATAACTACTATAATACTGCCCCTTATGTACAAGAATAGAACTACTATAATACTGCCCCCCTGTGTACAAGAATATAACTACTATAATACTGCCCCCTATGTACAAGAATATAACTACTATAATACTGCCCCCTATGTACAAGAATATAACTACTATAATACTGCTCCCTATGTACTAGAATATAACTACTATAATACTGCTCCCTATGTACTAGAATATAACTACTATAATACTGCCTCCTATGTACAAGAATATAACTACTATAAATACTGCCCCTTATGTACAAGAATAGAACTACTATAATACTGCCCCCTATGTACAAGAATATAACTACTATAATACTGCCTCCTATGTACAAGAATATAACTACTATAATACTGCCCCTTATGTACAAGAATAGAACTACTATAATACTGCCCCCTATGTACAAGAATATAACTACTATAATACAGCTCCCTATGTACAGGAATATAACTGCTATAATACTGCCCCCCTATGTGCAAGAATATAACTACTATAATACTGCCCCCCTATGTGCAAGAATATAACTGCTATAATACTGCCCCTATGTACAAGAATATAACTACTATAATACTACCTCCTATGTACAAGAATATAACTACTATAATACTGCCCCCCTATGTACAAGAATATAACTACTATAATACTGCCCCTTATGTACAAGAATAGAACTACTATAATACTGGCCCCTATGTACAAGAATATAACTACTATAATACTACCTCCTATGTACAAGAATATAACTACTATAATACTGCCCCCCTGTGTACAAGAATATAACTACTATAATACTGCCCCCTATGTACAAGAATATAACTACTATAATACTGCCCCCTATGTACAAGAATATAACTACTATAATACTGCTCCCTATGTACTAGAATATAACTACTATAATACTGCTCCCTATGTACAAGAATATAACTACTATAATACTGCCCCTTATGTACAAGAATAGAACTACTATAATACTGCCCCATATGTACAAGAATATAACTACTATAATACTGCCTCCTATGTACAAGAATATAACTACTATAATACTGCCCCTTATGTACAAGAATAGAACTACTATAATACTGCCCCCTATGTACAAGAATATAACTACTATAATACTGCTCCCTATGTACAGGAATATAACGGCTATAATACTGCCCCCCTATGTGCAAGAATATAACTACTATAATACTGCCCCCCTATGTGCAAGAATATAACTGCTATAATACTGCCCCTATGTACAAGAATATAACTACTATAATACTACCTCCTATGTACAAGAATATAACTACTATAATACTGCCCCCCTATGTACAAGAATATAACTACTATAATACTGCCCCTTATGTACAAGAATAGAACTACTATAATACTGGCCCCTATGTACAAGAATATAACTACTATAATACTACCTCCTATGTACAAGAATATAACTACTATAATACTGCCCCCCTGTGTACAAGAATATAACTACTATAATACTGCCCCCTATGTACAAGAATATAACTACTATAATACTGCCCCCTATGTACAAGAATATAACTACTATAATACTGCTCCCTATGTACTAGAATATAACTACTATAATACTGCTCCCTATGTACAAGAATATAACTACTATAATACTGCCCCTTATGTACAAGAATAGAACTACTATAATACTGCCCCATATGTACAAGAATATAACTACTATAATACTGCCCCTATGTACAAGAATATAACTACTATAATACTGCCTCCTATGTACAAGAATATAACTACTATAATACTGCCCCTTATGTACAAGAATAGAACTACTATAATACTGCCCCCTATGTACAAGAATATAACTACTATAATACTGCCTCCTATGTACAAGAATATAACTACTATAATACTGCCCCTTATGTACAAGAATAGAACTACTATAATACTGCCCCCTATGTACAAGAATATAACTACTATAATACTGCTCCCTATGTACAGGAATATAACTGCTATAATACTGCCCCCCTATGTGCAAGAATATAACTACTATAATACTGCCCCCCTATGTGCAAGAATATAACTGCTATAATACTGCCCCTATGTACAAGAATATAACTACTATAATACTACCTCCTATGTACAAGAATATAACTACTATAATACTGCCCCCCTATGTACAAGAATATAACTACTATAATACTGCCCCTTATGTACAAGAATAGAACTACTATAATACTGGCCCCTATGTACAAGAATATAACTACTATAATACTACCTCCTATGTACAAGAATATAACTACTATAATACTGCCCCCCTGTGTACAAGAATATAACTACTATAATACTGCCCCCTATGTACAAGAATATAACTACTATAATACTGCCCCCTATGTACAAGAATATAACTACTATAATACTGCTCCCTATGTACTAGAATATAACTACTATAATACTGCTCCCTATGTACAAGAATATAACTACTATAATACTGCCCCTTATGTACAAGAATAGAACTACTATAATACTGCCCCATATGTACAAGAATATAACTACTATAATACTGCCCCTATGTACAAGAATATAACTACTATAATACTGCCCCCTATGTACAAGAATATAACTACTATAATACTGCCTCCTATGTACAAGAATATAACTACTATAATACTGCCTCCTATGTACAAGAATATAACTACTATAATACTGCCCCTTATGTACAAGAATAGAACTACTATAATACTGCCCCCTATGTACAAGAATATAACTACTATAATACTGCCTCCTATGTACAAGAATATAACTACTATAATACTGCCCCTTATGTACAAGAATAGAACTACTATAATACTGCCCCCTATGTACAAGAATATAACTACTATAATACTGCCCCCCTATGTACAGAAGAGAGGACTTATAAAATCAGTTGCCAATGTCCTATCATTCCCTGCACTACATTTTACACAAACTAAAAATTGCTCATCTCAATTAATACATTGGGTACCGATCCTTCAGAAGGTCGCGCTACTTTATCACGTCCAAATTAGCTGCGTAAAAATGCCCGTGTGCATAAGGCCTTAAAGGGAAGTGGTCAGCAGCTTTTTGCAATGCAATCCATGATAAATCTCTAAGAGCGCTGCCAATGACATTTCCTTACCGCTACTTCTAGTCCGTGTCGGTACCGATATACAATCTGCTTTTGAGGTTTTCCGGCGCTATATTCTAACTGATAACATTTTACATTAAAGTCCGTTTTTTCACTCAACGCCTGATCGCCCGTTCTCGATTAGCATGCATACAGAGGTCTCCTTTCCGTTGTAATCCTGCACTGGCGCCTTAGCAAACCCTGCCGCGCTGGCACATCTCAGCTGTCTATAGCTGTAACTTCAGTGGCGAACCGCGCATGCGCCTGGAGGATTGTTACTCCCAAGGTCAGATGACTATAGGAGTAAGGATTCTCAAGGTGCATGCGCAGTACGCCGCTAAAGTCTCAGCAAGTAAGGGAGAGCGGAGGTGCGCAGGCGCGGGCAGGGCGTGGTACGGCGCTACGCGGGATTGGAAGAGAAATCAGCATGCATGCCAATCGAGAGCAGGGCGAGCCTGGCGCTGACTTGCTTCAACTTTTAATACAGGAAAACTTCAAAAGCAGAAGGTAAAGGACTCGGGGCACGGGAATCTCATTAGCCACGCTGCAGGGGCCCCTTTAGACGGAATGATTACGGTTCAAAAAAAATAAAAAAATCATTCAAACGAGCAAAAGTGAACGATGATCATTCAGTATAAGCGCAGCCAACGACCGAACGGCGAATGATAATTGTTCGCTTTTTGTTGATCGTTCTTTTTTTGTAGCCATAAGAGCCATCGTTGGCTCGTTCACTAGTCGTCTGGGTTTATCAGCGCTCATTCAAGTCCTTCTCAGTCACTAAGGGCTTATTCACACGGGCATCGGCGGTTTTACAGTCACCCACTGGCGGCGTGAATGGGCGCACAAATCTAACGTTTGTGCGCCCGTTCAGATGGGCTGAGCCCGGGGTATATACACCAAGACCGCAATGGGACGGTGGGAGAGCTAGTGTGCTAAACTCCTGCCCCCCTCTCTGCAGCCAATGTGAGGGGGCGGGGCGGGGCGGGAGTTTAAACTAGCTCCGCCCCTCCTATTGCAACAGTTGGCAAGGGGCAGAGGGGAGGAAAGAAGGGGGAGGAAGTAAAAGCTCCCAGCAAAAATGCGCTATCGTGGCTGGCCAGGCGCTTTTACGCGGCAGGGGGGAAAATCGCCCGTCTGATCTGATGCTTTGGAATCCAATACATCAGATGGTAGCGTATATCGGCCGACTGTGAAAACGTTACAACACCTGGGAGTTTTGTATGTGAAGCCCATGCTTTCCTATGGGTTAATTCACAACTGCCATGTTTTGTAGCATGAGAAATCCTGAAAAATCCTACTGTCAAAGCCCTGAACTAAGCCCCAGCTGCAGGAAAAAAAACCCACCACATACATCACCTTAGAAGCAATGTCCGGCTCCGCTGCAGCTTCTCCCGGGGTCCCCAGCACTATTTTTCTTCATCTCTTCTGGTAAAAGATTTAAAAAATACCCGCCTCCTGGGAGCGCTGCCTCTGATTGGCTGAGGCTTAGCCAATCACACCCAGTGCTCGATGAACCAATCACAGCCATTCATTGAGCGCCGGCTCTGATTGGGTAAACATCAGCCAATCACAGTCTGCGCTTTAAGGAGACAGGGATTTTTCAATCCCCGGCCAGAAGAGATGAAGACGACCAGTGCCGGAGAACGGAGAGAAGCTGCAGCGGAGCCCCGAACAGCGCTTCTAGGTGAAGTATACTGTATTTATTTTTTCTGCAGCAACAAGGGTTGCCATTTTCAGGGTAGGGCTTATATTTCAAACCCCACCCCCTAAAAAAATCCTCGCATATAGCGCTACAAAATCGTGGTATTGCGAGAAACCGCAGCAATATGCCACGGCCCAGCTATGCGATATCGATGCGATTTGCTCGTGGGGATAACGTGTTGCCCGTGTGAATGAGGCCTAAGCATAATATATATATATATATATAAATATATTATAGCGTATTTTTTGCTCGCACATGCCATGCGCATTTGTGCACACAAGCATACTTCCATTGATTTCAATGGACAACTAGGTTTACTAGTTTGATATGTACTATGTTCGGGCGCAACAGGACATGCGTTATTTTTGTCTGAAATGCGTGCGCAAAAAGTGCATGTGACTGAACCCAGTGAAATCAGTGGGCTCTATTCAGTGTATTGCGCACACTAATTTTGCACATGTAATACGCAGTGCGAATGCGTTCATGTGAATAAGCCCTCAGGAACCTTTCACACAGGACAGGATTAGTCCGTGCGGACGGTCACAATATCGAAATTACGGACGTCTTGCGGAATTGTTATTGCAGATTGCGAACATACAGATGTAATTAAAGTCTACGGGAAAAAAGCCTAGAAATTCTGCAAGCATTCTGCAGTTAACACAACTAAATCTGCATGAAGGGCTCTTTCCCACGGGCGCTGCGATCTTTGGCTCGAAAATTCCATGAGCTAGAGAAGGCCGCGACCAACTCGCAGCTAAAATCACTCGTTTTCCCACCCAGTCACACGGCCGGGCGTGGCGTATATACGCCGCAGCCCGTAATTCCTTGCTAAGCGCTACTAAGGTCTCTCCTCCGCCCCTTGCCGGCTGATTGCGGTAATAGAAGATCCCATAGAAGCAATGGGAGGGACTTCAGCAGCGCCTGCCACCCTAAATTCCCTCTCCCTTCCTCCCCAGCCTATGGGAGTTGCCAGCAAGGGGAAGGGAAGAGACTTCAGCCGCGGCTCGCGTTTCTAAACACCCTCCCCCTTCACTGACGGCTCTATAATACTACCTCCTATGTACCTACGGTACGGCCTGCGTATTCCGGCCAAAAGACGTCCGTCATCGGCACCGTATACGCCATCTTTTCTGGACGGACGATTTCACACACCAGAAAATTGCGCATCTGAACGGATGCATTGGAATCCGGCGCTTCAGACGGTTGCGTTTTTTGGCCATTTGTGTGAATAAGGCCTAAATGACGGAATCCGTATCCGCGCTGCGTCCTGCTGACAACTCCGTCCCGTGTGAAAGGTCCCTCAAAGGTTCATCAGAGGCTGCATTGTTAAAAATTGATGACAGCTTCCCTTTAAAGTAGCAGACAGAACAGGATATTACACTCCCGGCTCAGCTTCATATAACCCCCCCAACCGGGAGGGAGCGGCAGAAACGTTATATTAACCCCTTCATGTCAGAGCTGGGTGCACGAAATGGAACAGAACTCAGTCTGGCAGATGATGCGGCTCTGAATCTCTAGAGAGCTGCATCTATATATATAAAATTGAATGTATGTCTGTCTGTGTGTTTGTCCTTTATGCGCTACTACACCATTCATCCGATCGCCATGAAACTTTGGGAAGTTGTTGAGTACACTCCTGGGAAGATTATAGGCATAGTACAACTATCCTATGATAAATGGCGCGCGTGCGAGCGTCGACAGTTATGCCCCCCCCACGTAGATCGTTTGATTTCCATCATTGCCACTAATTCTCTCACTTCCTGATGTCGTAGAAACATGAAATTTTGCACGGGCATTGATTATGTCATAAATAGGAAAAGCTAATGGGTCCCAACTCGATTATTCAATTCTAAGCGCAAAAGAACTAGTGTCCAAATTTTATGTACAGAATCTAATTCTCTCACTTCCCAATGTCATAGAAACCTGAAATTCGGCACGAACATTTATTATGTCATAAATAGAAAAAGTTAATGGGTCCCAACTCGATTATTCAATTCTAAGCGCCAAAGAATTAGCGTCCAAATTTTACGTACGGAATCTAATTCTCTCACTTCCTGATGTCATCTATATATATAAAAAGGAATGTATGTCTGTCCTTTATGCATTACTACATCATTCATCTAATTGCCATGAGACTTTGGGAAGTTGCTGAGTACACTCCTTTGAAGTTTACCGGCATAGTACAACTATCCTACGATAGGTGGCGCTCGTGCGAGCATCGTCGACAGTTATGCCCCCCAGACAAAGATCGTTTGATTTCCATCTCAAGCACAAAAGCAAAAGGCATTACGAGCGACGGGATGAGTGTTCAACTACAAAATGATGCATCCGCCGAACGTTTCGCAAGACAATTGCTGGATATTGAGAATCCTGAGGTAAAATGAAAGCTGTGCTGTGATTGGTTGCTATATATTATACCGCTGAGGTAACATGAAAGCTGCGCTGTGATTGGTTGCTATTATACTGCTGAGGTAACATGAAAGCTGCTGTGCTGTGATTGGTTGTTATATATTATACCGCTGAGGTAACTTAAAAGCTGCGCTGTGATTGGTTGTTATCTAGATATATAAAAACGAATGTATGTATGTATGTCTGTCTTTGCAGCAATGCACGACGGGTAAGCTAGTCTGTCATAAAGCACAGCTGCGTTTTCTACATGCTGCATAGCAGAGCTGTGTTTGTTAGATGTAGCAGAGTTGAATCTATCCCCAATTTCAGATGTGAGCTTATCAGATGCTGTAGAGCTAAACATGTCAGATACACCATAGGTGAGTTCATCGCGTGTCGTACTTGTCAGACACAGCAGCGCTACAGATCCTTAGGCTAGATTCGCACAGACGTATTTGAGCGCAATGCGCAGGGAACAGAGCCCGTTGAATTAAATGGTTTAGTCACATCTCCGTATTTTCCGCTGCAATATGCAAGGAGATGCAATAATTGTGCTGGAAGGCGAACACATCTGGAGCTCATTAGACTAATTAGCCATTTCAATCGGCGCGTCTTTGTTTGCCGTGAGCAAATAAATATGTCTCACGGGCGCAAGAAGTACAGTAAAACACGCCAACGCAAGCGCAAAAAAAACTTGTTCATTTCGCAAAACACACTATACCTATGCACAATCGTACTGTGCAGAACTAAACTGGAATAACTGGCGCTATACAAATAACGAGATTTATTTATATGAGGTGCTACAGAAATTACGGCAGATGCAGCAGAGCCGACCATATCCAATGCAGCAGAGCCGACTATATCTGACGGAGCAGTGTATCAGATCTGGCCAAGTTCACTGTTCTAGATGTAGCAGTGCTGTCACACCAGCGGGGATGTATGCGAGTTTCCATCTTCCTGCTTTGTTACAGGAGCAGGAGAATGGAATCCTTACCCAAACCAATCCACCCCATGACAGAAGCGCAGGGCCCCTGCTGACTACACTGGGGTCCGGCCGGCCTCTGTCAGGGTGAAAGCGGTTTGTGCAATTCGCATATTTTGTGTATAAATGTGCAAAAAATAGGTGCAGCTCTATTTTCCTGCGCACCAAAGGCCCCACAGAAGTCTATGAGAAGTGCGCAAATACAGACTCCCTACATGCAAATGCGCAATACGCTGCACAATCCTACGGGAAGAACGCCACACTTGGACCTCATTAGGCGTTTAAACCACAGGAAGGGTGCGTCACGTGAACTGGCCCTGCGTGCGCAAGAATTACAGTACTGTACACCGATCACCAGACAAACCAACCACGTTCAATGCGCAAATACGTTGTGTGAGGCAAGTGTATTTGCTCATAGGCTCATGTGAAGCCGCCCTTAAAGTCAATGGGCTTCGTATATGTGATGTAGGAGAGATGAGTATGTCAGATGTAGTGGTGCTGAGTATCATATATAGCAGTGTTGAGTGTGTCAGATATAGCACTGCTGAGTTGATGTGCTGCAGCAGAACTGAGTATTGTAGATCTGAATCTACCGTGTTTCCCCGAAAATAAGACAGTGTCATTAATTTTTGCTCAAAAAGGTTTAACTTTTTTTACATGTATAGCTGCCTGGACACTATTCAAATTACCTTTTTTAATTAACTGTAAGCAGCACTTAATTTTGGAGTAGGGCTTATATTTCAAGCATCCTCAAAAATCCTTAAAAATCATTTTGCATCCGGAAAAATCCTGGAAAATTATGCTAGGTCTTATTTTCAGGCTGTATTTACATGTTCGAGTTCCTCGGACCAATATCACACTTGTTAACCTGTGCTTGCCAAGCATTGCATCGCTGCACTTGGGATTTTCTGTTTTTACTATTAGAACAGCGTGTAACTGACAATCCCATCACATGAATATCTCGTAGGAGCGGCCCGTCAGATGTCATACTACTGAATGTATGTGACGTGGCAGATTACAGGTGCAGCAGTGCTGACTATGAAATGTAGTAGAGCTGAATGTGTGTCCTCTCAGATGTAGTAGTAATGAATCTATCCGATGTAGCAGGTTTTCATAGGTCAGAAGCAGCAGAGCTGAGTGCGTCTTGTCTGATTTAGCAGTGATATAGCATTGCTGAATATGTCAGATACAGTGGAGTTGAGTCTATTAGGTGTAGCAGAGCTGAGTGTCTTATCAGATTCTGCAGTGATATAGCATTGTTGAATATGTCCGATACAGTGGAGTTGGGTCTGAGGTAGCAGAGCTGAGTGTGTCTCTTATCAGATTCTGCAGGGTCATAGCATTGTTGAACATGTCAGATACAGTGCAGTAGGGTCTGATTGAACATAGTATACCATTGTTGAACATGTCAGATACAGTGCAGTTGGGTCTGACGTAGCAGAGCAGAGTGTCTTTTCAGATGCTGTAGTGATATGGCATTATTGAACATGTCAGATACAGTGCAGTAGGGTCTGATGTAGCAAAGCTGAAAGTGTCTTGTTAGATTGACCAGGGATATAGCATTATTGAACATGTCAGATACAGTGCAGTAGGGTCTGATGTAGCAGAGCTGAATGGGTCTTGTCTGATTGAGCATAGTATACTGTTGTTGAACAGGTCAGATGCAGTGGAGTTGGGTCTGATGTAGCAGAGCTGTATGGGTCTTGTCCGATTGAGCATAGTATACTGTTGTTGAACAGGTCAGATGCAGTGGAGTTGGGTCTGATGTAGCAGAGCTGAATGGGTCTTGTCCGATTGAGCATAGTATACTGTTGTTGAACATGTCGGATGCAGTGGAGTTGGGTCTGATGTAGCAGAGCTGAATGTGTCTTGTTCAGTAATAGTATACTATGCTCAATCAGACAAGACACATTCAGCTCTGCTACATCAGACCCAACTCCACTGCATCTGACATGTTCAGCAATAGTATACTATGCTCAAATCAGACAAGACACATTCAGCTCTGCTACATCAGACCCAGACCTAACTCCACTGCATCTAACATGTTCAGTAATAGTATACTATGCTCAATCAGACATGTCAGATGCAGTGGAGTTAGGTCTGGGTCTGATGTAGTAGAGCTGAATGTGTCTTGTCTGATTGAGCATAGTATACTATTGCTAAACATGTCAGATGCAGTGGAGTTGGGTCTGATGTAGTAGAGCTGAATGTGTCTTGTCTGATTGAGCATAGTATACTATTGCTAAACATGTCAGATGCAGTGGAGTTGGGTCTGATGTAGCAGAGCTGAATGTGTCTTGTCTGATTGAGCATAGTATACTATTACTGAACATGTCAGATGCAGTGGAGTTGGGTCTGATGTAGCAGAGCTGAATGTGTCTGTCCGATTGAGCATAGTATACTATTGTTGAACAGGTCAGATGCAGTGGAGTTGGGTCTGATGTAGCAGAGCTGAATGTGTCTTGTCTGATTGAGCATAGTATACTATTGCTGAACATGTCAGATGCAGTGGAGTTGGGTCTGATGTAGCAGAGCTGAATGTGTCTTGTCTGATTGAGCATAGTATACTATTGCTGAACAGGTCAGTTGCAGTGGAGTTGGGTCTGATGTAGCAGAGCTGAATGTGTCTTGTCTGATTGAGCATAGTATACTATTGCTGAACATGTCGGATGCAGTGGAGTTGGGTCTGATGTAGTAGAGCTGAATGTGTCTTGTCTGATTGAGCATAGTATACTATTACTGAACATGTCAGATGCAGTGGAGTTGGGTCTGATGTAGTAGAGCTGAATGTGTCTTGTCTGATTGAGCATAGTATACTATTACTGAACATGTCAGATGCAGTGGAGTTGGGTCTGATGTAGTAGAGCTGAATGTGTCTTGTCTGATTGAGCATAGTATACTATTGTTGAACAGGTCAGATGCAGTGGAGTTGGGTCTGATGTAGCAGAGCTGAATGTGTCTTGTCTGATTGAGCATAGTATACTATTGTTGAACAGGTCAGTTGCAGTGGAGTTGGGTCTGATGTAGCAGAGCTGAATGTGTCTTGTCTGATTGAGCATAGTATACTATTACTGAACATGTCAGATGCAGTGGAGTTGGGTCTGATGTAGCAGAGCTGAATGTGTCTTGTCTGATTGAGCATAGTATACTATTGCTAAACATTAGATGCAGTGGAGTTGGGTCTGGGTCTGATGTAGCAGAGCTGAATGTGTCTTGTCCGATTGAGCATAGTATACTATTGCTAAACATTAGATGCAGTGGAGTTGGGTCTGGGTCTGATGTAGCAGAGCTGAATGTGTCTTGTCTGATTGAGCATAGTATACTATTGTTGAACAGGTCAGATGCAGTGGAGTTGGGTCTGATGTAGCAGAGCTGAATGTGTCTTGTCTGATTGAGCATAGTATACTATTGTTGAACAGGTCAGTTGCAGTGAAGTTGGGTCTGATGTAGCAGAGCTGAATGTGTCTTGTCTGATTGAGCATAGTATACTATTACTGAACATGTCAGATGCAGTGGAGTTGGGTCTGATGTAGCAGAGCTGAATGTGTCTTGTCTGATTGAGCATAGTATACTATTGCTAAACATTAGATGCAGTGGAGTTGGGTCTGGGTCTGATGTAGCAGAGCTGAATGTGTCTTGTCCGATTGAGCATAGTATACTATTGCTAAACATGTTGGATGCAGTGGAGTTGGGTCTGATGTAGCAGAGCTGAATGTGTCTTGTCTGATTGAGCATAGTATACTATTGCTGAACATGTCAGATGCAGTGGAGTTGGGTCTGATGTAGCAGAGCTGAATGTGTCTTGTCTGATTGAGCATAGTATACTATTGCTGAACATGTCAGATGCAGTGGAGTTGGGTCTGATGTAGCAGAGCTGAATGTGTCTTGTCTGATTGAGCATAGTATACTATTGCTAAACATTAGATGCAGTGGAGTTGGGTCTGGGTCTGATGTAGCAGAGCTGAATGTGTCTTGTCCGATTGAGCATAGTATACTATTGCTAAACATTAGATGCAGTGGAGTTGGGTCTGGGTCTGATGTAGGAGAGCTGAATGTGTCTTGTCCGATTGAGCATAGTATACTATTGTTGAATAGGTCAGTTGCAGTGGAGTTGGGTCTGATGTAGCAGAGCTGAATGTGTCTTGTCTGATTGAGCATAGTATACTATTGCTAAACATGTCAGATGCAGTGGAGTTGGGTCTGATGTAGCAGAGCTGAATGTGTCTTGTCCGATTGAGCATAGTATACTGTTGTTGAATAGGTCAGTTGCAGTGGAGTTGGGTCTGATGTAGCAGAGCTGAATGTGTCTTGTCTGATTGAGCATAGTATACTATTGCTAAACATGTCAGATGCAGTGGAGTTGGGTCTGATGTAGCAGAGCTGAATGTGTCTGTCCGATTGAGCATAGTATACTATTGCTAAACATGTTAGATGCAGTGGAGTTGGGTCTGATGTAGCAGAGCTGAATGTGTCTTGTCTGATTGAGCATAGTATACTATTGCTGAACATGTCAGATGCAGTGGAGTTGGGTCTGATGTAGCAGAGCTGAATGTGCCTTGTCTGATTGAGCATAGTATACTATTGCTGAACATATCGGATGCAGTGGAATTGGGTCTGATGTAGCAGAGCTGAATGTGTCTTGTCAGATTGAGCATAGTATACTATTGCTGAACATGTCAGATGCAGTGGAGTTGGGTCTGATGTAGCAGAGCTGAATGTGTCTTGTCCGATTGAGCATAGTATACTATTGCTGAACTTATCGGATGTAGTGGAGTTGGGTCTAATGTAGCAGAGCTGAATGTGCCTTGTCTGATTGAGCATAGTATACTATTGCTGAACATGTCAGATGCAGTGGAGTTGTGTCTGATGTAGTAGAGCTGAATGTGTCTTGTCTGATTGAGCATAGTATACTATTGCTAAACATGTCAGATGCAGTGGAGTTGGGTCTGATGTAGCAGAGCTGAATGTGTCTGTCCGATTGAGCATAGTATACTATTGTTGAACAGGTCAGATGCAGTGGAGTTGGGTCTGATGTAGCAAAGCTGAATGTGTCTTGTCTGATTGAGCATAGTATACTATTACTAAACATGTCAGATGCAGTGGAGTTGGGTTTGATGTAGCAGAGCTGAATGTGTCTTGTCCGATTGAGCATAGTATACTATTGCTGAACATGTCGGATGCAGTGGAGTTGGGTTTGATGTAGCAGAGCTGAGTGTGTCTTGTCTGATTGAGCATAGTATACTATTGTTGAACAGGTCAGATGCAGTGGAGTTGGGTCTGATGTAGCAGAGCTGAATGTGTCTTGTCCGATTGAGCATAGTATACTATTGTTGAACAGGTCAGTTGCAGTGGAGTTGGGTCTGATGTAGCAGAGCTGAATGTGTCTTGTCTGATTGAGCATAGTATACTATTACTAAACATGTCAGATGCAGTGGAGTTGGGTTTGATGTAGCAGAGCTGAATGTGTCTTGTCCGATTGAGCATAGTATACTATTGCTGAACATGTCGGATGCAGTGGAGTTGGGTTTGATGTAGCAGAGCTGAGTGTGTCTTGTCTGATTGAGCATAGTATACTATTGTTGAACAGGTCAGATGCAGTGGAGTTGGGTCTGATGTAGCAGAGCTGAATGTGTCTTGTCCGATTGAGCATAGTATACTATTGTTGAACAGGTCAGTTGCAGTGGAGTTGGGTCTGATGTAGCAGAGCTGAATGTGTCTTGTCTGATTGAGCATAGTATACTATTACTAAACATGTCAGATGCAGTGGAGTTGGGTTTGATGTAGCAGAGCTGAATGTGTCTTGTCCGATTGAGCATAGTATACTATTGCTGAACATGTCGGATGCAGTGGAGTTGGGTTTGATGTAGCAGAGCTGAGTGTGTCTTGTCTGATTGAGCATAGTATACTATTGTTGAACAGGTCAGATGCAGTGGAGTTGGGTCTGATGTAGCAGAGCTGAATGTGTCTTGTCCGATTGAGCATAGTATACTATTGTTGAACAGGTCAGTTGCAGTGGAGTTGGGTCTGATGTAGCAGAGCTGAATGTGTCTTGTCTGATTGAGCATAGTATACTATTACTGAACATGTCAGATGCAGTGGAGTTGGGTCTGATGTAGCAGAGCTGAATGTGTCTTGTCTGATTAAGCATAGTATACTATTGCTAAACATGTTAGATGCAGTAGAGTTGGGTCTGATGTAGCAGATCTGAGTGTGCGGTACACTGTGCCCGCTCACCTACCGTCCCCGCTGACGTTCTCCTCGCACGAGTACCAGATCCCGGCATGGAAGTGGCGCTCGATGAACTTGTCGTCGCCGGTCTCCCACGAGTACTGCACCGCGCTGCTGCTGCCGTTGGACTCGGAGTTGTTGTAGCGGATGCAGAGGGCAGTCTTCTCCCAGGCTCGCCCCGTGCAGAAGGGTTTGGGCACCTTGCGGACCCCCTGGCACCAGTAGCTGCTGCAGAAGGCAGTGACGGAGAACAGAAGGGACAGGAAGTTGAGGGTGAGGGCGATGCTGGCTCTCCGCCGCCGGTCCATCCCGGCACTGCAGCCAGCCTGACTGAGGAGCGGGGGATGTGGGAGCTGCTGCCGCCTCCTCTCCTCCTCCCGATGACAGTGTGGACCAGGAGCCCCAGTCATGTGTGACCAACCTGCTGACTGTCACCGCAAGGGAGACTACTGATCCGGGGAGAGCCACCTGAGTGTCCACCGGGAGAGAAGACGGATACATTGTTCATTGTTCTCTATGTGATAGATTGATACATTATCTGACACGGTGTATCTGTGAGAGATATGTGATACATTGTTATCTGATAGATATGTGATACATTGTTATCTGATAGATATGTGATACATTGTTATCTGATAGATATGTGATACATTGTTATCTGATAGATATGTGATACATTATCTGATACATTGTTATCTGATAGATATGTGATACATTGTTATCTGATAGATATGTGATATCTATCACATATATACTGTGAGATAACAATATATCACATATCTATCGGATAACAATGTATCACATATCTATCACATATATACTGTGAGATAATATATGTGATCCATTGTTATCTGACACAATGTACATGTGATACATTTTTATCTCACAGTATATATCCGATAGATATGTGATATATTTGTTACCCATCTGCTACATACATTATCTTATGCAATATCTATGGGATGGCATTTGTTTTACCAGATTCATCATTTAACTCTTTAAATGACACCGCCTTTTTGGGTTTTTTTTTTCTCCCCCACTTTGAAAAATACAAGGCGTCCTGCAAAGACAGACAGCTATGTGGATGAATAAAAAGGAGTTTTTACACATATTGGTGAAGTCCCTTTATTCTGTGGGACAGCACACTTACGGCGATACCAAGTTTAGAGAGTTTTTTGCTGTACTTTCAAAAAATAAAAGCTCTTGGAAAAAATACAATTTCCTAAAGGACGTGGTAACCATGTTCCCACTGACCGCTGGGCGAGGTTCGTTTTTTGGGGTACGCCCTGTTGCTTCTAATGGTACCATTTCAGAGTTTTTAGGACTCACTTTTTTCTTGGCGACTGGATGACCAAAAAAAGTGCAATGCTGACATTTTCTTTTCGGACGACGTTCACCATACACGTTAAATGTTATTTTGATCAAGTTTTACAGACGCAGCGATACAAAATAAGGTTGTGGTTTTTATTTTATTCTTATAAATATGGAAAAATATTTTTTTAACTTTGGTTTAATTTTTACAAAAAATAAAAGTAACTTTTGTTTTATCATTTTTACATTGTTTTTAGTCTCCATATGGGACTTGAACTTGCAATCATTTGATCGCTCATAAAGTATAATCCAATACCCTAGTATTGCCTTGTACTGCAGACTATCAGGACGTCCCACAGGCATTTCCTGATAGGCAGTCAGTCATGGCAGCACTTGGGGGCCTTCAGAATGCTTTACACTGCCATGGCAACTGCATGGCACTTCCAGATCTCATCGTGGGGGGGGGGGGCGTACCGGACCCTTGAACACTGAACAGGCCATTTAAAGGGTTAATGTCTGCACGATCAGCATGAAAGCCGATTGAGGCTGTTGTGATTGAGTGTCAGCTGTCAAAGACGGCCAGCACTCGCTGTATATGGAGAGGGTTCGCCTCCCGATACCGCTCCATACCAATCCCACGCACCCAGGATGTATATGTATGCCCTGCAGTGAGGAAAGGTTTACATTTTCGCATTTTTGGTTGCGCCAAAAAAGCCCCTCAGCAAGCTTTCCTTTTCTGCACATTTGCACATCACAGGTCCCATAGAAATCAATGGGGGGTGCACAAATGCGTGCGCAACACATCAGGAGGTGCGAGAAGTGCTGCGTAAGTACGCTGGAAAAAGCCTCTGGAACGCATTAAGACTAAGTAGCCATTTCAATCGCTGCATCTTTATGTGCTGCATGCAAATGAACATGCCATGCGGGCAAAGTACAGTAAAATATGCCAATACGCACGCAAAAAAGCCTTGTTCACTGCGGATAAAAGCTGCACTGAGGCGCATGCAAATGCAGAAACGCTCATACAATGTCAGCCTGAGACTGGATTCAAACGGGATTATGTGTTTATACGTGCACCCACCGACACCGTAAAAATGCATGAATGGGCGCACAAATTTACTGTTTGTGCGTCTGTTCAGATGGCACAGGCCCAGCACATATACCCGAGGACGCAATACCGTTGGGTGCAGGGAGACAGTTTAGCTCTGATGAGCGGTTGTTCTCCCCTTCCCTCCCCGACTCACCTCCACTCACCTCCTCTCCCCTCCCCTATGGCTGTTTGCAATGGGAGAGGGCGGAGCAAAGCTCCCAGCTCCTCCCCGCTCCTTGTCCGGAGCCAGCAATGTGAGGGGGTGGAGTGGCACAGAGCTTAGCTCCACCCCCACTCTGCTCCCTTCCATTGCAAACATATCTGAGATGGCAGCCATGATTTCTTCCACACAGGGCAAAGCTTGTTCACTGCCCTGTTTCTACGTACCCTGGCTCATTGAACACCCCTCACCCACCTCGCCTGCCCACAATGGTGACGACAAATATGGCTGCTGTAACAGCCAGAGGAGAAGACCACGTTCTGTAGTACTGGGTGAAGGTTTTCTTTCTACTAAAGGATAAAATCCATTTAAGATGCGATGGCGTTTTTGTGATGTTGCGAGGCTGCGGGTTTTTTGTGACCTTGAAATGCATTGATTCTAATGTAGCTGCGTTCATTTGCGATGAATTGCATTTCTTTCTCGCTATGGTCCTGTTTCTTTGCGAGGTGCTATTTTCTTCTCGCCCATGTAAGTCAATGAAGTGCTGTAAAATCGCATCGCACAGCGCATAACGCGCGCCAGAATGCGATGGGGCTATATTTTCTGTGTGGAACAGTGACTAATGGGAAGCGCGGGCTTTTACAAGGAAACGGCAGTACGGAGGAAGTTTGGACAAAAGCAAGACCACAAAATACACGAAAGGCATTAAATACTCCTACCATGCGATGCCAGTTTTCAAGGAACAAAAACAGATCGCAATCGCACAAAAAACACAAGTTCGCACCTGCGATATCGCTGCATTTTTTTGTTTTTTTTCCTCGCAAAAACGCTGTCGCTTTATCGCAAAATAGGTGCGTCAAAAAAAAAAAAAATCGCGTTTATTAGAACTATTGGGTTCCTTCAGACGAACAATGTTTTTGACGCGCCTAAAAACCGCATTGCATAAGGTCGAACATAAGTGTATTATTTCAACGCCCTACTTTCTTTTGCATCCCAATGGTAGGTCTTGCCCTATCTTTGGACCACACAACACAGGAGACTCCATAGACTCCTAAAGGAGTCTATGGAAGCCGACTGAAAAAGTTAGGCGGCGGGAGTTTAGCAGTGGCCAGCGCTGCCAAACAATGACCGGCGCCTCTAGTGAGGCATATAAAGTGATTACAGTAGTTCTGCTGTGACGCCAGTGCCCTGCAAGACGCCGCAGCCAGCCGGGAAGTCGGAAAGAATAGCCGAGTATTCTTCATGCTATTTTATGCTAAAATTAGTTGTGAGTTTTAGCGCGGCTGTCTGAGCGGCAGGATGACACTCGTGAAAGACCGAAGGGAGTATTCATACGGGAAAGTGTGATATTGGTCCAAGAACAGCGGGCCAATATCGCACTCTTAAACTTCCGATTCTGGGCGCATTTTTGCTTAAAAAAAACCACATTGCACCTGAGTACTAGCCATTTTCACGCGAGTGAGAAACTCGTAAGAGCTTTTAACTGTTGCAATGGTAAAAATCACATTCACTCGCATGCAAAACGTACGGCGCATGGAAAATAAGCAGCCAAAAAATATGGCATGCAGCAATTTTCCATCTTACAGCATCACTTAGGTGAACAAACATGCTGATCAGTGTTATTTTCACAGGCGAGTTCCATCCATATCGCTATCAAACGGAAGTGAAGCGTGAAACTCGCCCGTCTGAACACGCCCTAAAAGGAAAGCAGACCAAACCTAATGCTGTAACGTTCTAAAAGGCATATCCACCCTAGATGATATGTGCATGATTATATGGAGATACTTGGGATTATACTCCAAAAAGACATGATCATTCGTCCACGTCCGGTTTTCATATCTCACTACCATGGAGGTGCGGAACATGCATGTGTCCACCATTTTTACAAACGATGTCTTAGGGCTTATTCACATGAGTGCATATCGGGCAGCGTTTTCTCAGCCGTCCGATATACGCTACTATGTGATGCACAGGCTCAGCGAATATGCTGATCGGCGGGGGGGGGGACTACTCCGCTAAGCTGTCTCACCACCGGCTGTTTGCAATGGGAGGAGGGGGGGGGGGGACGGAGCTAAGTTACCACCCCATACCCACCCCTTGTCCGCAGCCAGCAGTAGTAGGGGTGAGACAGGGCAGAGCTAAGCTAAGCTCTGCCCCCTCCCATTGCTAACAGCCGTTTCAGAAGAGAAGGGGGAGGGACTTTAGCAAGTCAGGCTGCTAAATTCCCTCCCACCTCCCTTCGGCAGCTGTCATTGGCTCCTATAGGAGTCTATGGCAGTGGCTGTAGTCTGGCCAGGAAGATAGTTGCAGGGCTATCCTTCCTGCCCTGCGCTATATTGGCTGGCTGGGCGCTCTTACGCCACGGGAATAAGCTTGTTTTATCTGATGCATTGGAATCCAATGCATCACATGGTAGCGTATATTTAGCAGCGTGACTTGCTAAAGTCCCTCCCCCTTCTCTTCTCAAGTAGGAGTATTTAATGCCTTTCGTGTATTTTGTGGTCTTGCTTTTGTCCAAACTTCCTCCGTACTGCCGTTTCCTTGTAAAAGCCCGCGCTTCCCATTAGTCACTGTTCCACACAGAAAATATAGCCCCATCGCATTCTGGCACGCGTTATGCGCTTTGCGATGCGATTTTACAGCACTTCATTGACTTACATGGGCGAGAAGAAAATAGCACCTCGCAAGGAAACAGGACCATAGCGAGAAAGAAATGCAATTCATCGCAAATGAACGCAGCTACATTAGAATCAATGCATTTCAAGGTCACAAAAAACCCGCAGCCTCGCAACATCACAAAAACGCCATCGCATCTTAAATGGATTTTATCCTTTAGTAGAAAGAAAACCTTCACCCAGTACTACAGAACGCGGTCTTCTCCTCTGGCTGTTACAGCAGCCATATTTGTTGTCACCATTGTGGGCAGGCGAGGTGGGTGAGGGGTGTTCAATGAGCCAGGGTACGTAGAAACAGGGCAGTGAACAAGCTTTGCCCTATGTGGAAGAAATCATGGCTGCCATCTCAGAAACAGCGGTGAGAGGACATAGCCCCTCCGGTACCGCGCCTGTTGGGGGTGTCAGACAACTTTGTAAACGCGCAGGGGTGGATATATTTGTGGAGTTTGAGCAAGAATCACTATTTACCATTCATCTATTTCATGTTTATCTACATTGCCTCCCTCATCTCAATCCACCACCAATCCTGCACCCTCCGCTTCGCTAATGAAATCATATTGAGCGACCCTTTAATTTGAAGCCCTCTTTCCCGTCTCCAAGACTTCTCCAGAGCAGCACCAGTTTTCTGGAACGCGCTACCCCAAGCTATCCGAACAATCCACGACACAAAAAATGTCAGGCGTGCTCTAAAACCGCACCTCTTCAGGGAGGCATACCATATCCCCTAAACCAATCCCCTCAGTACTCCGCCTGATAACATGCTCCCCGACCTACTGACTGCAGTCCCTGTTAGCCGTAATCAACCACCATACGGCTTATGTCTGACTATCGTTTATGTGTATGGCACCCCTCAATATCCACCCCGCCATACCGGGCACATCTCCAGCTCCTTTACCTTATGTATAACCCCATTACTTGTAGTATGTAAGCTCCTTGGAGCCCCTCACCCCTATTTTCTCCAGAAAAGGATTACTACATGTAACTGGGGTTTTTGTATCTTCTTTTTGTTTCTGCTCCCTGTTTTGTAAGCGCTGCGTAATAGGTTGGCGCTATATAAAGATTCCATCTTTTCATTTATTCCTACTCCTATCCTTCCCATCCATCATGTTCTCTCTGCCCCGGCGGTCACACTCATCGCCTCACCTGCTCCTCACCTCTCTAGTGCCTATGACTCCAGCCCTTCCCTCCGTGGACACTCCGGCCCTTGTAATCAGTGACTAATGATGTGCGGGCGCCCTGTGCAGCAGTAAGACCATGTAATCCTGCGACTTTCCGCGGAGCTGGGATTGATTCTGAGCAAATCCTCAGTTTATCATCAGCAGAGAGAATGTGCCTGAAAGCAGAAATACACCACGGAGACAGACCCTGTGTGTTTGCTGCGGACGGAGGGAGATTCGTGGGTCGTGTGAACCTGCGCAGAGGCAAATGATAACCGAGCTGATGCTAAAGCTGGCCACAGAGCCGATGTTAGAGGGAGCAAACTGGCCGGTTGCCTGTTCCGTTACAAGACGGACCCATTTGGCCTGGGGATTCCCCTCTTTCCTGCTCCATCAATGGAGGAGGAAAACAGAACCCCCGCTGCAGATGTGAAGACAGCTCGAGGCTTCTTTCACACAGCTGTATATTGGCCCCGTTTTTATGCCCGACCGATATACGCTTCCCATCTGAATGCATTACTTTCTAAGGCATAAATTCAGATGGGCGTATTCCGATGTATAAAAACGTCCATCTGGCAAAGATAGCGCATACGGTAAGCATTCCGACTGGACATTTTTACACTGGCCGGGAAAGATACTTGTGGAACTATCTTTTCCCGCCAGAATACAGCTGCTGCCATAGACTCCTATGGGAGTCTATGACAGCTGCCAGAGAAGGGGGGTGGGAGGGAGTTTAGCAGCGAGACTGCTAAACTCCTACCCCCTTCCCTACTCTTATCTGCCCCTCGCCAGCTGTCTGGCAGGAACTAGTTGCTGGCAGCCGATAAGGGCGGGGGGGGGGGAGGGGAGGGGAAGGAGTTCAGCAAGCTAGCTCCTGACCCCTCTTTCCGACAGACTGCGGTCATTGTTAAGAAACGTCACAGAAAATATAAGTGTACTGCGCATGACCGCCTACATGAGCATATGCAATACAATTATGCAGCTGTATGCAGGGTAATGGCCGGGCTCACATAGGGGATTGCCATGAATTTTGGTGTTGGTCGCTGCAGATTTCATCCCCTCATTTGAAGAGGTGAAATCTGCAGTGAAAAGCCACGGCATAAATTGATAGGATACGGATTCAGAATCCACATTGCAGATTTCTCCGCAGTACATGGATGAGATTTCTTGAAGTCTTATCTGGATTTCTTGAACTGCTGTACGCTGCATTTTTCTGCAATATATATGCTGTGTGTGGCAAGCCAGAGTCACTCGCCTGTGGATAACCAGCCTCTCCATTAGGAAATGGGCACCACGTGTCAAAAACCCTACAGACACTTGGATTTTATTTTTTTTTTTTAAATCTGGAACCTGCCAGTTTTATTCCACATGATCACAGCAAAGTATGTGCACAGCATACAACACAAAGTTCACATTCTGCACCCCAACTAGGTGAGAGTCGAGGATTGGCGTCCCTGTGCGACTCAAGGCCTCTACTGGCTACACTGGATCTCAGGTTTGCAGCCCTTCCGGCTCCGACGAGCTATAATTTCCTCCTGAGTGTGGCAGGAACGGACACTTTTCTTTAGCTTCTGCCACATCCGCAGGTGTTAATCCTCTCTCAGGTTCCAGGATACCTGTCTATAGCCATCCTGTATACTGCACTCCTACAGTGGACATACCCTAAGGGCATGCCAATATGGGGCGAATACACTGGGGATGATTTACAGTGGAATTGGTTGTAAAAAAAAAATGTGTAGCATCTTACAGTACAGGCACTTTGGATGATATTTCAAGAAATCTTATCCACACACCGTGGAATAGATCTGCCGCAGAAATTCAATGGAAGACAAACACTGCTATACGTAGCATCCTTCCGGTAAAGAAACAAGCACTGACTACGGAAACCGATCTTTTAAATTGGATAATAAAATCGGCAACTAGATGCGTTTCGAGGCAATGAGCCCCTTCCTCAGAAGTGCAGCGGGGAACACCAGTGTGAGCAAGAAACCAATAACATGAGTAGATGTATTTTTGGTATATGAGTAACATTTATCAGAAATGTCCTTTTGTAATCACAATATTTAAACACCGTAACCTTAGGAGTTATTTATTAAACAATGATTGTATATCTTCATAACACCATTAAACTTGATTTCTCCATTCTGTGACTCCACTTGATTCACTATGTATATGGAGGTCAAGCCCATTTAAGCTTGTGCTTTAATTCAATTTAATCTGTTTTTCCCCCATTTATATTTTTACAAACCTTTAGGTTTTTCACAATTTTAAAAAAAAAATATCCCCTTCATGTTTGTCTTTCTTGTATCTTCCCCTCGCCTAATATTTCTTTCCCTGACATTTTGTATCCGCTTCCCCTTTTCACTTGTATTCTCTGATGCATCCACTTCTGTTATTGGCTTCTTGTACCCGCTAGCGTAACTCCAGTATTACTGAGGGGCTCGTTGCCCTGAAACACCTCTAATTGCTGGTTTATTATCCAGTAAAAGAGAAGCCAGATTGGCAGCGCTGCCACCAACGTTCCCATCCGCCCGCCCTCACGGCTGGCACATCCTACTGCAGAGGGAGCTCCGCCCTAAACTTGTCTTTTGCACAATGTCTGCAGCAGATATTGACATTGACCACCAGTGCAGATCTGACATCCAGCGAGTCAATGTCTACTGCAGGTTGGTTGCAAATCTGTTGTGGGCTTTACTTATTGGATTCAAAATCCGCAACAAGTCTAAATTGTTGATCCGCCACAAAATCCGTAGATAGAGACACAAAAAGGAGACACAATTGTACATATATGCTATATGCTGGTTTAATGGATCTGTTTGGAAACTTTTTTGTTGTTTTTTTTACACATGTAATGGATCTAGTGTTTTTCTGACATAGTTAAATGTAAGCAAGCGTGGCTCTGGTGCCGCGCCTACATAGCAAGCGTGGCTCTGGTGCCGCGCCTACATAGCAAGCGTGGCTCTGGTGCCGCGCCTACATAGCAAGCGTGGCTCTGGTGCCGCGCCTACATAGCAAGCGTGGCTCTGGTGCCGCGCCTACATAGCAAGCGTGGCTCTGGTGCCGCGCCTACATAGCAAGCGTGGCTCTGGTGCCGCACCTACATAGCAAGCGTGGCTCTGGTGCCGCACCTACATAGCAAGCGTGGCTCTGGTGCCGCACCTACATAGCAAGCGTGGCTCTGGTGCCGCACCTACATAGCAAGCGTGGCTCTGGTGCCCCGCCTACATAGCAAGCGTGGCTCTGGTGCCGCGCCTACATAGCAAGCGTGGCTCTGGTGCCGCGCCTACATAGCAAGCGTGGCTCTGGTGCCGCGCCTACATGGCAAGCGTGGCTCTGGTGCCGCGCCTACATGGCAAGCGTGGCTCTGGTGCCGCGCCTACATGGCAAGCGTGGCTCTGGTGCCGCGCCTACATGGCAAGCGTGGCTCTGGTGCCGCGCCTACATGGCAAGCGTGGCTCTGGTGCCGCGCCTACATAGCAAGCGTGGCTCTGGTGCCGCGCCTACATAGCAAGCGTGGCTCTGGTGCCGCGCCTACATAGCAAGCGTGACTCTGGTGCCGCGACTACATAGCAAGCGTGGCTCTGGTGCCGCGCCTACATAGCAAGCGTGGCTCTGGTGCCGCGCCTACATAGCAAGCGTGGCTCTGGTGCCGCACCTACATAGCAAGCGTGGCTCTGGTGCCGCGCCTACATAGCAAGCGTGACTCTGGTGCCGCGACTACATAGCAAGCGTGCCTCTGTAACAGTCTATGTATAAGCTTTGTTATCGTATCTACATGGTAAGCTTGGTTGTAAGCTGTATGTAGCATGCTTGGTTCTGGTACCGTTTCTATACAGTACGCTCAGTACTGTTACCACATCTATACAATATGTTTGGTTTTGCTACAGTGTCTATGTAGTAAAGCTCTTTATCATATAAATGCAGTAAGCTTCTGTTTACTGAGTTGACTGAATGGGACTAGGGCCGGGCTCACACGACCGGGTAAGTCGGCATGCGGAGGCCTGCAGTGGAATCCGGCTGTAAGTTCGTCCGGTGACCCTGCGTATGATGCATAATTGTATTGCATATGACCACGTACGCACATAAGCGGTCATGCGCAGTGGGTTGCCACCCGGCCGGTAATTCACTGGCCTGGCCGGTATTTTGCACGCCAGGCCTGTGCTTTTTTTTTTTTTTTTTTTTACTGGCTATATTACAGGCTGGTATTTTTGAACACCGGCTCCGACCGCCCATCTGACACAGAAGCTTGTATTCTCAGTGATTCCCAACCGGGGTGCCGCAGCTTCCCGCTGGTAATCACACTGGGGGGCTCTAATACTCCCGTACCACCAGCGTTCTGGTGCGCTTGCAAATCCCTCTCACTCCTGCAGGCAGCCGAGATGTCCTCCATGCCAGCAGAGCATTTCTTTCTGGAAGTGGGGCTTGAATTCCCCACCACCAGCAAAGATAATGCTCTGATTAGCTAGTCAGCGCTGGCTGGGTTAACCAATCACAGCCATTCAATGACGTCATTGAAGGGCTGTGATTGGCTAACCCAGCGCCCGCTTCCATTGGCTGACGCCAGCGCTGACTAGCTAATCAGAGCATTATCTTTGCTGGAGGTGGGGAATTCAAGCTCCGCTTCCAGAAAGAAATGCTCTGCCAGCACAGAGGACATTGCGGCAGCCTGCGGTGAGTATTGGCATTGGTTTTTAAGTGTAGTGTATGGTTATTTTTGTTTAATTTTTTTCCAGAATTTTGGGTGGGAAGTAGGGGGGTGCGTCTTACTGTATATGGGTTGGGGGGGGGGGGGATTATTACTACTTAGTAATATTTCTACTGGGGCCACTGTGGTCAAGTGATGCAGCAGCCAGCGAGGCTGCGATCACTAGAGACCACCAGGTGCCCGGAGGTCAAATAATATGCCATAATAAGCCACGCCCCTTTTAAACAATGGCTGGTATTTTTTCGTGACCAAGGCGGCAACCCTATGCACAATACAGCTATTTTTTGCCTGCATTCCCTGCTGTGTCGCTCAGTGGGGAATGAAGTGGGTACCCGCAGCCCATATACATGGAATTGTGTGACTGAGTATATCTGCGACCATAGAGAACAATGGGTCCTATGGTCACGGATTCCACTGTAAAATAGAGCATGCTGCGATTTTCCTCCCACTAGTGGAATACGCAATTCATACCTGCAGGTCTGAAGGAAACTTCGAAAACACATGCCTTTCAATGACTGTATTACCACGGATTGTCCGTGCGGACGACGATTACAGAATCTGCTATTCAAATCTGGTGGTGTGAGACCGCTCTAGGTTGGTCCAATATTTCAGCATTTGGGGTCCCCGCTGTAATATTGCCCAGGGCTACCGTTAGTCTACAGCTGGCCATAAACATGAGAATCGGGTCTGCAGGAATGTTGCCGACTATCAGCATGCCAGACGAAACTGGTAGATTAAGGCTTCATGTCCACGGATCATCCGCAAATCAAGCCACCCACTGGGATACATGGGTGTCCGCTAATGCATTGACAAATGTGAATTTGCCGACCTTTTGGTCCAGAAAACAAAATCGCAGCATGCGCCATGTTAAGTCAATGGAAATCGTGTGATCTGCCGCTCGTATGCAATTCAATTACGGCGGGCCACGGATACTGCAGGAAAGCTGGAATTAAAAAAAATTTTAAAAAAGAAGAAAAGAGGCTTAATTTCTTAATAGGTCATTTGTTTTTCAAAATTGTAGTGTTTTATGCAAATTCATGCACCCTTACTGTATTAACCCCTTCCCGCTATAGGATGCACATTTACGTCCTGTAGCGTCAGGGTATGTATGAAGAGAGGTCGCAGGACAACTTTTCTGCATACAGTGCGGGCGTCAGCTGTTTACTACAGCTGACACCCGCGGGCAATAGCCGTGATCGGCTGATCGTGGCTATTAACCCTTTAAACGCCGCTGTCAATTCTGAGCCGCGGTGAGATCGGGGGGGAGCCGTGCAGGTGTCATGGCTGCCGGGGGCCTTCTGAAAGGCCCCAGGGCTGCCTTGATAGGCTGTCTGTCTGAATGCAGTATGATGTAGTGCTATAGCAGGAGCAATCAAAGTATCGCATATTGTAGTACCCCAGGGGGACTTAAAAGTGTAAAAAAAAAAATCAAGTTTATTTCATTGTAAAAGAAAAAAAAAAAAAAAAAAAGGAATAAAAGTTTAAATCACCCCCCTTTTGCCATGTCTGTAATTAAAAATTCTAAATAAAATAAAAATACATATTTGGTATCGCCGCGTCCGCAGAAGTCCGATCAGAGTAGCACATTTACCCCGCACGGTGAACGTCGTCTGAAAAAATAAAAATAAAGAACGCCAGATGTCTCCAAGAAAAGATGCAATAAAAAGCGATCAAAAAGTCATATGTATTCCAAATTAGTACTAACGGAAACTACAGGACATCCTGCAAAAAAAAAAAAAAATCAGCCCTCGCTGAACTACGTTGACAGAAAAATAAGTTATGGCGCGCACAAGATGACCGCAGAAAATAATTGAAAAAAATTAAATGTCTTTGAAAAAAAAAAAAAGTAAAAAAAACACAAACAAACTATACAAGTTTGGTATCGTAGTAATCATACTGACCCATAGAATAAAGTTATCATGTCGCTTTTGCTGCAGTTTGTTTGCCGTAGAAACAAGACGCACTGAAAGATGGCGGGATGTCATTTTACTCCACTTTTTTCAGTACATTATATGGTTCATTAAATAGCACTCGTCCCGCAAAAAACAACAAGCCCTCATACAGCGACGTCAATGGATAAAGGGGGGGAACGAAAGTGGAATAAAAACGTGCCGCGTGATGAAGGGGTTAATGTCGGTCATTATAATAGTATTATGATGAATGAGTTCCTACAATATTCGGTTATTTCGTAATTTTTATATCTTGCTTAAAGTTACTGAAAGCGCTTTTTCCAGCACATGAACGTAAATAAAGTGGTCGCGGAGGGAAAAAAAATTGCAACATGCTCTATTTTTGAACAGATTCCGCTCTGACGACTTCCACTGAAGTCAATGGATGCCGTCTGACCCGCATGCCCTTCTGTAGTTGAGATTGCGGAAAGGTTGCAGATTACGTGTCATCACTAGATGATGACACAGGAAAGAAAAAGGGTTAAAAAAAATCTGTACTGCGCATGTCTGGCGGCAAACCATGCGAACCATCCGCAGTACAGAAGGCCGCCTGCACACAGAAAAAAACATCACGTACGCGGGTTCACCGGTCGGGCACAGGGTCGTATTCAGGTGCAGCTGGCCTTAACCTATAGGAAATGACAGTGGGGTGTAATTCTAAGCACGGCCACTAGAGAGCGTGTGATGATGGAAAATGGCTTCAGACATTGTTTTTACATTTTCAATTTAAAAGAAAATTAATTCTCTTGGATTTCTAATTACAGCTGGAAGTTTTGTTAATTACATTCCAATAAACCCATTCCTGCATTTACTGCTCATTCATTCTTCCCTTCCCAGGACTCACATTGTTCCAGCCTAAGGCCTCATTCACACCTGCGGTTTAACAAGGCTATTTAGCTGCGATAAAACGTTGGCTGAACATCGCGACAATGTGAGGCGGTGGATTCCAATACATTCATTCACATCAGCCATTTTCGGTGGCATCGAATCGGTGACCATTTTTGGTTGCAGATTTTTCTCGCTGTCTGAAGACGCGTTTTTCGGCAAAAGGTAGTTCAAAACCTAAGAAGCTTGAATAGACTCATACGGGAGCTGGAAATAAAAGACTGCTGTTACCATTTCAGCTATTAGAAGTCATTCCGAGGATTTCTGCAAAAAAGGAGAATTTCTGCGCTGCTGCATATTTTCCCCGCTATATACCCGTGCGAATGTACAGGAAAACGCTAATTACGCTCAGGGCTTGATCACGGCTAATCTTCATTGATGTGATTTTTGCACACCCTCTTATGAATGAGGCCTAATACTCAGGGTGGAGTTATAGCAGCTCAATAAGAGACCCATCAGCTAATTTAGTCTCTCCGGTAAGTGCGGGGCTCGTTAGTATTTCTAGATCATTCAGGTCTTTCGCACAGGTGACGTGATCAGCGGTCTGTGCAATGTCGCTGCATTTTCTCACTGCAGGATTGTGTCACTACCAAGTTGTGTGACTTTGTAGTGCTCTTTTCCCAGATTTTCGAAATGCATTCCTTAACAGCTGCTGTCCACTCGGCCATGTCTTCTCTGTAGTTCCGAGGCACTTGTATGTAGTGTTGTAGATTGGTTCATCACAGCCAATTAATGGATGGCTGTGATTGGTTCATCGAGCGCTGGCTCCGATTGGCTGATCCATATCATTGAATGGCTGTGATTGGTTAATAGAGGGCAGTGCCAGCCAATGAAAGCCGGCGCTGGATTTACTAATCAGAGCATTAGCTTGCTGGAGGCAAGATATTTAAGCCCCCTGCCAGGAAGAACTACTTTGTCAGCGTGAAGGAGGACACAGCAGTCTGCAGCAGCGCCGCAGGTCATCACAAGGGACCTGAATGCCAGCTGATTATTTTTTTTTTACATGCAGCCTAGCTGGATTTTAAGTCGCCCCCACCCCCCCAAAAACACAGGGTAGGGCTTATTATCGGGGAAACAGTAGTATTTTTGGAGACGTTTAGTGGAAAGTGCCGTACCCCTCAAGCATCAATGACATATCACCCACACATCTGCTATTCCAGGGGTTGCGGGGAGGGGTATAATAAAATGGTTTTCCACTGATCTTCGCGGAGTAGTTGGTGACAGCCCCTCATTCATAAAGTAGTCACAATATAAAATAGCTGCTTTATTGAGAATGTCAGTTTTTGATCAATTATTCAAATGCGATGGAGTGCGAATACGTTTTAGAAAGTGTCAAATTTCCAGCGCACAGCAGCAATGCCCAGCAGGGCACGGATTACACGGCGGCTAATTCAAGTGGCGGCGATGGAGGCATAGAAGCAGTCATTTACGACGTCTCTAGATAAGAGCAGCCGGAGATCAACTCTTAAGTGGGATCAGTAACCGCATTGTGGAAGGAACCCAATTATGGATGAGACATCTGACAAGCGCCATGCACCGGCCGTCATACTCCCAGGGGGATGCTATCTGAAATCAAAGGCGCCTGTGCGATGAAGAGCCCCTGCATGCCGGCTCTTAGCTCAGTCGGCGGACGATGGTCACAAGTGATACTGAAAAGGCAGAGCGTAATTGGTAGGCTTCACGAAAAAACAGCAGAAGTGTGAAACCCCCCTCCTCCGCCCGGTGTGGGAGAACAGGCATAAAAGGGAAAAAGTGCAGATATACTGTATCATTGGTGAAGGCAGGTGATAATATTCCAGTAGCGTCATAAGAGGAGCAGCTGATATCACATCATTCATGATGTAAATGCCTCTGGAGGCTATATCCGTGCTATTATAGGCTAGAGTCACATGGCGGCTTTGGCAGTCACACGGGCCACAGTGATGCAGAACGGCATGGGAGACGAACGGAAATAAATGCGGTTGGGTTGTGATTCGAAAGTTGTCGCGGCCCAGCGATCGCAAGAGTACAGCGAGTTTGGACCTCTGGTAATTGTTGGATCGCGGCAACTTATGAGTCGCAAAGCCACCTCATTCACTTATGTTAGTTTGCAGTGTAAAGCGGCAAAACTGCGATCTTCGGCTGCTTGAGGTCTGTTGCTGCCAAAGTCATAAATGTCTCTGGAGGTTCTCAGAACTGGAACTATGTGACAAGGCAGTGATCCTGGGGAGTAGGTGTGGGGTAGAGTCTGGGGCACCCCTATCAGAAGGCAACTTGAACCTAACTCCTCAGGCAGCAATCTACAGGACCTCAAAAAGGGTGTTGGTTTGCCACCTGGCTGGTAATTATTTTTTACAGGTCAAATAATTGCCAACTGCACCTCCAAGCCAGCCGGGTAGCAACCCAACAAGCATTGAACACACTGGCCCCATTGCCCCCATTCAGCAGCGGCAACTGCCACTATGATCGGAGTGATGACCTCTCTGGGTGTTTTAGTCCATTCATTCCGTTTAACTTGGTTGCCCGCCTTTGTACCCCCTCAAGCTCCGATATGTCCTTCTTGGGTACTGGTGTCCAAAACTGTCCATAATATTCCATGTGTGGTCTGACCAGTGACTTGTAAAGAGGAAGAACAAAGTTCTAGTCATGCACCCCTTGACCTCTTTTGATGCCCCCCATGATCCTATTTACCTTGTTGAATACTATTACTACTGAGGCCACTTACATAGACACTATCACTACTGGGGCTATTAAGGGGGTCACCATTATTAATGGCCCCAGTAGTAAGTGTTCCCATCAGTGGCCTTAGTACTGTCACTTCAGAAGTCTAAGTGGTTCAAATATATGTTGGGTATCTTGTGTAATGATAGGGGGCACCATTTCAAACTTTACCCCTGGCAGGCTGAATGCTCGGGGGACCCCTGGGGGAAGTAATCCTTTAATCCCCTTCTCCTGTACAGCTTCATTGATGAATCTCTCAGCAGTGAGGTGAGAAGATGGGATGAATCATGTTAATTTGTCAGGCTTTTCCTGTACCATGTGCTTAGTCGTGCGTGCCTTCCGCACTAGTTAGAGGGCAGCGGAGTCAGCGGACTATGACAGATTATTTGTATTCGTATCACCCGAGAAACTGCAGTGGAATGAAGTCAAATTGGAAGAAGAGTCAAACAACTTCCGTATGTACATGAGAAACACGAGAAGGAAGTGCAGCAGCCGGAGAACGTGACATTGCCAAAGCAAAAAAAAAAAATCATTAAAATTCCCCGTAAATAGGAAAAAAAACTTGCAGTCATCCACATCTAACAATTCTTTACTGTCTTATCCATATCTGGGGAAGCAGAGTTTAACCCAAAATGGTTGTCATTGAACGCCAAAACGAAAGTGAAGACCAACATACTGTCAGGCAGAGTAGTAGGAAGAGAGGAATATAACAATGCAGATTTAAACGCCATTCAGAAGAGGATTACATGGGGGGGGGGGGGGGTTACTAGGGGGTTACCAAATACTGAATACCGAATTATCTAACATCCAGACTTGGTGGTAGAACCTAATAAATTTGTTCTAGACTAGCAATGATACATTGCATGTGCAGCATCCGAGGAGCGGGCCCAGAGCAGAGGAGACAGCGAGGTAGAGAAAGGCCTTGTCACGGGGCTCTACCATCACCTACCCTGGGGGTAGCTCAGGACCCAACCACGTTACTGCTGGGGGAGATGGTGGGTTAGTGACCGGGGGTTACCTTAAGTCCAACTGTCACTCGTGACGCCACCATTCCATCCTCTGTGGCGGATCTCCAGATGTATTAAAGTAGTCCACACACAGGGTAGCTTTCTGGACAAGAACCAGGAATAGTCGATTCTGTTTGTTTACTGAAAACTCTTGAACTCAGATTCAGATTAACAGTCTTTGTACAAACGATAGTGGTGCAGCAGGGAGGACTCACGGGATATTCAGATCACAGTCCAAGTTATCTGTGAACTTCCATTGCCGTCAAACACTCCCTCTCTACCGGCAAACACCTCACTCTTCTCACTGTCTAGTGGCTGTTCCCTCCTTCAGCGTTCAGAAGTGCCGAAACCTCCTGGGTAGTATGGGCCCAGGCTGAGCACGGCCTCCTCCATGTCCCACACACAGACCAACTCCCTGACTTGCTCCTCTCTGGCTCACCCCAGCCTCCAGACAAACAACTACCACTCCCTCACCTCGCAATCTGCCAAGACATATCTGAATCACGTAACTACAATTGACACAGGAAACAATACATTTTCCAGACAGGACAGAACATACCAGACATTAACCTTCAGTCCTGCAAACATCCAAACCACATAAAACAAATGCATTCCACAAACAAGACACTGACTAAACATTGGCACAAGACCAACAGATTATGGAGGGGCCCTACTAACTCTGGGCCACTACACATTCAGCTGGTTTCTGTTTAAACTATAGGATGTGGAGGTGACGGCTGAGCCTTGTAGTTGCATGCTGATGTGACCCACACATGTCAAGGATGGATCACAAATGCCTCATCTATATATATATAAAATGCGCTACTACACCATTCATCCGATCACCATGAAACTTTCGGAAGTTGTTGAGTACACTCCTGGGAAGATTATAGGCATAGTACATTTATGCTATGATAAATGGCGCGTGTGCGAGCGTCGTCGACAGTTACGCCCCCCCCCCCACGTAGATCGTTCGATTTCCATCATTGCCACTAATTCTCTCACTTCCCGATATTGTAGAAACATGAAATTTGCCACGAGCATTGATTATGTTATAAATAGGAAAAATTAATGGGTCCCAACTCGATTATTCAATTTTAAGCGGCAAAGAATTAGCGTCCAAATTTTACGACTGAATCTAATTTTCTCGCTTCCCAATGTCATTGAAACTTGAAATTTGGCACAAGCATTGATTTATGTCATAAATAGGAAAAATTAATGGGTCCCAACTCGATTATTCAATTCTAAGCGCCAAATAATTTGCGTCCACATTTTACGTACGGAATCTAATTCTCTCACTTCCCAAGGTCATAGAAACTTGAAATTTGGCAGGAGCATTGATTATGTCATAAATAGGAAAAGTTAATGGGTCCCAACTCGATTATTCAATTCTAAGCGCCAAAGAATTAGCGTCCAAATTTTACGTACGGAATCTAATTCTCTCACTTCCTGATGTCATCTATATATATAAAAAGGAATGTATGTCTGTCTGTCCTTTTTGCGCTACTACACCATTCATCTAATCACCATGAAACTTTGGGAAGTTGTTGAGTACACTCCTGGGAAGATTACTGGCATAGTACACCTATCCTGCGAGCATCGTCGACAGTTATTCCCCCCCAGACAAAGATCGTTTGATTTCCATCTCAAGCACAAAAGCAAAAGGCATTACGAGCAACGGGATGAGTGTTCAACTACAAAATGATGCATCCGCCGAACGTTTCGCAAGACAATTGCTGGATATTGAGAATCCTGAGGTAAAATGAAAGCTGTGCTGTGATTGGTTGCAATTTCTTATACTGCTGAGGTAACATGAAAGCTGTGCTGTGATTGGTTGTTATATATTATACTGCTGAGGTAAAGTGAAAGCTGTGCTCTGATTGGTTGCTATTTCTTATACTGCTGAGGTAACATGAAAGCTGCGCTGTGATTGGTTGTTATATATTATACTGCTGAGGTAACATGAAAGCTGCTGAGCTGTGATTGGTTGTTATATATTATACCGCTGAGGTAACTTGAAAGCTGCTATCTAGATATATAAAAACGAATGTATGTATGTCTGTCTGTCTTCGCAGCAACACGCGACGGGTACGCTAGTTCTGTATAAATACTTTTGACTGCTATGTCATACTCCAGGCAGCAGACATAATTTATCTGAATGTAGAGCATTTCTAGGACCGGAAAACCTTGACGAATTTCTGAGATTTCTTATCTGATCAATTCCAAAAAAGTCGGGACACCATGTAAAATGTAAATAAATCTAAAGAAAAAAGAATGCGATGATTTGGAAATCTCATCTAACTATATTGTATTCACAATAGAACATTTCAGAAGGTGAGACATTTTTCCCCCATTTCATTTTTTTTTTAAATAAATGCATTTAGAAATTGATGGCAGCAAAACAGCTCAAAAAAGTTGGGCGGGGCCATGTCCACATCGTATAACACAATGTTGTCCCATTCTTGTCTGATGTAGGACTCTCGCTGCTCAACAGTCTTGGGGCGTGCTTCCTGGATTTTCCGTTTCCTATAATGCACCAAATGTTTTCTATTGGTGAAAGGTCGGGACTACAGGAGGCCGGTTCACCCCCCCCCCCATCCTCTTCCCCCGACTCTTCTTCTGTGCAGCCATGCTGCTGTGATGGATACAGTGCAGGGGTGTAACTATAGAGGATGCAGGGGATGCAGTTGCACCTGGGCCCAGGAGCCTTGGGGGGCCCATAAGGCCTCTCTTCTCCATATAGGGAGCCCAGTACTATGAATGAAGCATTATTGTTGGGGGCCCCGTTCCAGGTTTTGCATTGGGGCCCAGGAGCTTCAAGTTACGCCTCTGATACAGTATGTGGTTTAGTGTAGTCTTGCTGAAATATACAAGGCCTTACCTGAAATAGGCGTCTAGATGGGAGTATATGTTCTGAAACCTCTATCTACAGCTCAGCATTGATAGCGCCATTCAAGATGTGCAAGTTATCCATGCCATAGGCACTAATGCAACCCCATGCCATCAGAGATGCAGGCTTTTGAAGTGTGTGCTAATGAGCTCGATGGTCCCTCCCCTCGAGTCCGTGGTTTTTAAAAAAAATAAAAAAATTTGATTCTTCCAACCGCAGAAAAGTTTTCCATTTTTCCTCAGTTGATTTTAGATCAGCTTTGGCCCAAAGAAGACGCTGATGTTTCTGGATTGGGTTGATTTATATCTTCTTTGCTTGATACGGATTTAACTTGCATTTTTCCTGAGTCTATGCAGAGATTTGCATTGCAGAATAATGCCTGTTTTTAATGCAGTGACCTCTGAGTGCCCGTAGATCTCAAGCATCCAATATTGACCGTTGGCCTCATTCCTTGTGCTCTTAAACGTCTGCATCTTCTCAATCTTCTGAGATTATGTACTGTATTGTGAATGCAATATGATTATAGGAGATTGTCTGGGTCTGCCATGGCCTGCAATCACTATTGTGAGTGAATGTACTGCTATGCATTATCATAGCAATCAGAGCTTTTTATGGTTCAAGTTCCTACAGGGACATAAAAAAAGGCAATGAAAAAAAAAAAAAAAAAAAAAAAAAGCACTTTTTTGCCCATTTTTCAAAATTTAAACCCTCCCCCCACATATTTGGTATTGTATCCCTAACAACCTGTGCAATAAATTGCACACTATCATGTACAGCAAAAACCATAAGAAAAAAAACACAACAAAAAAACCCCTTAAAAATAGGAGCAATCCCAAAAAAAGGAGTAAAAGTGATCCAAAAAGGCGTATGGACCATAAACTACAGCTCGTCGTGCATAAAACAAGGCCTTACAGAGCTCGGTCAGATAAGCGAATTTCATGCATGTATAGGTACAGGAAAAAAACGGCTCTATTAGAACCAATGCTTTCCAGGTAAAGCAGTCACTTGTCCGAATATATGCGCTTACAATTTGCAACTCCAAAAGATAAGACGTGAGGGCAAAAGCACCTGGTCACGCGATTTTTTCACGAATACTGTGATTTTTTTCCTGCGCCTATACATGTGTGAAAAATTAGCTTGTCTGACTGAGCCCTCAAACAAAAATAAAAAAAGTTAAGGAACTGTGAATGTGAAAAGAAAATCCAAGAAAAATGTTAATTGTGCAAAAGTGGAAAAACCTAAAAAAAAATTTTGTTATCATTGTACTGACCCACAGGAAAAATGTATGATGTCATTTATAGTGTATCATAAAGGGCTTATTCACATGGACATATCAGTATAAATCCCTCCCATTGCAACAGTGGTAAGGGGCGGAGAGGGGGTGGAAGGTCAGCACACTAGCTCCCGCCCCATCCCGCCTCCTGCCCTTGCAGAGTGGGGTAGCGTATATCGGCTGGGTGTGAAAACCTGGCGGACATACGTCCATAAGCTTAGCGCTGTAATTTAAAAAACAAACAAAAAAAAAACCATTGCCAGAATAACTGTTTTTCTCTCTGCCCGCCAAAAAAATTAAAAAAAAGTCTTACATTTTTTATTTTGAGTACATTTAATGTTTTGTACTAAAATTAATGTACCAATAAAAACTACAGTTTGCCATGCAAAAAACACAAAAAACAAGCCCTTATGTGGCCATCATTTCTGGAGAGCTGAGACAGTTAAAGGAGACCTTGGTGACATCGACCTCAGCGAGTTCCCTAGTTCTGGCACAGTGAGAGACCTGAACACTAGAGGCTCACATAATTCATGTGGCTATTCCCCCCTCTGGTAGACCCCTCTTGTCTGCTCCTAGCAGTGGCCCCAACATACCCGAGGGCCCTTGTACAACAAATGTTAAACTTTAGGCTGCCTGCAGCTGTCCGGGTTGGATCTTGCTGCGAGAATTCTCGCAGCAGTATGCGGACCTGTGCCGCTGCAGAGACCTGCAGCTCGCCGGCTCCCAACGTCTTTCGTCTCCTGCTATGCACCGGCTGACAGCGCATGCGCAAAGCGGAGCCGGCCTGTCACTACTGACATTTCTGTGCGGGCCTCTGCGAGACCCGCACAGAAATAGGACATGCCGCGATTTGTTTTCCGAGTGTTTTCAGGCGGACAAATCACAGCTGGGTGCATAGGATTGGTTTTACAATGCAATCCCATGCAGGCGGGCACGGGCAGAAAGTCTGCAGAATTTCTGCCCGTGTGCAGGGGGCCTTTTTCTGGTTATATATTAGCTGATAAGAAAGTTCAGGAGAAGGGAGTAAAGGGAACCTAATATTAAAAGTAAAAAACTACATGATGGGAGTTTGTGTGATGCAGTCAGAAGGAGAAGGCTTCACCAGAAGTTAAAGTGGCGGAGGCCAGGTTGGAGGGGCAGCACAGTAGCAATTTTCCCATGCTGCAGAGCAGCTCAGAGAGACCCAGAAACCTGCATAAAGGTTTTAGACTCGGGCCAGCTGACCACTGAGGCCAAAGACCCCACAGCGCGTGGGTAGAAAGGGTCTCCCTCACGGTTTTCTGACACCGAGGCAGCTGTGTTTTAAAGGTCTGCGCAGACAAGGATGGAGGTGCAGTGCTGCGGTATCAATCATGAATGTACACTTTCACCCCGGTTCCGCTATGCACAAAACTCCTGGCCAGGGTGGGGATCTTGGACCTACTGCGACTACCCAAAAAAGGTTAACGCTGTTGAGTTAAATATGGCGCCATAGTTAGTGCAAGGCCTTGCATAGTTATGTGTTAGGATGATGTATTGTTATGGCACAGCGAGGCACTAGTTGTATCATGAAAGTAGAGAGCACCGCTACATACTTTACGTCATACACGGTGCAGTGATAGAGCCGCAGGCAGCAATGTGCCGGCCGAGGGGTCTGCGTATTTACTGAAGGTATTCCAATATGCAGTTCCAAGAAATGGGGGCTGAATTGTTAGGCAGAATTAAGTTGCGTGAAGCGTATATCTGAAGGCAGGCTTCTGTGCATTTATTATGTGCTCTAAGGCTGTTAAGGGTGTGTAGAGCCCCCGTATATTGGGTGCGCCAAGCACGGGTAGCTGATCAGCTTCCACACGTCTTGGGCAGAAGAAAGCTGATGTGGAATTCCGGCAGCCGTCTGTAGTTAAAATTTAAGTTGGAGCCCCATATGCAGATTGCCCAGAATTAGAGAGCGCCGTGTTGCTGAATGCTAGCAAGATCAAGCATGCATGTTGAGGACCCAAGTTAAGGCCTCCTGCACATGGGCGCATTTGCATTGTGGAGGCGGCGGGCATCCACCTCCGGAGAAAATACAGCCCATAGTATTCAATGGCAAAATGCCATTTCATCTCCACAAACAGAAATCCATTACGATTTTCCTCTCAGAGAATAAATCGCAGCAGGCTACGATTTTGTGCGGGTTACGCACAGTCGGCTTCCATTGAAGTCAATGGAAGCTGTCCGAACCGCGTCACTTCCGTAGTGAGCACTGTGGAAGTATCGCAGGTCACGGGTCACCCCCCACTGTCGGTGGCTTCTGCACAAACGCGACGGAGTGCCGTCCAGCACATCTGCAGCATGTGCAGAAGCCGCCCGGACAGATAAGCTGGGGTCACTGACCAGGCACGGGGGTCGAATTCCGCTGCGGTAATCCAGCATGCGGGGTCTGACCCGCCCATGTGCAGGAGGCCTAACATGTGCCTTGCGACTGCCACTTGGAGATCCCCAGAGGAGTTCTGCTGGATGATATAAGCTATATTTAGTTACTGAGTGTTATTGCGTAACGTTAAGGTATACAGAAAGAAACCAAGTCATCTTGTAGATACGATACCTTCTAATGGCTAACAAAAATACATGATGTTACAGCGAGCTTTCAAACCTCTTAGGGTCCTTCCTTGGGCATAATGGAACAGATCTAAAGACCCATTTACTATGGTTATTTGTGATTACATCTATTAGTCCCACACCACTCAGATCTTCTCCACAGCCCAACACACTGGTCAACACCGGTTGTGCCAATGGCATACGGCTAATCTTCTGCTTTCACCCTTCCTGCCAGACAAGTGGTGGCAGTTCTACTGCAGGCTGTACCCCCGAGAATCAAACACTAGGCTGCATCTTCCCGATGTAGTCTGTCTCAGTGCAGGTCTGACTATTTTGCAAGCTTATCTGCGCCAGACTATATACATTTTAGTCCTTCCTGTACTTTGAATAGACATGGGGCAGTGCCCTAACCCTTGGTTTCAAATTCGAGAGGGGAACCACTCTGTTTCATTATAAACAGCCATGTGAGTCACCAATGAAACAATGGCATCCAGGGGTCACAAATAGCATTGAAGGCATATACCGTGTTTCCCCGAAAGTAAGACAGTGTCTTACTTTCTTTTTATCCCCAAAAGCCAGACTATGTCTTACTTTCGGGGTATGTCTTATAATAAAAAAAAATCATTACTCACCTCCCCCGGCGTTCTGTCGCGCTCCGGCAGGATGTCGCTCGCTCCTCATCCACGCCGTCAGCCAGTTACAGCCATTCAATGACAGCATTGAATGGCTGTGATTGGCTGAAGGCGCACGTGGCTTCAGCCAATCACACTATTCAATGACATCATTGAATGGGTGTGATTGGCTGAAGCCACGTGCGCCTTCAGCCAATCACAGCCATTCAATGATGTCATTGAATAGTGTGATTGGCTGAAGCCACGTGCGCCTTCAGCCAATCACAGCCATTCTGTAACTGGCTGACGGCGTGTGTATTAGCTTTCTGGAGGCGGGGATTTCAAGCCCCCGCATTCAGAAAGCAATGCTGCGCTGGGGACGAGGAGCGAGCGACATCCTGCCGGAGCGCGACAGAACGCCGGGGGAGGTGAGTAATGATTTTTTTTTTTCTACGGTATGTCTTACTTTCGGGGTACGGCTTACATTGGCCGACCCCCCTGACACCCCCGATACGTCTTACAATCGGGGGTGTCTTACTATCGGGGAAACACGGTAGAATTACATAACATAGTATTTCTCTCCACAGCTAATCCTTCCAATGGCTTTCTAGTCCTTATGGATCCCACAGAACATATAATAAAGTTATCTTAGTAAAGGCTGATTTAGACAACGAGAATCGCTCAAAACATTCTTTTAAGCTTTTCTCGTTCTGTCTAAATGCAGGGACGTCGGGCAGTTTTCGCGCACGAGTCGTTGATCGCTCAATTCTAGCTTACTAGAATTGAGCGATCAGCTGTTATCAGCAAAGCAGGCTGTTATCATCTGGCTGCACGGATAAGATTCTCTGTGCCCGTGTCCTGCTGTGAATTCACAACGTGGCATGGGCTGTAAGCACAGAGAATAATACAGTTTTCTTATGCAAAACTGCATTGTTCAGCAAGAAATAGCGGCAGTGTCCTGCTGTGCCTGCATAGCTGTATAGTAGCTGATTAGCTACTATAAAGTATGCAAAGATGATCGTTAAAAACTGTCACTCAAGCTGCCATTTCAGCGACTTTTGAGCAATCATCTTGTCAGTGTAAATAGGGTATAAGTTGATATTCAAGTTTCTAACACATTTGATACGATCATATGTAAAATTTCCAACCCCTTTAAACACAAGCATGGTTCCTCACCTCATACAGCTCATCAAGCCTAATTTAGACAAGGATTATCGCTCAAAAGACATGTTTTGAGCGATAATCATTGTGTGCATTGTGGCAAGTTGGGGTTACATACCCGGGATCTCCTGCTTATTCTCCCCTGCCCAGGGGTGGCAGCACTGCAATGATGTCCAGAAACAGGGTAAAGTCCAAATGTTGGTTCCTCCAGCATTTATTTCAGCATATGTATTAAGTTTACAAACAGTCCAGCATATCATGCAACTGCACACTGTTGTCCACCACAGTGCTCACAGCAACGCACACCGCTTCTTCCAGCGGACCTTCCAGGAAGGTAACTTCGCCCCGACAGGCGATGAGCGAGGGACCGACTACCCCCTCTCCGCTCCGTGTTTTCAGGTCCCTCACAGACCAGCAGCAGGTCTACATAGATCTCAGGCCCCACAGGCCTCAATGGACCTAAGCTCCACAGGCTTCAAGGACCCCAAGTTTGTGAGGGAGGGGAAATTTAAACTGTGTAGCTGCACCCTTGCAGGTGCAGGTTAACTAAATCAAATACAATGACTGTGCTCAGAGGCCCTCTACAGGCCACTCTTGCTACTGCACTGTCACAGCATTTACACGGCAAGAGCTTTGCTCAAAATTCGTTCAAACTGCAGCTTGAGAGACAGTTTTAAGCGTTCACTTTGCACACAGCGTGAGCCATCATTTACACACATATGCAAAGACAAGCAGGACTGCCATCTTCTGCATACAGCTGTTGTCTTCTCGGAGCGCCCAGTTGGTATGCAGCTGAGGCCTCCGAACAGGGTATGCAGAAGACAGCTGGACCATTGTAGTCTTCATACTCCGGCTGTGCTCTCCGAGCGGGATACCAGCTGAAATAGTATCAGCGGTATCCCACTGAGAACTCAGCGCACGGCACTGATAAGGCTCATAGTTCTTTCAGCTTGCTGAAAGAGCGATGAACGACTCGTTAACAAAACTACATTATGTCCATACACTTAGACCCAGCGATTTTCACTCAAAAGACGGCTTTGAGCAAGAATCGTTGAGTCTGGGGGAGTGGCCTGAGCATGGAGGAGTAGAGACGCACAGCCCGAAGCTCTGCCACCGCTACCATGCAGAAAACCATCCCAGCAGATAGACAGCGCTTACCAGCCACGAGGAAAGGGGGGAGACGGAAAGGAGACCCGCCGCCTGCCAGCGGCACCTTGATGAGCTACTGTGTGGCACGGGCGCCACTGACACCCCGCACAGCTCCTCCAATATGGCACCGGACCACCATACGAAACAAGCGCCTCCTTACACTGGAGATTTGGGAGGCCCGCTCCAACACCGGGACCGTCAGCGCCAGAGCACATTCAGTGAGGGAGACCCGTCGCATGCCAGCGGCACCCAGTTAAGCAGTTTTTCCATGCTCCCAGACACTACAGGCTCTCTGGGTCATGATCCGTGCCCTGCCCACCAAAACGGATCTCGAAATGCAACTTAGGATGCATGGGGAAAAAAAACATGCGACAGCAATCAACACAATCACTCGGTACAGGACTTGACAGAACGGGTCAGCCTTGGATCAGATATGGACTTTCAACAAATGGTGCTCACAATCGAAAAACAGCAGAAACAATTTAGGGAACTGACTTTTCACTTAGAGGATATTGAAAACAGAGGCCGCCGCAATAATCTCAAACTGAGGGGCCTTCCCGAAGATATCCCGCCAGCGGACCTATATGACCAAGTGACCACCATTTTCAACAAGCTTCTACAGCGCCCTGACAATAGGGCGATCGAACTTGACAGAGTCCATCGTTTGCAAGGCGAAAGAGCCCTGAACCCGAACCTCCCGAGGGATTTAACCCCTTAACGACCGGGCCCCTAGGGCTCTGGACGTGACAGCTCCATGCTGTCGGTGCCCACAGGTAGCCATTAGCCCCCCCCGGCAATGCGATCGACGCTATCCAATCGATAGCGCCAATCGCATACAAGTTTAGAAAAGTGCAAAAAGAGTTAAAGATTCAGCTGTCCTGATGGATCGGATCCATCAGGGCAGCTAAAATTACTCACCCGGGTCCGCCGCACTGCTCCCCGCTCTCCCGATGCTTCGGGCCCCGAAGCCGGGCTTCTGCGCATGCGCGCCAGGCGCCATTACGTCAGCCGCATGCGCAGAAGGCCCTGAGCCGCGGGAGATTTTAAATCTCCTGGCTTCCGGCTCCTGTAGGTAGCTGGGAGGCAGGAGATGTCAGCGGGGACCGCGCTGAGCGGTCCCCGGTACCCGCGATCGCCGTTATCCAATGGATAACGGCGATCGCGAAAAAGTTGAAAAAGTAAAAGAAAATGACAGTTTCACCTCCCCTCATGGATCGGATCCATGAGGGGAGGTGAAAATACTCACCTAAGTCCTCCCCGATGTCCCGGGACCCGAAATCCCCTTCTGCGCATGTGCGCCCGATGATTGACGTCGGGCGCGTGCACAGAGGGGCTCGAGCCCCGGGAAATTCAAAATCCCTCTGCTCCTGGCTGCCACGTGTAGCCAGGAGCAGAGAGATTATACCGGGGACATGATCACTGTTACCCAATGGATAACAGTGATCATGTAAAGTTAACAAAAGTGTAAAAAAGTTTTAAAAAAAGTTTAAAAAGCGTATATATCCGTGAGGGAGGATGAAAGTACGTACATAAGGCCCCAGATTAATCCGCGGACGCATGCGCAAAAGCTGTAGATTGCCAGGATAATTGAAAATTCTCCCTGCTCCTGGCTACAAAACTTAGCCAAGAGCCTGGAGATTTCACAGGGGGCCGCAATGAGCGGTTCCTGGTCACGTGTTCGCCGTTATCCAATAATGGAGATCATGTAAAAGTAAAAAAAAATTGAAGTTTCATCTCCCCTCACCGATGCGATCGTGAGAGGAGAGGAAACGGTTTACCAGAGGCCTCCGTATTTGCACCCCGACGCGACCATTCTTCGTGAACTTTCCCGAATTCTGCACATGCGACCGCCGGCAAAAAGCCGGACACATGCGCAGGAGTCGGGGAGCCAAGGAAACTTAAAATCTCCTTGCTCTCAGCGGCCAACGGCCTCACAGGACCGGATAGGAATTAGATTCCGCATGCGTCTGATCCGCGGTATTACGCGGATCAATCGCATTGGATTACACAATTCCGCTCACATTAGCGGGTCGGAATTCAATAATCCATTCGCAGAAAAGAGAACGCAGCAGGTTCTATTTTACCGCGGATATCCGCAACATAGAGCCCATTGTGCTCCGTGGTCGCGGATATACCCGCAGCCCATACGCAACTACGTTGTTTACGGGCACCCGCGTCATCGCTAAGCGACGGTGCAGGAAATACAAAAAAAAAAAAAGGTGTACTGCGCATGAACGCCCGTGTAAGTACGCAGTTATGCGCAGTACATTACGCGGCCGTACGCAGGGTCACAGCTGGGATCCGCTGCGGTCCTCCGCAAGCAGATTCCACATGCGGCCGTGTGAGTCCGGCGTTATTCAGATCGCTACCTGTAATACGTATTTTACAAGAAGCCCCGGGAACGCTCGCCTTCCTGCAGTTCCAGGAGCAGCTTGTTGAGCGTCTTCTGTGTGAGACCGCCGCACCTCATCAAGCTTATGGAGACTCACGGAACGTTACTTTTTACACCCCATCCCCGCCACTGAGGTCAAGAAATGACCCCCAAAAAACATGAGAGGACGGGGAATACACAGTTTTATTGCCCCATGTGCCCATCCCAACCAGCCTCCGTAATTAGCCCCGTCTTCGGAAATACTACACAGTTCACATTATTACTTTTATCTAAGATTTGGGGAATGCCGAAAAGGGCGCGGAGTGTGTGTGGGGCAGGATGGGGGGGGGGGGGGGAATTTTTATTCTGTACAAATAAGCAATGGGGCCTGGAATTTATTCAGTTGTGCCCTGAAATCCAATGGGTGTTCCCTCCTTTATAGACCTTGCCATGGGTCCTGTAAGTAAATTAGGGCCACAATGGGTATGTTTCTGAACACGGGACAAACGGGGGTATCCATTTGAGGGGGGAAAGTCTTAATTCCTATGTACGCTGTACAAAAAAACCTGTTTTTAAATTTAAAAAATTGCCAAAGAAATTAAAAATCGTAACTTTTTCCTTCTGCTTTGCTTAGATTCATTCAAATACTGTGGGGTCAAAATATGCAGTACACCCCTAGATGAATTTGTTAAGGGGGTCTCGTTTTCAAAATGGGGTCATTGGAGGGGGTTCTTTATCGTTTTCTATAAGTGGGCAATGGGGCCTGGAATTTATTCAGTTGTACCCTGAAATCCAACGGGTATTCCTTTCATTGTAGGCCTAGCCATGTGTCCTGTAAGTCTATTAGGGCCACAATGGGTAGGTTTCTGAACACGGGACAAACAGGGGTATCCATTTTAGGGTGTAAGTCTTCATTTATACATGTGCTGTACAAAAAAACCTGTTTTTAAATTGACGCAATAGCCCAAAAAATGAAAATGGTAATTTTTTCTTACTGCTTTGCTTAGATCTAGTCAAAAATTGTAGGGTTAAAATACACAGTACACCTCTAGATAAATTCGTTAAGTGGTCTAGTTTTCAAAATGCGGTCATTTGTGGGGGTTCTCTATGGTTCTGGGTGCTCAAGAACTCTACAAGTGGGCAATGGGGCCTAAAAGGACTTCAAGCAAAATCTATGTTCTGAAAGCCACTGACTACTCCTTTCATTTTGGGCCCTGTTGTGCATCCAGACATAAGATTAGGGCCACAATGGGTAAGTCTCTGAACACGGGACAAATAGGGGTATCCATTTTTGGGTGCAAGTCTTCATTCATATGTGTGCTGTACAAAAAAAGCTGTTTTTAAAATGACAGAATTGCCAAAAAAACGAAAATCCTAATTTTTTCCTTCTGATTGGCTTGAATTCATTCAAAAACTGTGGGGTCAAAATATGCAGTACACCCCTTGATAAATTCCTTAAGGGGTCTAGTTTTCAAAATGGGGTCATTTGTGGAGGTTTTCTATGGTTTTGGGCGCTCAAGAACTCTACATGTGTGCTATGGGGTCTAAAAGGACTTCAAGCAAAATTTCTGTTTTGAAAGACACCGACTACTCCTTTCATTTTGAGCCCCGTTGTGGACTCAGATATAATATTAGGGCCACAGTGGGTATATTTCTGAACACGGGAGAAACAGGGGGATCCATTTTGGGGTGTAAATCCTCATTTTCATGTAAACTATAGAAAAAACATATGTCTTTAAAATGATAGATTTGCAAAAATATGAAATTTTACTTTTTCTCCTCTAAATTGAATTAATTCCTGAAAAAAACTGTGGGGTCAAAATACTTCTGACCCCCCTCAGTGAATACACTAAGAGGTGTAGTTTTTAAAATGGGGTCATTTGTGGGGGTATCTATTATTCTGACACCTATGAGCCTTTCCAATCTTGGCTTGGTGTAGGAAAACAAGGTGTTCCTCAAAATGCTAAAAAGTAATGTTAAATTTGTAAGTCTCCTAAATGGTTAAAAAAAACACGAAAGTTTTTCCAATGTGCGCCCAAAATAAAGTAAACGGGTGGAAATATAAATCTTAGCAAAAATTTCTATATTATGTTTGCACATATTTAAGATATTGCAGTTGGAAATGTGAAAAAATTTCCCAATTTTGGCGCTTTTAATAAATAAACACAAATTCTATCGGTCTATTTTTTCCGCCTAAATGAAGTACAACATGTGGAGAAAAAACAATGTCAGAATCGCTTGGATATGCAAAACCTTTCTGGTGTTTTTCCATGTTAAAGTGACATGTCAGATTTGCAAAATTTGGCCTGGTCATTAAGGCGCAAACAGGCTTGGTCACTAAGGGGTTAATCTGTACGCAGACAACTACCCAATACTCCTGGGTAAGATTAGGACAGACTTGAACTCCTGGACTAAGGGCTGCTTCTCCTGGTTTGGGAGATGTGCGATATTCAAAATGAATATCCTTCCCAGAGTGCTATACATGCTCCAAGCTGTCCCCATTCATGTACCTAGACAATTTTTCCAACAACTACTCTCCCTCATGTCCAAGTTCGTGCGGGCAGACAAACTAACCTGTATTGCTCGCAATATCCTGACAAGAACCAAAAAAAGAGGGGTGTATGGGCCTCCCAAGCTTTACGCGATACCACCAAGCAGCAAACCTGGTGTGCATAGTAGACTGGCACAGACACGCGGCCCTTAACCCCTTGAGTGGCGGGTTTCCTACCACCCTGTCGTGCCCACCAGGGCAGGTTTTTTAAAATGGTCTAATCATTGAATTTCAACTAGTTTTGCAGTTGCGTCTCAAGAGCCATAACTTTTTCCTTTTTCCATTGACATGGCCATATAAGGGCTTGTTTTTTGCGGGACAAGTTGTGATTTTTTAAACAGGGGGGAGGAAAAAAAGAAATGGGGAAAAAAGAAAAAAAGGGGCCATGTCATTAAGAGGTTACATAATGTATTAACTTCCTTCTCTGGGTCATTACGACGCATGGATACCACATGTGTGATTGTATTTTTGATTTTTTTTTACAAAGTAAAGGGAGACAAGTGTTTTTATTATTTTTTTTTTAAATTTTTAAACTTTTTTTTTAATTTTTTTTTTTTGTCCCTTTAGGGGACTTCCACAGGGACCCATCAGGACCCCTGATCACATTCTGGGGGTCCGATGGTGACAGCCCTTTACATGCTGCAGTGACAGCCCTTTACATGCTGCAGTCATATAGACTGCAGCATGTAAAGGGTTAACACAGCAGAGATCGGAGGTTTTCTCTGATCTCTGCTGTAAGAGCAGCTACCTAGCTGTCCTCTGACAGCCAAACACCAAGCTCTCCCTGCCACAGAGACCATCGGCTTGCTTCTGACAAGCCGATGGTCTCTATGGCAACCTGTAAACAAAGCAGGAGATTGCCGGCATATCGGCAATATCTTCTGCTGGTTTTTCAAAGCCCTTGCTTTGTTCTCTGTGGGTCTGTGCAGGCAGAGCACACTGTCACAGCTTGTGGCATTGTGCTCTGCAGCTCCCATAGTGATACATAGCCCGGAGATCTTCCGGGCTATGTTGCTATGAGCAGTGGAGCTCGTCCCGGAAAATTTCCGGGCGTGCCACTCAAGGGGTTAAACAATGGATCACCATAGAACAAGCAACTATGCCCGTTTCCCAGATGGTCCTCCCCTGGATACAGGAACAGACTCCCATGGAGCTGGTTCAGCACCCCACAATCGGTCCCACCCTTGCGATAGCAGCTAAAGTGCTTGCAAGGCCAGACATTGCTCCAAACGAGGTAGTCAGTTATAAAATTAGTGTTTACAAGAATCTGAAACTGGTTACGAAAATTAGCCTTAATATTATATGGTTTCAAAGCATTGGGTTTAGCCATGCACTTCACCTTCCAGCAACGTGTAATTATTCCTGGACTACTTTTATTGTTAATTTTATTTCAGTTGAAAATGAGAAATAAAGAATTTAAAAAAGAATTGTTGGGTCTAAGTGCGCCTTTTCATAGAAAATCAATATTATAGTAGTTCTATTCTTGTACATAGGGGGCAGTATTATAGTATTTCTATTCTTGTACATAGGGGGCAGTATTATAGTAGTTATATTCTTGTACATAGGGGGCAGGGGGCAGTATTATAGTTATAGTCTTGTACACAGGGGGCAGTATTATAGTAGTTATTAGAGATGAGTGATCACCAAAATGCTCGGGTGCTCGTTGCTCGAGTCGAACTTTTCGCGATGCTCGAGGGTTCGTTTCGAGTAACGAACCCCATTGAAGTCAATGGGCGACTCGAGCATTTTTGTATATCGCCGATGCTCTCTAAGGTTTTTATTGGTGAAAATCTGCAAAACCCAAGAAAGTGATGGAAACTGCACAGAAACGGATAGGGCAGGCGAGGGGCAACATAGTGGGCTGCATTTCAGGTTCCCAGGAAGCCACCGGCGGTACATAAATAAATCCCACTGCAGTGCCCATCACAGCTGAGGTAACGTCAGATTAAATGGAGGTGGGCTTCAGCCCACACTGCATGGCCCAGTCAGACTGGGGTTCTTTAGAAGTAGACACATGCAGTTACAACTCCCTGTAGACCGACAGCATGGGTGGGTGCCAGGAAGCCACCGGCGGTACATAAATATATCCCATTGCATTGCCCATCACAGCTGAGGTAATGTCATGTTTAATGCAGGTGGGCTTCGGCCCACACTGCATGCCCCAGTCAGACTGGGGTTCTTTAGAAATGGACACATGCAGTTACAACTCCGTGTGGACCCACAGCATGGGTGGGTGCCAGGAAGCCACCGGCGGTACATAAATAAATCCCATTGCAGTGCCCAGCACAGCTGAGGTAACGTCAGATTAAATGCAGGTGGGCTTCGGCCCACACTGCATGCCCCAGTTTTTTGCCCTGGAGTTTTTTTTAACACAGAGACACAGGCAGGTACAAATCCCTAATGTGAAGTCCCTGTGGACCCACAGCATGGGTGGCTCCCTGGAACCCTCCAGCGGTACATAAATTATCCCATTGCAGTGCCTTGGACAGCAGAGCTAACGTCAGATTAAATGCAGGTGGGCTTCGGCCAAGAATGTTTTCATTGTTGGAGGAGGAGGACGGGGATGTTTTTGAGGCAGTACGTGTCCTGTCCCCGTGTCCGTGGTTATATGCACCTTACCAGTGACTGCGTCGTTGAAAAGTTGTCGCGCCTGGGGAACCTAGTAGCGCGGCCTCGCCACCATCATGTCTTTGGGAAGCCTCCGTTTCCACTACCCTGTAACATTGCAGTAGCAGCAGTATAGGCAGAGCCGAGAATTAGTAACATTTCAGCGGTAAGAGTATGCACAAACCCCTGTAACATTTCATTGGCAGCAGTGAGGACAGACCCCACTAACATTTCATTTGCAGCAGTATACACAGACCCTAGTAACATTTCAGGAGTATCTGTATAGACAGACCCCAGTAACTGTTCAGTAGTATAATTCTAGACAGACCCCAGTAACATTTCAGTTCCAGCAGTATTGACAGACCCCAGTAACATTTCAGTAGTATCAGTTGGGACATGCCCCAGTCACATTTTAGTTCCAGCAGTGCAGACAGACCCCAGTAACAGTAACGTAGAAGCAGTATTGGCAAAGCAGCAGATAGACATTTCCCTGGCAGCAGTGTAGGGAGACCAAAGTATTTGTAACATTTCCGTAGTAGCAGTATAGTCAGACCCCAGTAACAGTAACGTAGAAGCAGTATGGGCAGAGCCCACTATTAGTTGCATTTCTGTTATAGCAGTATAGACCTGCCCCAGTAACATTTCCGTTGAAGCATTATGGGCAGAGCCCAGTATTAGTAAAGTTACAGTAGTAACAATATACACCAACCAAGGTAACATTTCAGGAGCAGAAGTATCGGCAGACCGAAGTAACATTTCTGTTGCTGAAGTATAGTGAGACCCCTGTAGCATTACTGTGGCAGAAGTATAGGTAGGCAGAACAGAGTTACATTTCTGTAGCAAAAGTGTAGGCCAACCCCAGACACAGTGGTGTACCATGAGTGCAGGCGAAGCCCATAAAAATTACTTGGATTACATTGTAGGTGAGGGCCCGAAAAATTGGTGTACCGACAGTACAAATGTACCCCACAAAAAGTTGCCCATGCCCAACCCAGAGGGCAGGTGAAACCCATTAGTCGCTTAGCGTACTGTTAATTTTTAACTAGGCCTGGAGGCAGCCCAGTCAAAATGAAAATCGGTTCAGGTGGAAGTTTTAATGCTTTAATGACAATTGAAACAGATAAATATTTAGAAAAGTATTATGAGCCTTTTGGCCCACAGAAAAATTGCCCATTCGTGGTGATTACGAGAGGTTTCAGGAGGAGGAGGACGAATATCATACACAGATTGACAAAGGTCTTTAGGTAGCGCTGCTGTCTGCTGGTGAAGAGAAGTCTGGGGAAATCCAGGCTTTGTTCATCTTTATGAGTGTAAGCCTGTCGGCGCTCTCAGTTGACAGGCGGGTACGCTTGTCCGTGATGAGATTCCCCCAGCTGCACTAAACACCCTCTCTGACAAGACACTAGCCGCAGGGCAAGCCAACACCTCCAGGGCATACAGCGCGAGTTCGGGCCACGTGTCCAGCTTTGACACCCAGTAGTTGTACGGAGCAGAGGCGTCATGGAGAACGGTGGTACGACCGGCTGCGTACTCCCTCACCATCTTCTTACAGTGCTCCGTCCGACTCAGCCTGGACTAGGGAGGTGTGAGAGTCTTGCTGGGGAGCCATAAAGCTGGCAAAGGCCTTGGAGAGTTTTCCCCTGCCAGCGCTGAACATGCTGCCTGATCTCCACGCCTCCCCTTCTACTTGGCCCTCGGAACTGCGCCTTCTGCCACTAGCGCTGTCAGATGGGAAGTTTACCATCAGTTTGTCCACCAGAGCCCTGTGGTATTGCATCACTCTCAAACCCCTTTCCTCTTCGGGAATGAGAGTGGAAAGGTTATCCTTATACCGTGGATCAAGCAGTGTGTACACCCAGTAATCCGTAGTGGCCAGAATGCGTGTAACGCGAGGGTCACGAGAAAGGCAGGGTAACATAAAGTCAGCCATGTGTGCCAGGGTACCTGTACGCAACATATGGCTGTCTTCACTAGGAAGATCACTTTGAGTATCCTCCTCCTCCTCAGGCCATACACGCTGAATGGATGAGAGGCAAGCAGCATGGGTACCCTCTGCAGTCAGCCCAGCTGTCTCTTCCTCCTCAGGCTCCTCTCCCTCCTCCTCCTCCACGCGCTGAGATATAGACATGAGGGTGCTCTGACTATCCAGCGACATACTGTCTTCCCCCGCCTCCGTTTCCGCCCGCAAAGCCTCAGCCTTTATGCTTTGCAGGGAGCTTCTCAACAGGCATAGCAGGGGAATGGTGACGCTAATGATTGCAGCATCGCTGCTCACCATCAGGGTGGACTCCTCAAAGTTTCCAAGGACCTGGCAGATATCTGCCATCCAGGCCCACTCTTCTGTAAAGAATTGAGGAGGCTGACTCCCACTTCGCCGCCCATGTTGGAGTTGGTATTCCACTATAGCTCTACGCTGCTCATACAGCTGGGACAACATGTGAAGCGTAGAGTTCCACCGTGTGGGCACGTCGCAAAGCAGTCGGTGCACTGGCAGATTAAACCGATGTTGCAGGGTGCGCAGGGTGGCAGCGTCTGTGTTGGACTTGCGGAAATGTGCGCTAACCCGGTGCACCTTGCCGAGGAGGTCTGACAAGCGTGGGTAGCCTTTCAGAAACCACTGAACCACCAAATTAAAGACGTGGGCCAGGCATGGCACGTGCGTGAGGCTGCCGAGCTGCAGAGCCGCCACCAGGTTACGGCTGTTGTTACATAGACCATGCCCGGTTGGAGGCTCAGTGGCGAAAGCCAGCGGTCGGTCTGCTCTGTCAGACCATGCAACAGTTCGTGGGCCGTGTGCCTCTTCTCTCCTAAGCTGAGTAGTTTCAGCGCGGCCTGCTGACGCTTGCCCACCGCTGTGCTGCCGCGCGACACCGACTGCTGGGGACGTGCTGCTGCTGACAAGTCTTGATTGCGAGGTAGAGGTTGCGTTGGAGGAGGAAGGTTTAGTGGAGGTGGCATACACCGCCGCAGATACCAGCACCAATCTGGGGCCCGCAATTCTGGGGGTGGGTAGTACATGAGCGGTCCCAGGCTCTGACTCGGTCCCAGCCTCCACTAAATTCACCCAATGTGCCGTCAGGGAGATATAGTGGCCCTGCCCGCTTGTGCTTGTCCACGTATCCGTTGTTAAGTGGACCTTGCCAGTAACCGAGTTGGTGAGGGCGTGTACGATATTGCGTGAGACGTAATCGTGCAGGGCTGGGACGGCACACCGTGAAAAATAGTGGCGACTGGGGACAGTAGCGCGGGGCTGCCGCCGCCATCATGTTTTTGAACGACTCAGTTTCCACCAGCCTGTAGGTGAGCATCTCCAGGCTGATCAATTTGGCTATGTGGACATTTAAAGCTTGAGCGTGCGGGTGCGTGGCGGCGTATTTGCACTTTCGCTCCAACGATTCTCTTAGCGACAGCTGGACGCTGCACTGAGAGACACTGCTGGATGGGGCCGAGGACAGCGGAGGTGAGGGTGTGGGTCCAGGCCAGGAGATGGTCGTGCCTGTGTCGTGAGAGGTGGGTTGGATCTCAGTGGCAGGTTGGGGCACAGGGGGAGAGGCAGTGGCGCAAGCTGGAGGCGGTGAAAGGCCTTTGTCCCACCTTGTGGGGTGCTTGGCCATCATATGCCTGCGCATACTGGTGGTGGTGAGGCTGCTGGTGGTGGCTCCCCGGCTGATCTTGGCGCGACAAACCTTGCACACCACTGTTCGTCGGTCGTCCGCCGTCTCAGTGAAAAACTGCCACACCTTAGAGCACCTTGGTCTCTGCACGGTGGCTTGGCGCGAGGGGGTGCTTTGGTAAACAGCTGGTGGATTATTTGCTCTTGCCCTGCCTCTACCCCTGGCCACCCCACTACTCTCCCAACCTGTCCTGCAGCTGCAATTGCCTCCCCCTCTGAAGACCTGTCCTCAGTTAGCTTATCACACCAGGTGGGGTCAGTCACCTCATTGTCCAGCGGCTCTTCCTCCGAATCCTCTGTGCGCTCCTCCCTCGGACTTACTGCCCTTACTACTACCTCACTGATAGACAACTGTGTCTCATCGTCATCGTCCTCCTCACCCACTGAAAGGTCTTGAGACAGTTGCCGGAAGTCCCCAGCCTCATCCCCCGGACCCCGGGAACTTTCCAAAGGTTGGGCATCGGTCACGACAAACTCCTCCGGTGGGAAAGGAACCATTGTTGCCCAATCTGGGCAGGGGCCCGAGAACAGTTCCTGGGAGTCTGCCTGCTCCTCAGAATGTGTCATTGTAATGGAGTGAGGAGGCTGGGAGGAAGGTGGAGCAGCAGCCAGAAGATTCAGAGTTGCAGCAGTGGACGGCGTAGAAGACTGGGTGGTCGATAGATTGCTGGATGCACTTTCTGCCATCCACAACAGGACCTGCTCACACTGCTCATTTTCTAATAAAGGTCTACGACGTGGACCCAAAAATTGCGATATGAAGCTGGGGACTGCAGAAACTGTCCTCTCTCCTACTCCCGCAGCAGCCGGCTGCGATTCACCTGGACCAGGAACTCGTCCTCACTTGGGACTCCGCGTCCTCGACCGCGTCCTCTGCCCCTATCCCTACCCCTCAGCATGCTAGATTAAGAATAGAGCAGAGACAGAGCGGTGTAAAAAGGTTTGTGAATTATTGCCGCACAGTTGGTGGCTGCCAGCGGTAATCTAACGCTAAATAAAGCCAGAGATAAATTATAAGGAAGGCTGCACTTAGGCCTTGCTGTGAACTATGCAGTTTGGATGGACATGAAGTCCCACAGGCCACGCAGGCAAATGCACTGGGTCTCCGGTAGCCGTTAAAAGGGAATAATCTTTTAAATCTCCTTATTTTACTCTGCAATGCAGGCTGAGGCTAGGCAGTGTGTATTGCACTTTTAATCTATGGGCGTCGGGCAGACCATGAACTTCTGAGACAGCACACGTATAACAGAGTGTTGTAGAAAATGTGTTGTTTCTTGGCGTACACTTAGAGGCAGACTGCAGTGAGGCAACGCAAAGTGCGGACAGAAATATGTTTAAATGAAGGCTGCATGCACGCTCTGCTGTGCAATAAAGAGGTACTACAACGCCCAGCAACCACGGAGTTAAATGCACACGGTCACAGGTTGCCCTAAGAAGAACCGTTGGGGTTCTTGTAGACAGGATTATACACTAACACTGTCACTACCTGACCAATACTGCCCCTATACTGAAGTACAGGCTGCAGCCTGAGAACGCTACAGCCTGCACGCCTGATATACATAAAAAAAAAAAAAAAATTTGTGCAAAACTGCTCACAGCAGCCACAACAGTAATGCACTAGGTGAGCTGTGGCCCTAAGAAGGGCCGTTGTGGTTTTTGAAGACGCTAACACTGTCCCTATAGCAGCAGCATCAGCAGCACTGTCCCTTATCTCTCTTAGCATGTGTCTGTGGCGAGCCGCGGGCGGGGCTGATTTAAATACTCGGGGGTCACTTGATCTCGCCAGCCACTCACTGCAGGGGGTGGGATAGGGCTGGAACGTCACAGGAGGAAGTTGTAATAATGCCTTCCCTGTGTTTCTATTGGCCAGAAAAGGGCGCACATTTCTCAGGGAAGAAAATGTAATGGAGTCGAGTGCCGCGTGGTGCTCCCCTCGAGTAACGAGCATCTCGAACACCCTTATGCTCGAACGAGTATCAAGCTCGGACGAGTGCGCTCGCTCATCTCTAGTAGTTATATTCTTGTACATAGGGGGCAGTAGTATTGTAGTAATCTTGTACATAAGGGGCAGTATTATAGTAGTAATCTTGTACATAGGGGGCAGTATTATAGTAGTAATCTTGTACATAGGGGGCAGTATTATAGTAGTAATCTTGTACATAGGGGGCAGTATTATAGTAGTAATCTTGTACATAGGGGGCAGTATTATAGTAGTAATCTTGTACATAGGGGGCAGTATTATAGTAGTAATCTTGTACATAGGGGGCAGTATTATAGTAGTAATCTTGTACATAGGGGGCAGTATTATAGTAGTAATCTTGTACATAGGGGGCAGTATTATAGTAGTAATCTTGTACATAGGGGGCAGTATTATAGTAGTAATCTTGTACATAGGGGGCAGTATTATAGTAGTAATCTTGTACATAGGGGGCAGTATTATAGTAGTAATCTTGTACATAGGGGGCAGTATTATAGTAGTAATCTTGTACATAGGGGGCAGTATTATAGTAGTAATCTTGTACATAGGGGGCAGTATTATAGTAGTAATCTTGTACATAGGGGGCAGTATTATAGTAGTAATCTTGTACATAGGGGGCAGTATTATAGTAGTAATCTTGTACATAGGGGGCAGTATTATAGTAGTAATCTTGTACATAGGGGGCAGTATTATAGTAGTAATCTTGTACATAGGGGGCAGTATTATAGTAGTAATCTTGTACATAGGGGGCAGTATTATAGTAGTAATCTTGTACATAGGGGGCAGTATTATAGTAGTAATCTTGTACATAGGGGGCAGTATTATAGTAGTAATCTTGTACATAGGGGGCAGTATTATAGTAGTAATCTTGTACATAGGGGGCAGTATTATAGTAGTAATCTTGTACATAGGGGGCAGTATTATAGTAGTAATCTTGTACATAGGGGGCAGTATTATAGTAGTAATCTTGTACATAGGGGGCAGTATTATAGTAGTAATCTTGTACATAGGGGCAGTATTATAATAGTTATATTCTTGTACATGGGAGGCAGTATTATAGTAGTTATATTCTTGTACATGGGAGGCAATATTATAGTAGTTATATTCTTGTACATGGGAGGCAGAATTATAGTAGTTATATTCTTGTACATGGGAGGCAGAATTATAGTAGTTATATTCTTGTACATAGGGGGCAGTATTATAGTACTTATATTCTTGTACATGGGAGGCAGTATTATAGTACTTATATTCTTGTACATGGGAGGCAGTATTATAGTAGTTATATTCTTGTACATGGGAGGCAGTATTATAGTAGTTATATTCTCCTATAAAATACGGCCCCCTATATACAAGAATATGAATACTATAATACTGCTTCCTATGTACAAGAATATAACTACTATAATACTGCTCCTTTGTACAAGAATATAAGTACTATAATACTGCCTTCCATGAATTTTTGCCTCAAAAGAGCTAATTGGCTTCTGCTCTTGGTGTTTTTTGCCTTCCTCTGGATCAACAACACAGGAGGATAACAGGCTAGACTTGATGGACATTGTCTTCATTCGGCCTTACATACTATGTTACTATGTACAAGAATATAACTACTATAATAGTGCCCCTATGTACAAGAATATAACTACCATAATACTGCCCATCTGTACAAGAATATAACTACTATAATACTGCCCCCTATGTACAAGAATATAACTACCATAATACTGCTCATCTGTACAAGATTATTATAATACTGGCCCCTTATGGACAAGAATATAATTATACTGGCTCCTGTGGACAAGAATATAACTACTATAATACTCACCTCTACGTACAATAACATAACTACTTTAATACTGTCCTATATATGCGAATATAACTGCGATAATACTGCCACAAAGCAGCAGAATACAACTAATGTAATACGGCTCCCTTAGTTGCATTTTGGTGCATAAAGGGCAGTATTATCATAGTTATATTCCTGTACATAGGAGGCAGTATTATAGTAGTTATAGTCTTGTAAATAGGAGGCAGTATTATAGTAGTTATATTCGTGTACATAGGGGGCAGTATTATAGTAGTTATATTCTTGTACATAGGGGGCAGTATTATAGTAGTTATGTTCTTGTACATAGGAGGCAGTATTATAGTAGTTATATTCTTGTACATAGGAGGCAGTATTATAGTAGTTATGTTCTTGTACATAGGGGGCAGTATTATAGTAGTTATATTCTTGTACATAGGGGGCAGTATTATAGTAGTTATATTCTTGTACATAGGGGGCAGTATTATAGTATTTATATTCTTGTACATAGTGGGCAGTATTATAGTACTTATATTCTTGTACATGGGAGGCAATATTATAGTAGTTATATTCTTGTACATGGGAGGCAGAATTATAGTAGTTATATTCTTGTACATAGGGGGCAGTATTATAGTAGTTATATTCTTGTACATAGGGGGCAGTATTATAGTAGTTATAGTCTTGTAAATAGGAGGCAGTATTATAGTAGTTATATTCGTGTAAATAGGAGGCAGTATTATAGTAGTTATATTCGTGTACATAGGGGGCAGTATTATAGTAGTTATATTCTTGTACATAGGGGGCAGTATTATAGTAGTTATATTCTTGTACATAGGGGGCAGTATTATAGTAGTTCTATTCTTGTACATAGGAGGCAGTATTATAGTAGTTATGTTCTTGTACATAGGGGGCAGTATTATAGTAGTTATATTCTTGTACATAGGGGGCAGTATTATAGTATTTATATTCTTGTACATAGTGGGCAGTATTATAGTAGTTATATTCTTGTACATAAGAGGCAGTATTATAGTACTTATATTCTTGTACATGGGAGGCAGTATTATAGTAGTTATATTCTTGTACATGGGAGGCAATATTATAGTAGTTATATTCTTGTACATGGGAGGCAGAATTATAGTAGTTATATTCTTGTACATAGGGGGCAGTATTATAGTAGTTATATTCTTGTACATAGGGGGCAGTATTATAGTAGTTATAGTCTTGTAAATAGGAGGCAGTATTATAGTAGTTATATTCGTGTAAATAGGAGGCAGTATTATAGTAGTTATATTCGTGTACATAGGGGGCAGTATTATAGTAGTTATATTCTTGTACATAGGGGGCAGTATTATAGTAGTTATATTCTTGTACATAGGGGGCAGTATTATAGTAGTTATAGTCTTGTAAATAGGAGGCAGTATTATAGTAGTTATATTCGTGTACATAGGGGGCAGTATTATAGTAGTTATACTCTTGTACATAGGGGCAGTATTATAGTAGTTATATTCTTGTACATAGGGGGCAGTATTATAGTAGTTATGTTCTTGTACATAGGAGGCAGTATTATAGTAGTTATATTCTTGTACATAGGGGGCAGTATTATAGTAGTTATATTCGTGTAAATAGGAGGCAGTATTATAGTAGTTATATTCGTGTACATAGGGGGCAGTATTATAGTAGTTATATTCGTGTACATAGGGGCAGTATTATAGTAGTTATATTCTTGTACATAGGGGGCAGTATTATAGTAGTTATATTCTTGTACATAGGGGGCAGTATTATAGTAGTTATATTCTTGTACATTGGTTGCGGTTTGACAGTACTTTTGTGGATTTGGTGTTTTGGTGCCAATGATCTCGTGGAGTATGACGAAAACAAACTTGGTGCAGTACAGTCTGGCATATTATAGTCTTATTTTCCTCTCACCTCTAAGTGTTTTTCCTGCCTCCCTGTGAATCATCATGTATAATCCTACTGTCCAGTGCCTTGGTGATATTCCGCTGAGGTTGGAGATGTGGAGAACACGTTCTTCTCGCTTCACATAAATATTTACAGATGGGCGACATTTGATTATAGGATGGGATGATGGACATTTACTTTTTGTTCCATCATTCTCATGGCATTTGCTACAAATATTGTGCAGTAAGCCAGCTGTTGGTTATGTATCTTCTAGGCGATTTTTAGACATTTAGACCACAAACATTTATGGCCTAGGTCCTACCATAAGCAAAAGATGAGCGACACAAACTCATACGGAGCCCCTTTTGATGTAACAAGCCACAAATCGCTCCAAATTAACAGTGACAAATGAGGAAAATAATAAAGCAATTACCTGCATTAATTGCTAGATAGCGATGCAGCACCTTTACTATCTAATATCAGAAACTATTTTTCTTTAAAAACCCCTCTTGGTGACCTCTTGGTGTGATAGCAGTGATGTATCTAGTGCATCACGTGACCTGGAAGCAATTTTGTACAGTGGTGCGGCACATGCCACATGGAGTGCACTCAAACTCCTGCTGGGGTTGAGCAAAGGATAGAGTTCCTACCATGCCTGTCGGTGTAGCAGGGAGTGAGGTATTGGTGCAATGACCGCCAAGTGTATAAAGGAACATCCACACTCTGCAATAAGCTGCTGAAGCACACTGGTTCCGATGGAAACGGAGTCTCCCTACTGGGGCCTAAACAGTATCCTTAGATTGGGAAGACAGTGATAACCATGGCTGTGGTGAGCTATGACAGATGCAGATACTGGGGTGGCCCAGCAGAGTACTCATGTGCGAGAGGAGTCTTCCTCCCACTGGACCAGATAAGAAATACATGGGAGTCTTACTGCAGGTGTGGTGCCAAGATGGCAGTAGGTGTAATGCATCTAAGAGTAAGTGCTACAATTCATGCAATGTGCCCAGGAGGAGGAATAGCGATTGCCAGAGCCGTCATCGGCAAGAGTCTTTACGGTGATCTCTTTTTATTCAATGTTTTTGAGCGTTGAGTGACAAAAAAAAAAAAGTGCAATTCTGCCACTACATAGTTTTTTCCTATTGTGTTCATCATGCATGATAAAAAATGTGATTTTTAAAAAAAATATTTCAGTCTTCGACGTGGTGATACCAATTATGTCTTTTTATGGTTTTAATTTTTGATGTGAAAACAAAAGCTTTTTATAGTATTTTCATTTTTTAAATCCTATTTTTAATGGATTTTTTAGTTCCTATAGGGGACATGAGCGGTGATCTGATTGCTTGTACAATATACTGAAATACTTTAGTTTTGCAGTGTATTGTTCTTTTGTCGACAGCCTTTACTAGGCATCAGGCTGCCAAGGGAATCCATTGGTACCTCACAATCATGTCACAGGGGCTGCCTCTCTGGCTTGCTGCTTGGAAGCGGTGATCAGCATTGACTGCTACAGTTAAGCAATTAAGCAGCCACAATCAAAGCTTGCTCCAACCATGGTCATTGCCAGCGGCGATTAGTGGTATGTAACAGCTGATTGCCTCCTGCTAAGGAGTGGACTTGGCTCCTGAACCGACTCTATACCCCCCTGGTGACTTATGACAGATATATCCAACATGTGTCTAGATGTTGTGATTACATACGTGTTATGTGCCCCCCCCCCTTGTTATTTTGATTGCCTCTTAGAATGTCCATCCCATATGTCCAGTGCTTGTAATCACAAATGCATGTAAGGGAGAAAACTTCACATCTCTCCCTTATGTCAAAGTGAATTTGTAGTACTTTGAAGAAATGTCAATTAATATTTTGCTGCTATCATGTATATAAACTGTGTGTCATGTATGTGCTGTGTATTGTATCTTAACCTGCTTATATGTATAGTATTCAGGGGTATAATCAGGTTCGGCGTTGCCCATGGGTGAATCCCCCAGTGGACCCTGGCCAGTAAGTAAGAATGTTCTCTCCACACCTTAAATTTTAACTGGATCCACATCCTAAGGATGAGGAGCCAGTTGAGAGATGTTTCTCCCGGAGATGCAGGTGGGACTTCTTTCCTTCCAAGCCCAGTCACAGTAGCACCCTTGGCATCTACGATCATTACGCCCCTGGAAGTATTTACTGTATATACTCGAGTATAAGCCGCGTCAATAAATTTTTACCACAAAAAAAAAAAAAAATGGTAAAACTTATTGACTCGAGTATACACCTAGCTATATTCTAGTATATAGTAGGTAAGAAAAAATAAAATAGTCACCTATCAGCCGGCGTCTGTGTCCCCGACACGATGCTGTCCCCAGCGGTGCGGCCAGCTGCTGCAGTCTTTTCCCCGGCTTGCTTTTGAAATCCCTGCCGTCAGTGCTATGATTGGATCGAGCGCCAGCCAATCAGAGTCGGCGCTCGATAAACCAAAACATAGGCATTCAGGTTGACATCACTGAATGGCTGTGATTGGCCGGTGCTCAATCCAATCACAGCGCTGGCGGCGGAGACTTCAAAAGCAAGAAAGGCAGAAGACAGAGGGGAGAAGACTGCAGCAGCTGGCCCCACCGCCGGGGACAGTGACGCCGGTTGATAGGTGAGTATTGAGGGGTTTGTTTTTTTTTGTTTTTTTTTTAACCTCACTCGAGTATAAGCCGAGGGAAGCTTTTTCAGCACATTCTTTTGTGCTGATAAACTCGGCTTATACTCTAGTATATACGGTACTCTTAGCTCTAGATGTTACTATTGCAGCAAGACCTATGAAGAGCTGGTAGCAGGAACCAGGTGCAGTGTGTGGCAGAAGCCACATGGGAGGTAGACGTTCCTTGAAGGAAAAAAGTTAGCTAGGCCCAAGACGGAGTAATTTGAAAGAACAGAAGGAAAACATTAGACAAGCTTGTCAGACATGAAACTTCTGAAATGGATGCGCCCCAATCTAGCTTCTGCGAGACGCATCTGACAACACTTGGAGACTGACACAGTTAGAACAGCAAACAGCACAATTTAGAGCATGACTGCTGACATTGGTAATTTGGGTGGTGGAAGCTCACTTCTTAAGGCAGGTTAGCAAGCATTGCTCCTCTGGTATTTCCAATCAGATGTAGAGTAGGGTGGGACCACCCAGTGGAAGTCTGCTGAGCTGTGGACAGAGTTTTTAGTGGCAAGAGAGGTTTGGTTAGACCACGAGGTGCCTGGAGAATCCCTTGTTGGCCCATACAGCTGTTAGGCTTGTTCGGCATCGGAGGCGTGTTGGTTAGCTGGAGGCCAAAGATTTGTTCATTCATGGGTGCATCTGGGTGGGTATAAGCCAAAGTGGCTTCTTGATTGCAAGAAAGGTGGTGGACTAATGGCCAAAGTGTTTGATACTGGTCCTGTAGAGACACTGTATAATGGGCCACCTGATGTACTTGTGGGAAACTTATAGGCAAGACTTGTTACCGTGATATCACCTAGCAAGGCTCAATGGAAGCAGCCGGTGAGCCAACTTAGAGGATGATTGCCACTCAGTGAATTGGGGCTTGGAATAATCTTAGTCATGGAAAGGAACAGCTTGCAGAGCTCTGTATTAGTTGGCGCTCTAGCGGTGTGTACTGAGCACGCTATTGGCTCGAGGAGTCAGTTGTGGAGGGAGTCTACTGGGACTGCAAGAGAAGTCAGCCTGGAGAGAACTAAGGTGGGTTGTGTGGTGCTCAACTGAAGTCCAGAGGAGGCTACAGCTGAGTCATGGAGAAGCCACAAGAAATGTCAGCCTTAGGGTGCGGTCACACGAGCGTAGGCGTATTTACGTTCGCACGTGCGCAGCGTTTAATCGCCGGAAAGAACGTTTTTCGGCGATCATGACCAGAGCTAGAAAGCATATTATCGTTTGTTCCTACTTTGCAAACTATCTTTTCGGCCATCGAATATGCGTTGGCGCGTATTTCGGTCGCATATGTTCCGTTTTTTTTTCGGGTTGCCGTTTTTACGCGCCGTAAAATCGCCCGTGCGAACGAATACATTGGAAACCAATGCCTCAGATGGTCCCGTTTATACGATTGGGCGCAAAAACGCGCCGTTTATGCGCTCGTGTGAACGCACCCTCAGGCCTCTTTCACATGGGCGACAGCGATATCGCCGCTATTAAATCTCAGCGATAGCGCAGCTTTATACATGCGATTTTGTACCGTCAGTGATGCTTTTTTTTCGTGAAAACTCTTGAATTGCATCTCTGCTGCCCGCAATTTTGTCGGGAGGAAGTTAATAGGAGTTTCTAATGTTAAAAATGTATCACATGACACGAAAACGCAAGTTTGTGCTATGCAATGCGATAGACAAGGAGGCTCCAGAATGAACCATGGGCTACAAAAAAATAGCACATCGCAGAAAGATAGGGCATGCTGCAATTTTTTTTCCATCAACCTAGAATCAGACAAAACTTTGTTAATGTGAAGAAACCAATTGGAAAGCATGGCTTCATATGCATGCGTTTTGTAGCGCTATTGCATCGCTACAAAATTGCGCCATTTTGTAGCCCATGTAAAAGCAGCCCAAGGGCTTTTCGCCTTGACCGTTTATATGCGGCTATTTAGCGGTGTCCAAAAATTGGGCACAAATCACGACAATCTGAAGCATCGGATTACAATGTATTCAATGATTTTTAGCCGTGAAAATAAATAAATCGCTCCATCAAAAACATAATGCAGCGTTCAGAGATCGGTCTTGCCCTATCCTTGGCTAATACACGCTGGAAGCTCCCATAGACTCATATGGGAGCTGGAAATAAAAGGGAGGGGGAGGGAGTTTAGCTGCGTACAACCCTGGGAAGAGATGACAGCTGGCTCCATTTAAGCATTAGCAGTCGAGGGGTTTCCGCGCTGCATCGTATTTTTTTTTTTTATACAGCAGTATGCGGCTAAAGATAAGGACTTGATCGCGGCTATTCTTCATTCATGCGTTTTTTTTGTGCATATGGCTGAACGTAAAAATTCAGAGTCATTTAAAAGAGGCCTAAAACAGACTGGTGATCCGCAGATACGGGAAGGTTTGATGCCCTGTGTTGTGGCCTAAGGGCTCCTTCATACCGGCGATATCGCAGCGAGAAAATCGTGGCAAAAATTGCAGCTTTGTTCAGGCAATTTTTGTACGCCACATCGCAGGAGTGAAAACATCGCAAATGGGAATGAAACCATAGAAAATCATTGGTTTCATGATTCTGCGTTTGCATCCTCTCGCATGGAGTGATTTTATTGCAATAATGGAGGCACACTAAAAAAAAAAAAAAGGACTGATATAACAGCGGGTTGCCCTGTATCTCCAAAGTGGCCAAAATGCAGTACCAACACCCACATTTTATTAGTATGCATTAGTATCTTTGTATGTAGTTTGCTAGTTGTTGGGGGAGCCCAAGATGTCAGCCAGTGTGGCCCACTTTAGAGACACAGGGCAGCCCGCTGTTATATCAGTGAGGGTTGATATCCTGTATGGTGGGTCACCATCCATCTGTGGCTGGCATCTTTGGTATCGTTCACATGTGCAGGCTATTAGTATATGCAGTCGCTCCTCCCCAATTTGGGCTGGGTTGAGTGGGTGACTGCATATTAGCCTGCAATGAACAAGTTGCTCCTCCACACCATTGTCTGGCTGACTGCATATCTTTAGGGCTTATGGCGGTTGCGCCTGCCCTGCGGCGATTGTGCCTGCCTTATGGCGACCGTGCCTGCTTTGCAAACTCAGATATTGCATTTTTGGCTTTTTCAGTGAAAATATATATTTGTATGAAATTAAACTTGCAGACCTCCGCGGGACAGGCTGCTTTTCTCCCTCTAGCTACAGCACTGTGCAGCATCATGTTGTTGAATACAATGACAGAACTACAGTGAAGACTGACACATTCATAATGGTAAAGGTAAATGAGCAGGAAGGATCTACATGTCTATGCCTTCTAGACTTTAGCTGCTGGCCGCTACAATATGGTACGACAGGGTCATAAATCAAGGTCCCCAGCATCTGTCCTGCTGAGCTCCGTCCTAACCATTACCAGTCTGACTGCCGGCTCCACCATGGAGCCTGGAATGTATTTATCAATGATTTATATGGAAATTTCTTCTGCTTTTCCCGGCTGGGAGTCAGATTTCCTCTGCTGAACTCCTGTTCCGAGATGTCGCTGACGATAAATCAGAGCGCAGTATTACCTTTCTGTGGCGCTCGTACGGTTTTCGCCTCCAATATGTCTGCCAGATGCTTATTCAAGGTGAAACAAACTATGAGCGACATAAGTGTCATGTCACAAGATATTCAGGAGACCATAAAGATAAGCGATGGATCAGCACTCCGCTCCAGAAATACTCCGCGCCGCTGGGCGCCACGCTTTTTTACTTTGTAACGCAGTCTATCACCTCTCACAAGATTGGCGCACTCCGCTGGAGCACATGCCTGTCCTGCCGTGAATCTTGCTCCTTCCATCATGCAACACTTCGGACAGATTCACATCAGCATTAGTATACTTGCGCCATTTTTGCTCTGTGAGAAAGTTGCATATTTTTGCCTGCAACTGCGTTTACGGCACTTTTTGCGTGTGCAGGTCGTGCGCAATTTTGCACACAAATATGTGCTCTGATGCTCCCAGCCATTGAAATTGCCAAATCCTTTAAAGAGTGCTTCTTTTCCTGTGCATCATGCAAAATCCGTGCCCATTTTCTACGTATTGCGTTGCCAAAATGTAACGCTCAAATATGCCGATGTGAATCTGCACTTGCGCATTAACTTTTTGCGCATGCAATACGCAAAATAGAACCCATTTATTTCAATGTTTGTTCACAATCATGCATTTGCGCAATTGGAGTCCGCAATTGGAATCCCCCCTCGTGAGCCCCGGCCTTAGTCTATGACTTCCCACACTGCCTCCTGAAATCCTCTGTGCTGCGGGGACTCCATTCCTTCCATTATAAAGCTCGGTCTGCGCACCTGCGTGTCATTCATTATTTTTGGCCGTGACGACAGTGCTTGTCTGATACGCGGGGCAGGGAGTGTTATCACCCTCGTTACAGTAGAGAACAGTAAACTGGACACATTTGTTTCCTACTAACTGAATGTGATAATATTGACGTTCACTCTGACCCCTCCAGCTGCGTCATTGAGCAACTTTTACACCCTGACGGGAAATCCCAAGACCTGGCTCCTATTCGATGTGCAGATGAAAAAAAATATGGGACGAGTAGGGAGAGAGAATGTCTGGAGGCACAGACTGATCTCAGTGCACAGGGGCGTCATCTCCCCGCACGCATGTCCTAAAAACTTTTTTAAACTTGTGGCTACTCTAGGAATGCACTCTCGCTGGTCCTGTTATTGGGGAAACGTTCTGGATACTTGTAAGAGTGGCGTCAGCAGGGAAGAGTTTTTTTATTACGGGGTAAAACAAAGCCGGTGGCCGCATTAAATAATAAGGACAGAAGGGAACATCGCAAACGTTATTCTAGAGCCATGGAGGGACTGTGGATCAGCTCAGGTGGCTGGAGCCTGATTGTAGCCAAGAAGAGGTGCTGCCGGACCGTCCTACTGCTCATCATACTGCTGCCCATGGAACGGGTGAGGGGACATTTGTAGTTAGTTTTATTTTAGACTTGAAACAAAAGTAAGATTGTGGATTTTTTTTTTTTTTACTAATGGACTTAAGAATTTTTGATTTACTGTGACCGACTCAGGTGAGGATGATTAGACCGGACAGGAGGACATACATTGTTTTTGTGTTTGATAAAAAGCAGTTGCTAATAATGAAATGTTAAAACTATAAGTGTTCAGGCTTCAAATAAAAGTCCAAATAAGATTCTTACAATTTGGCCGCTTTCAGACAAACGTCTTTTAGCTCCGTATTTGGTCCATGTTTTCTGGACCGCAATACCGAGCGAATGTAAATCTATGAATGTTATCACATGGCTGTATATTTCTTTACTTGTATACTTTTCTATTGGGCAAATACACATCAGTATTTACTCAGTAGAAAGGAATCTACTAAGCAAATACTGATCAAATATTGCTGATATACTGATGACATACAGCTGTAATATCCATCCACCCCCATCGCCATCCACCCCCATCGCCATCCACCCCATCGCCATCCACCCCATCGCCATCCACCCCATCGCCATCCACCCCATCTCCATCCACCCCATCGTCTACATTCCACCCTGGAAATACAATAAAAAGAAAAATGTAATGTAGTTTTGCTTATTTTAGCAGCAATGGTGCACTTAGAAATTCCCGAAATATATACCACTTATATACTCATATCCCTATAATATAGTATACATATTGCTACCCTTAAAAAAAATTCCCAATGAATTATATATTTAAGCTTTTTTAATATAATTTCTCCTTAATGATTTTAGTCATTGCTTTTAATCCTGCTAGTTGTTACAATGTTACCATTGTTTGCACTGTTTGGCTACCTTCAGACACAATGTCTGAGCTGCAGAAATTCTGCTGCAAAATTTCTGTTGCTTTCCTGCAGATGGGCAGAGTTAACGAGCTTTGTGTTATTCGCTGCCGCCTTCGATACAGTTTGTGTATATACTTTGTGCTTGTGTATATACTTTGCGCTTGTGTGCTGCGGAATGGGTTGCATTTTTGTGATGTGGCAAATTTCACTCTGGCAAACTATTTACAAACAAGCGTAGAATTCCAAACAGAATCCGTGCGTTTCTGAAGGGTAAAAACTTGAAAATCTGCGCCAAAAGTCTATTTGTTGTTTCTGGTGCAGTTTTTCCATTCTCCATTGATTTTTATGGCAAAACTCCACTGTATTTTCACACAGTTTCGACAACATACACAGACAGGCAGCAGATTTGTAAACCGCAGAGTTTTTTTCAAATTTCAGTTGTTTCCATAGCAGAAAATATTTGCGTTGTGTGAAGGAGATTTCCATGGTGATGCCGCTAACGTAAATTCATCAGCGGATCCTCTTTGTGTGAAGGCAGCCTGAACGTATGAAGCGGTGTCGTTGTTTGCATGTCAAGAGCAGAACTGTTTTGGATTTGTGTTGGGAGATGAAAGATGAGCTTCTGACATTCGCCATATGGGAGATTTTCGCTCTTCTCTTTTCAAATGTTACTGTGAGTCTGTAAAGTGTTTTTCGACGGTAAATCCTGCAGATGTTGTATTCAATGCGCCAAGCAATTTCCTATCATACTGAAAAAGGTTTCCAAAAACATTAATCCAATAATGAATTTCTTTTCAATAAAAGGTAAAATGAAAATAAATTGCTGTCACAAGGGAGACTGGAGTGCAGCTACTTCGGTTAACCCTCTAGATGCCACAGTCAACAGCGACCGTGGCATCTAGGTGGTTAGTCAGAGGAAAGGGTTAACTGTCATTCAATGGTCCTCATGAACATGACAGTGGGATGCTGATGGTTGTCATGGGGGCTAGAGGCCTAGCAAACACCCCAAGCCTAATGCAATGTTTGCCGGAAGAAATCAAATGATTACTTTGTGAAGTCCACTAATTGGACCAAAGTAAAAAAAACAATTTTTTCTTAAAAAAGGTAGATTGGTTTATCAACAATTTTTTCTCTGTAAACTGGTTTTAGTGAAAAAAAATTCACAAAAGTTAAGCTTCCAGTATAATGTATCGTTGCAATCCTAACAAGCCGGATAATTAAGTGAACACATTATGAGAACTGCAAAATAAACAGCATAAACAAAATGAGCAATAATCAGGCCCTTCTACGGCCCTCATACAGCTACGTCAATGGAAAAAGCTTTGGCTCCCAGAATATGGCACCACAAAACATTTTTTTAGAAAAAGGTGTTTTTAATTGTACAGAGGTTAGAAAAAAAATTTACACTTTTGCTACCAAGACATGGAATAAAGATAACATAACTGCCGGACTGTGAACGGCATAAATCGAAAAAACAAAGAAATAATGGCAGAATTGTTTTCTTCAATTCTCTCCCTCCCCCCCCAAAAAAAGTTAATCGATAAATTATATGTACTTCAAAATGGTGCCACTGAAAATACAACTCCTCTTGCAAAAATCAAGGTTTCATACAGCTATGCTGACAGTCAGGGGTGTAAGTATAGGGGATGCGGTTGCACTCGGGCCCAGGAGCCTTAAAGGGCTTATCAGGCCTCTCTTTTCCATATAGGTAGCCCAGTATGAATAAAGCATTAAACTTGAAGGCCCGTTACAGGTTTTGTACCGGGGCCCGGAAGCTTCAAATTACGCCTCTGCTGACAGTAATATTTCCATCTCAGGCCTCCTGTCTACAGGCGATATCACTGCGATATCTGCTGAGATAATCCGCATGCAGATAACACAATCAACGCTTTCCATAGGAGAAACTTTTCCGCTCTCGTATATAAAAATTGTGACAGGCCGGGATTTTCCACGATGAACCTATCAATAGATTCATTGTGGAAAAATGGTGACTTTAGCGTTCTCTTGCGGCGGGAAAACACGATGCCCGTGGACAGGAGGCCTCATTTCCATAAGGCAGCATGCCCACTGTATCGGGGTCTTATTTACCATATATACTCGAGTAGAAGGCTAGTTTTTCAGCACTTTTTTTTATGCTGAAAAAGCTCCCCCTGGCTTATAGTCGAGGTTGAAAAAAAATAAATAAATAAAAACACCTCAATACTCCCCTCCCAGTCAGCGCCTGTGTCCCCAGCATGATTGTCTTCCCAGCGGTGCAGCAAGCTGCTTGAGAATTCTCCCTGCTCAGCTTTGAATTCCCCTGCAGTCAGTGCTGTGTAGGTAAGCACTGTGATTGGATCGAGTGCCAGCCAATCACAGCCAGCACTCGATCATTCACAGCCATTTAGTGAATTACATCACTGATTGGCTGGTGCTCGATCCAGTCACAGCACTTACACAGCAGTTACGGCGGGGAAATTGAAAACAGAGCAGGGAGATGAGATCGGGGAGAAGTCTGAAGAAGCTTGCCGCACTGCTGGGGAGACCATCGCGCCGTGGACACAGACGCCGGCTGAGAGGTGAGTGTTGTGGTTTTTTTTTAAATGTAGTATATACTCAAGTATAGCTAGGCTTATACTCAAGTCAATAAGTTCTACCAGTTTTTTGTGGTAAAACGTATTGACTCGGCTTATACTCAAGTATATATGGTACCTCCAATCTTTCCTTCACTCCCTACATTCAATCACTTGCTCGCTCATGTCGCCTCGATCAACCCCCCCCCCCCCCCCCCCGCAAAAAAAAAATATTTCCAAAAATCTGCCCTTTTCTTACTGTGGAAACATTAAAAACTCTTGTTGCCCTGATCCATTTTCAGCTTGAGTACTGTAAGTCGCTACCGATTGGCCTTTCCATCACTAAACTCCTCTCCAGTTTGCTGCACTGCACTCCACCCCCCCCCCCCCTACCCCGCGCCAGTCGCTCCACTACCCCGCGCCAGTCGCTGCACTGGGCCCCCCCCCCTCCCCTACCCCGCGCCAGTCGCTGCACTGGGCCCCCCCCCCTCCCCTACCCCGCGCCAGTCGCTGCACTGGCCCCCCCCCCCTCCCCTACCCCGCGCCAGTCGCTGCACTGGCCCCCCCCCCTCCCCTACCCCGCGCCAGTCGCTGCACTGGCCCCCCCCCCCTCCCCTACCCCGCGCCAGTCGCTGCACTGGCCCCCCCCCCCCTCCCCTACCCCGCGCCAGTCGCTGCACTGGCCCCCCCCCCCCCTCCCCTACCCCGCGCCAGTCGCTGCACTGGCCCCCCCCCCCCCTCCCCTACCCCGCGCCAGTCGCTGCACTGGCCCCCCCCCCTCCCCTACCCCGCGCCAGTCGCTGCACTGGCTCCCCCCCCTCCCCTACCCCGCGCCAGTCGCTGCTCTGGCTCCCCCCCCTCCCCTACCCCGCGCCAGTCGCTGCTCTGGCTCCCCCCCCTCCCCTACCCCGCGCCAGTCGCTGCACTGCCCCCCCCTCCCCTACCCCGCGCCAGTCGCCATAACAGGTGGTTTTTTGCTGTTTTATGTACTTGGATCTCTATTTCATGTTCGTGCCATTGCCGTATGAGCGCCATTGAGTTTGTTTTGTTTTCTTCTGATAAAAATAATGGTGTTTTAAGAGTAATAGAGAATATTTTAAACCTAGATAATTAAGAACATGATGTTTCTCTGGATGCACCTTCTCAGAAGAAAGGCTTTCCTGGAATTTTTTGGCAGCGATGAAACAAAGTCTTTTAGACTAGTACAGATAATGAGTATGACGGGTCTACACAATAATATTCCATAAATGTTTTTATAGGCACTGTCCACCTTACATTTTTTTTATGGCCATAATCTGACGAACACTGAACCATTGATGACTTGGTCAAGCATATCATTCTAGGTCACATGACTTAAGTTGTAATCACCCAACTTAATGAGAGTTCATCCTACAGAGGAATTGTCTCCAAAACTGAGTTTAACTTGTCTGAGGTATCATTTTAAAAACGTGCTCATTGTCCTATTCTAGGTTATCTTGTGTTGGGCCATTGCTTCCAGGCTGTCTAGTCAAAAGCCACCATTGGCCTGTATAGAAAAAGCCCTCTAAACCTTTATAAACTCAATAGAATGTGAAGTTTTTATTTGGGTGGAGTTGCCGTTTTACTTGCTATGTAAAGGCTTTAAATAATTCTGAATTAAACATGCAGTTGTATAATGGTCACAATTACAGCTTTGCATGAAAATTACACACAAAGTATCAGCAGTAATATGATAAATTACGAGAGCGCTGCAGAATAAGTTGGTGCTATACAAATAGCGAGACTTATACAAGCTGAACGGGCTGAATATTACCTTATAAAGATATCTGGTTTTGAAAACCTACAACTTTATAGAGCATAGCAGCTACTCTGCTGCCAGCATTCTTAAGTGTGATATATTACCATCCTTCCGTCATTCCAAACCTACACCCCCCCCTTTCTTCCTCCCCGAAATATGAAAAATACATCATGACAAGAATCAATGAATCTTTCTTTACAGAGTCAGCTCAGACCATTACAGCAAACATTAGAAACAGATTTCATAGAAAACCTAGCACCTGGCCCTGCAGGGAGATTAACCCATTGTAGGTTTTATAAATCATTTTGTGAATCGTTAGTTCAGTGAAACAGTAATTTATATAACTACTAAAATATTGCCTTCCCATGTACAAACAATATGATGGCCATAATACTATCCCCTATGTACAAAAATATAACTACTATAATACTGCCTCCCATGTACAAGAATATAACTACTATAATACTGCCTCCTATGTACAAGAATAGAACTACTATAATACTGCCCCCCATGTACAAGAATATAACTACTATAATACTGCTCCTATGTACAAGAATATAACTACTATAATACTGCCTCCTATGTACAAGAATATAACTACTATAATACTGCCCCCTATGTACAAGAATATAACTACTATAATACTGCCCCCCTATGTTCAAGAATATAACTACTATAATACTGCCCCCCATGTACAAGAATATAACTACTATAATACTATGCCCTATGTACAATAATATAACTACTATAATACTGCCCCCTATGTACAAGAATATAACTACTATAATACTGCCCCCTATGTACAAGAATATAACTACTATAATACTGCCCCCTATGTACAAGAATATAACTACTATAATACTGCTCCCTATGTACAAGAATATAACTACTATAATACTGCCCCCAATGTACAAAAATATAACTACTATAATACTGCTATGTACAAGAATATAACTACTATAATACTGCCTCCTATAGACAAGAATATAACTACTATAATACTGCTCCCTATGTACAAGAATATAACTACTATAATACTGCTCCTATGTACAAGAATATAACTACTATAATACTGCCCCCTATGTACAAGAATATAACTACTATAATACTGCCCCCTATGTACAAGAATATAACTACTATAATACATCCTCCTATGTACAAGAATATAACTACTATAATACATCCTCCTATGTACAAGAATATAACTACTATAATCCTGCCTCCTATGTACAAGAATATAACTACTATGTCTCCTATGTACAAAAATATAACTACTATAATACTATGCCCTATGTACAAGAATATAACTACTATAATACTGCCTATGTACAAGAATATAACTACTATAATACTACTCCTATGTACAAGAATATAACTAATACTGCCCCCTATATAAAAGAATATAACTACAATAATACTGCATCCTATGTACAAGAATATAACTACTATAATACTGTCTCCTATGTACAAGAATATAACTACTATAATACCACTCCGTATGTACAAGAATATAACTATTATATCACTGCTCCGTATGTACATGAATATAACTACTATAATACTGCTCCCTATGTACAAGAATATAACTACTATAATATTGCATCCTATGTACAAGAATATAACTACTATAATACTGCTCCGTATGTACAAGAATATAACTACTATAATACTGCCCCCTATGTACAGGAATATAACTACTATAATACTGCGCCTATGTACAAGAATATAACTACTATAATACTGCTCCTATGTACAAGAATATAACTACTCTAATACTGCCCCCTATGTACAAGAATATAGCTACTATAATACTGCTTCTACCGTGTTTCCCCGAAAATAAGGCACCCCTGAAAGTAAGACACATTAAGAAATTTGCAGAAGTCGCAAATATAAGGCACACCCCGATAGTAAGGCATACTAAAGTGTGCAGGCAAGTAGAGAGGCCTGTCCCCTGCTGCCATCCCTGTTGTCTCCTACCTCCAGATGTATAGGTAGATCTGCAGACAGTCTGCTGTTATCCTGTCCCTGCTGTACGAGTGTGCTGTTGTGAGCTCCCCTTGCTGGCTGGAAAAGTCCATACTGTTCGTTCTGTTCCTGCTGTACATGTCTGCTGTGATGAGCTCCCCCTGATGGCCGGAAGCTGCAATACCATCCTTGCTTACAAGTGGTACAGGAACTTCTGTCTGCAGACAGGTACGTTACTTTACAGCCCTTATTTTTTTTATGGCTCTGTGTGAGAGTCAGGCAACCTATGTGTGATTCTTAAGGCTGGGTTCTCACAGAGCGTATTTCCAGCGGAAATCTCGCAGTTTGACCACAGCGATAAACAGCAAAATTTCCACCGGGAAAGCGCTGCTTCAAAACCCACGGCACTCAGCCGCTTGTTTTGAAGTGACCTGGCTGCACGCTTTTCCGTTTCTGTGGCCGGTGAATCTGCACCACAACACCAGCTTCTCCCAGCTTTGCAGTGACAGATTTGCTGTCCCATGTGGACGAGATTTCTGAGAAATTTCGTCCACAAAGCTGGCCAATTGAGGGATTAGCCGCCACAGACGGATTTGCCGCGGCGAAATAAGACACCCTCTGAAAATAAGACGTAGCACATATTTGAGAGCAAAAATTAATATAAGACGCGTCTTATTTTTGGGGAAACGGGGTATGTACAAGAATATAACTACTATAATACTGCCTCCTATCTACAAGAATATAACTATATAATACTGCCTCCTATGTACAAGAATATAACTACTATAATACTGCCTCCTATGTATAAGAATATAACTACTATAATACTGCCTCCTATGTATAATATAACTACTATAATACTGCCCCTATGTACAAGAATATAACTACTATAATACTGCCTCCTATGTATAATATAACTACTATAATACTGCCTCCTATGTACAAGAATATAACTACTATAATACTGCCTCCTATGTACAATATAACTACTATAATACTGCTCCGTATGTACAAGAATATAACTACTATAATACTATGCCCTATGTACAAGAATATAACTACTATAATCGTGCTCCGTATGTACAAGAATATAACTACTATAATACTGCCTCCTATCTACAAGAATATAACTACTATAATACTGCACCGTATGTACAAGAATATAACTACTATAATACTGCCTCCTATCTACAAAATATAACTACTATAATACTGCCTCCTATCTACAAGAATATAACTACTATAATACTGCCTCCTATCTACAAGAATATAACTACTATAATACTGCCTCCTATGTACAAGAATAGAACTACTATAATACTGCCTCCTATGTACAATATAACTACTATAATACTATGCCCTATGTACAAGAATATAACTACTATAATAGTGCTCCGTATGTACAAGAATATAACTACTATAATACTGCTCCGTATGTACAAGAATATAACTACTATAATACTGCGCCTATGTACAAGAATATAACTACTATAATACTGCCTCCTATGTACAAGAATATAACTACTATAATACTGCCCCCTATGTACAATATAACTACTATAATACTATGCCCTATATACAAGAATATAACTACTATAATACTGCTCCGTATGTACAAGAATATAACTACTATAATACTGCTCCTATGTACAAGAACTACTATAATACTGCCCCCTACGTACAAGAATAGAACTACTATAATACTGCCCCCTACGTACAAGAATAGAACTACTATAATACTGCCCCCTACGTACAAGAATAGAACTACTATAATACTGCCCCTTATGTACAAGAATAGGACTACTATAATACTCCTTTTAATGTAGAATATAACTAGTATAATACTGCCGCAGCGTCCCGTATGGGGACTCTGGGCACAAGGCATACTTTGAGAAGCTGGGAGGGTAGAGTGGTCACTCGTCACAGTGACACTTACCACACTCCCTCCTTGAGGGACACATGTAGCCTCGGCTAGAGCAGCGCTGGGCCTCTTCCGGACACCCCTGGGAGACGGATGGCCAATTAACATGATTACAGGACACAAGGTTGTCATAGATGTCGCCACTGTTCTGTTACCCACCAGAATGACACTCGGCGGTGAATAAATGAGCCGCAGACTTGTGTAACGTACCTCAGGTCCCTGGGAATGGTCAGGGCCTGGCAAAACTTTGCTTGACATGAACTTGGTACAAGGCACAAGGATACATGTTGGCAGTGCAGGCAAAACAGTAGACTTAAGATCTAGGAGGAAAACACAGGATGACACTGGTCCTGCAAGCCAAGTTATCTGACAGTCACCGCTCCTGGATGAGGAAAATCTCCAGAGGAGAAGGGTAAGGATATTCCACAGACTGTTATAGTACCTCTGTACGGTGATCTTAACCTGGGATCTCTGCGCTGACGCTCTTCCGCCTCCAACTCTCACTCCTCCGTGGTTACTGGCATATAGATCCTCAGAAACCTCTCCTCCTCTTCCATTCTTTACCACATGAGGGTTGAAGCTACCCCCATGTGGCTGGCACTCTTACTCAGGACCCAGAAGAATCGACTGACTCACCACCACACCCAAAACACTCATTTATAATCTCACATACCATGTGACTAGACACATATTGATACATTGCAGGCATCTCCCAGTCTCATGCAAACATTAACCTCTCACTGACTGCAGCTGTGCAATACACAAGATGACTAGACAATGTTGCACAGTGCATCTACAAAAGACATGATATGTGATATTTATGGAGGGGGCCACTATATTCTGGGCCACTACACTGTCCACTATATATTAGATAAGGCCTATTAGAGAACCTTTATGTAGATCTATAATTACTGTAAACACTACAGTATAGTAACTTTCCCTCTGTGTTCTGAACTGTTATGTCATATCAGTTATGAGTTGTAGGACTCGGGTTGAAGGCCTAGAAGATAAAGGCCCTTGGAGATGGAGTCCTTTAAAAGAATGGGCATTATGATCTGAAATGGGGCAGATAGTGAGGAGGCAGAAGAGCAATAGAAAGCTTCTTGGAGATGTGGTGCTTTATGACAGCTGGCAACCTTTCCAAAGAAAACTATTTCTTTGCGGGCGGTAAGACGTCAGTCGTGATTGGAAGGAAAGACACTATTTACTAATAAAAGTTCGGCTAGTATTTCTGTGCTCGCTGCTCCACCAGGCACCAAACAGTCGAGTACATCCACAATATAAACACATGGCAGAGATAATAATCATCTTAAATCACCCTGACACTTCCACTAGAGACACTTAGAGGAAGCACAAAGTGGTACTGCAGAAGACTTGAGCACATCTGCTCCTCCAGCTATTACACTAAGGTTCTTGGGTAATATTTCAGTCTTGGGCATTCATGTTTTCGTCTCCCAAGATAATGGACAGGGCAATGCTAGGACCCCAAAATATCCAGGGCACAGACCTTCGGTAATATAATCTTCAGTATTCCTCAATTGCTTTTTTTATTAATCAAGCACTAGTTTATGTAAAAATACTGTCCTAATTGTAACTGTGCAAGAGTCAGTCCCAGCGTAATATTGCCTATTTCATAGGACCCATTTGTTTCATATCTATACACAAGTCTAACAAATTCCAAAAGACTGTCCTTTAGCTAGGCTGTCCTCTATAGCCAGTATACATCAATATATTGCAAAAAAACAACTGTATGCAATAATATACTACACTATTATAATATTATATAGTGCCAACATATTCCACAACGCTTACAAAATGGGGGAGGGGGGCCAGATACAAAAACAAAAATACAAAAAACACAGTTACATGTAGTAATTGATAAAAACAGTAGGGGTGAGGGTCCTGCTCCAATGACTTTACCTTCTGTATCACCCCATTATTTGTAGTATGTAAAGAGCTGGAGATGTGCACTGTATGGCAAGGTGGAGAGTGAGGGATGCTATACACAGACAATGGTCAGACATTAAGCCGTATAGTGGCTGAATCAGTATGACTGCAGGGGGCTGTTGATGGCGGCTAGCAGGGGTTGCAGTCAGTAGGTCAGGGAGCATGTTATAAGGCAGAGTACAGATGGGTTTCATTCAGGGGATATTGGTATGCCTCCCTGAAGAGGTGCATTTTTAGAAAACGCCTGAAGTTGTGTCAGTGATTGCCCAGATAGTTTTGGGTAGCGCATTCCAGAGAACAGGTGCTGCTCTGGAGAAGTCTTGGAGGTGGGAATGAGAGGTACAAATTAAAAGGACACTCAGTCTGATTTCATTACCGGAGGGTGTGAGCTGGGTGGTGGATTGAGATGAGGGGAACAATGTAGGGCGGCGCGGTGCTGTGGAGCGCTTCATAGATGAAGGTGGCGAGTTTGAATTGTATTCTGTATTTGATGGGCAGCCAGTGCAGTGACTGGCACAGGGCAGAGATGTCCAAGTAGCAGCTGGACAGGAAGATGAGCCTGGCTGCTGCATTCAGGAGGGATTAGAGAAGGGAGAGTTTGGCGTAGGGGAGGGCAATCAGCAGCGAGTTGCAGTAATCGAACAGAGAATGGATGAGGGCGTCTTCAGCGCATCCACGATGAGAAATGAGCGTATTCTTGCAATGTTCTTGAGGTGCAGCTGACATGTTGGGGCCAGAGATTAGATATAGGGGGTAAAGGAGATAGAGTCAAATATAACCCCAAGACAGCGGGCATGCTGTCTTGGAGTTACGGTGGCGCCACACACCGAGATGGAGATGTCAAGATGAGATTGGTTAGTTGAGGGCAGAAACACTGGTAGGTCAGTTTTACGTAGAGAAAGGACATAGTGTTAGAGACAGCGGGCCATCGGTGGTGTTCTGGAGGAATGGCACTGTGATGTAACGGGAAGAGGTGTAAAACTGGGTGTTGTCAGCAAAGAGATGGTAATGAAAGCAAAATCTCCTGATGGTCTGTCCAATAGGAGCTGTGTAGATGTTGAAGAGTGGGGGCTGAGGACCAAGCCAGTACTATTGTACCTAGTCACCACTGAAAACGAAGGGTTTGACAGGGCTTGCAAAGAATGCCCCCATCACGCTCCTAGCTCCTGATTGCCTGAATTCTCTCCTGTCCTCCCCCATGGGCACCCTGCCACAGGCTTCCCCCTGTTGTAGAGGCTGCGGCCGCTGAGGGCTACTCCACTCTCCATCCGCCTCTCGGCAGTGGTGCCAGCTGCTGAAGGGAGAGGAGGCAGGGGAACGGAATAGCAGTCAGTGACCGCATCCCCTGAAAGTGCAGAGAGCAATGAAAGGGCCACATCCACTGTGCTGAATGCCACTACAGCACGGGGCAGGACAATTTGCTGCAGCGGCCTGGGCAGGGGGGAGGACAACAGTGTTGCTGGCGGTGGGGCACAGATCCGTGTGCACAGCACTTCCCAGCGGACAGGGCAGTGGAGACAGGCAAGGCTATCGGACTGTATTGACTTTCCTGCCCTGGAGGGTTAGGGTTTGTTTTCATGTTAGGCTTACATTAGCTGTACATGCTGCCCTGTAACCCTGAAGCATGTAGAGCTAATGATGTAAGCCTAACAGGAAAACTAACCCTAACCCTCCAGGGCAGGCAAAAATCACTTCAAATGCTGCTAGGACCTTCAGCAATTCAGTTAATTGGGAGCTAGGGGTGTGACAGGGGCGTTCCTCCATGCAACCCATCAAACCCCTAGCTTCCCTTGGTGACAAGATACAACAGTACCCACCTAGCCCTGGGGGACCCCAACAGCAAGAGGAGGGGAGAAAGAGCCTGCGAAGGAGACGCTGAAGGAGTGGTCGGATAGGGAGGAGAACCAGGAGAGAGCTATGTCCTTTAGGCTGATGGAGCGAAGCATACCGAGAAGGAGTTTGTGGTCAACAGTGTCAAATGCTGCAGAGATCGGGGAGGATCAGTAGGGAGTACTCGCCCCTTGATTTGGCCGGCAGGAGGTCGTTTGACACTTTTGTAAGGAAGGCTTCTGCCGAGTGAAGGGGGCTGAAGCCAGACTTATGTATATTGCATGCTGTTGTATAAAATAAGTATCCATTATTTTATTTTTTTAGCATGCGACCATATAGGTGACCATCTTGTTATCCGGGACTTCATCTGCGTGGAATTTGTATTTTTTAAAAATCTAATCTGGGTTTTACTGTATATTGAAGCATAAATAGTTGAAATAGTGTAAGGAATGTAACTGCGATCTGCTGTCAGCGCAGTTCTGTACGGTTTTGGTCTTGTCATCTTTTGCTAGGATATAAAGCTTTTGTGGGCTGTATACACGTAAGCCGCCACGTACAGCTGCCCAGGAGAAAATCAGTTTTTTTTCTAACAGTACACCTACCTTAGGCCCGATGTCCACATGCAGATATTAATTATAAAATCCGCCCATGTCTCCTGCATGGGAGATCCACAGCTCTAGCCGCCTATAGGGATGCATCAGCGTCTGCAGGGCAATTTAAAGCAAGCGGTGTGTGGATCGCACGTGCGGAAAGGAATTGCAGCATGCTCCATTTTGTCTGCTGATCCTGTGGGACGGCTTCCATTGAAGTCAATGGAAGCAGTCATATCTGCAGCACAACCGCAGCGGTCACTTGATGTGCTGCGGATCTGTGGGAAAGCAGGGCATTCAAAAAAATGCGGGATTCGGCAGTGGAATCTGTGCATGCGAGGGGACATTGGGCCTTAGTGTTTGCCCTGGAACCTTATTGATAGTCATTGCAACTGCCATTTTTAGAGGGAATTGCAGCCTTTTGTATTGAAAAGGCAAATCTGTCGGTATTATCGGAATGCGTGGAATTAAATTACTACTGCAGGAAAATAAAAGCTGCGTTGTGATTGGTTGCAATGGGCAAGATATTCTTTAAAATCTCAATCCTTGTTAATGTGTTTTGTTCAAGTTTTAATCCTGGGCAACGCCGGGTATCTCTGCCAGCTTAAGGCCTCCTTCACACGGGTGACACGGCACTGCGTTGAGAGAAAAAAATTTTAAAAAAATAAATCGCATCGCTGCACCATGCAATATCGTTGAGTCTTCTCTACAAAGTTGGATGTGACTTTGTAGCATCACATGCAAAGATTTTTGGAAAATATAAGCCCTACCCCAAAAATAAGCTGTAACTGAAGAGAGAAAAAGAAAAGTTTAAATCAACTCTCCCATGCTGTCTGGGGCGTCCCTGCAGCTTCTCCCCGGGTCCCGGCACTGATCATTTTCTGGCTGGGGATTGAAAAATACTCAGTTGCTGGATGTGCTGGCTGAGATTAACTGATGCTTAGCCAATCACAGCCAGTGCTCGATGAATAGCGATATGAAAGAAAAGCAGGCAGCAGGTTTCTGGTGCAAAAAGCAGACTTTATGCCTCCATAGGAATGCTAGATGGTTACCGCATCATCCCACAACATTGCGATGTTTCGACCACATCTTTAGGCCTTTGTCAAGCTGATTGGTTCATTCACTGCCATTTATCGAGTACTTGCTGTGATTGGCTAAGCATCAGCCAATCACAGCTAGCGCTTCCAGGAGGCAGGGATTTTTCAATCCCCGGCCAGAAAATTAAGAGAAGCAGTGCCAGGACCTGGGGAGAAGCTGCAGCAGTGAGCGCTTTTAAGGTAGTTTTTTTTTTTTTTTTATTCCTGCAGTTTGGGCTTTAAATGTGGCTTTGACAGGAAGATTTCGTACTGTCAGTTACATCGCACGAGCAGCGCGTTTTTGTGCGATGCGATAGGAAGGAAGGCTTTATAGGGAAACATGGGCTACAAAACCTCACGTGTATATCGCCGGTCCCTTGAGGTTTTTGTGTCGGGTTGTTGCATGCTACAAAATATCGCATGTAACACGAAAACATAGGCTTCTCATACATGTGATTTGTAGCATTGTAAAAATGCGACTTTGTCGCTCGTGTGAAGGAGGCCTAATAATCGCATATGCGTGGCAACGACGTCTGCCCGCACGTGTCTGCCCATTTAGAGAGGCCTAGCTTATGTGCGGCGAGGCAAAAAGGGTGCACGGCTGCCGGCGGCAGAATGGTGGTGTGCCTGTACATCACCAAATAAATCTGTCTTGTTGCGCTCCCTAGAGAACTCTATATATTTTCAGGATATAAGTAGCCTATATCCTTCCCCAAGACGCAAGCTATCTCACTGCCAAATTTCATCAAAATCGCTTCAGCGGTTTAGTCGTGAAGAGGTAACTGACAGTCCCTTTCACATTTATAATATTCGTATGGATGGGTGAGACTGTATGGCATCTGTCATGGCCCTTTAATAAGCGTATGCAGTGGAATGTTCCAGTGATGTAACAGTTCATATATGGGCAGTTATCACCAGGGCTTGGCCAAGGGGAGATTAGCCAAAAACTCTACATCTCCATACTGCTACAGGTACATTACTATGTGAAAGCATGGGGCAGCAGTCGCCTCTACTGCCAACCAGACCTGAACTGCATATCCTCACCAGGCACCCATAAAGCAACTAGTAGCAGACATCACTAATCATAGACACAACAATCACGAGTCATAGACACAACAGGCTAACCAGGCATGGCATGAGCAAAACCCTCCCCGTTGAGTCTGCGACTGTACCAGGTTCCAACCCTTCAGTGTCTGAAGCCCTCCTCTGGGATGTCAATTAGTTGCTTCTCTAGTTCTCATGTTCCACTCAAACAGCCAAACCCCTATGGCTCCCTTATCAAGGCCAGACTCCTATGGAGCCCTCCATTCACCCCCACACACTGCCAGCCATCCCCATAGGCTAATGCCCGTGCAGTGCTGCCAGTTTCGCATGCCAAGAGGGCAGCACTCAGTCTCTACCGTGCTGTAGGTTTCAGCACCCAATGTGTACTCACTGCTAATCTCCCCGAACACTGATCCTAACACCAGACACCACTATGCAAAGGTTATTGTGCAGACATGGGAAGGAAGGAAGCTATGTCCATCACTTATTATGAATGGTAAATCCCATTTCATTGTAGTCCTGTCGGTGATAATGAAGTGCTTAGTGAAAAGTGATCTCTACTTAACAGTGACATTGAAATTTTTTTTTTCAAAAACAACTCTTATTTCTAATATAAAAACAGGATGTAAACAAGGTTATTTCTGAATGACCCATTGCAGCGAGCAGAAGGGGCCGAGCTAGCCTGAATGGATGTATCAACTTTAGAGCAGTCATGGTGGTGGCTATTCTGACTAAAATGACTACTCCTGCAGTAGGGGGATTGCAATATACTTCTATCCAGTTCAGGTAATGTCAGATCATGACGCCAGTACCTTTGAGGGTGGACTCGTGTTTCTGGTGGTGAAATAACCAGTCCAAGTAGTTTATGGTAAACCGAAGGTGCAGTGTTTACTCAGGATATTTAACAGTTCACACTTTGGAGCTTTTTAGTCAATAACTTTAGCAGATTATCTGGTAACAAGTAAGACAGTCAATTCAATGATTCCTTAAGTCTTTCTCTTAGGGAAGATGAGCCCGCCAGTCTAAGTTATCTGGGGGAGTGTCACTCCGGATAGTTATTTGCAGGGATATGGAGGGATTAGTACTCCCACCGTTTCCTAATTGTGCAGGGGCAAGTTACACTCATGGTTTGAAAGTACCCTTTTTGTTCAGCTTCCACGGGGCCCATCCTGAATCTGGTTGCTTCACGCAGTTTTGAAAAAGGCTCCGGTCCCACTCCGGGCGCTGTCTCTGCTCTCTTCTCAATGTGGCTTGCTTCCGACACCTTCCTTCAAATCCTACCCTCTGGTGACTTTAGTTGCTGCAGCTCCTCACACTGCTGCCTCTCTTCTTCCTCTGATGACTAACTCCTCCTCACTTCCTGTCATTTCCTGCACACTCTCCCTCCGCTGACTCCCTTCCTCCTCTACCTGGCTCCCTTTTCCAGGCTTGACTCAACTCCACCCAGACTACCAATCAGAAAATTATTGAAAAGCAGCCAATCAGAAAAGAGCTGTTGCCAGGCAGACTAACTTTAGCCCGATATTCAGGGAAAGAGAGGTATCTAGGACTTGTTAACTATTGTCTACCCTGTAGGACCCTCCAGGTCACTACAACATTCACTTTATCAAGAAGTGAGCAGAGTCCTACACAGCAGCACTGCAGCTAGGCATCTCTTCACCCGATGAAGATTCAGTGCACACACCCCTACAGTAGGACCTAACTAAATTCCCCCCAAAGAAAACAAAGTAACATACACTGAACGGCTACTTTATTAGAGACAGCCATCTAGCAGCACGTTTGGCCTCCTTTGGCCTTCAGAACCCCAACAATTTGTCTTGGCATAGATTGTACTAGGTGTTGAATCGTTCTACTCGAATATTTGTCCATATGGACAGGAGAGTTGCTCTTGTAACCCATCCGCTAAGGAATGGCAAGTTGGACTACAAGTTACTGCCGAATACAATGCTGCTGCTCCAACTTGACTGTATGTCCTACTTGTCAGAATGATTGACATCCTCAGATCCTTTTTGTCAACGAGTTGTTTTAATTGAAAGGGTTCCTTTCACTGGATGTTTTTCCACCATCACATCATAATCTCAACCGCTTCGTATGTGAAAACCCAAGAATGTTGACAGTTAGTATATTGGCACTGGCTATTCTAACAGCAATGACCATGCCTACTACAAAGTCACTCAGATTGCTTGATTTTCTTGTTCGAAGGGCTTTTTCAGACGAGCGAATTCCAAAATACGCTCAATCCTGAACAAGTGTATTGTGTGTATTTGCACAGGCACTGCTAGTTCCCATGGGAGGAGGAATCACCCCACCCTGATTTACATGTTTAATAACCCAAGCAAGTTCTGGTGTTGACAGGTAGGTGCATACCCATGTACACATATGTGCACATTTATGCATCTCCCATAGAGCTCTGTGGGCCTCTTTGGTGAAAAATGTGCACAACAGAGCAGGACCTATTTGTTTGTGCAGACAAGAACCACATACACAAAAGAAATGAGAATGAGCCCATTCACATCAATGGGTTCTATTCTTCAGATTTGCGCATGGTATTTTTCATCTGAAGGGGCCTCAAGGGTTTATTCATATGCGGGAAAAGAATCAATACATTTGAATTGATTGATTTATGCAGGAAATTTTTCACTCAGACCCCAAGTCCGAGTTTGAAAAATTGCTGCATATCCTATTTTTGTGCAATTCTCTTATTATTTTCTGTGGGAGTGTAAAAAAACAAAAGCAAAAAAAAGATCGGAATTGCATACCATGAGAATAGCATATGATTAACAGTTTAACATAAAAAGGGATCCAGAAAGTGCAGAGCGGAGAAAGCACGTGAAAAGGTTTGAAAACGGTCACGGATAGAGACGATCGCTTTAACTGTTGCCTGCAATTTGTCATGGCAGAGTCTGATCGCTCAAGCGAGTTTGCGAGTGTGGATTCGCCAGACTACAGATGGATTTGTAGCCAGCTTTCATGGGGTCCTGTCACATGCAGACTGAAAGCACAAATCACCCCCTGATCCAGCCCAATGTACTCCAGCACTCTACAATGCAGCTTGTACACACGTGGCCACTGCCAACTTTTGAATCCAGTAATGCTTTATCACCTTGTTCTCGCCAATTGTGCCTTTCAGAGATTGCGTCTTATTTAATTGGTGGTGTTTTTTGTTAATATAAAATTAAAGGAAACGCAAACAGGGAAACAACAAATCACACAGTACGTGTCAGCAGCCTCAGACGTTCAAAGTCTCCAGTCTAGCCACTACAAATTTGCAGACTACATGCAGCTAGAAGTGGGTTTTGGGGAATTCAATTGTGCAACACAAAACAAGGACCGTACACACCGATACAAGCTATACCCTGGGGCCTTCTGTTCACATTGTACCGCCTAAAGGCCCATTTAGTCAACGATTATCGCTAAAAATTCGCTCAAAAGCAATCTTTTGAGTGGTAATCATTTTAAATGACCTGTCGTGTACTGTTCATGCACTATTCGTTCATCGTTGACTTTTAGCAAGCTAAAAGTCAGTGATGAGCCTTATCAGCGCACTGAGTTCTCCGCAGGATACCAGCTGATATCCTGCACAGAGCTCTCAGCGATAGCTCCAAGATAAAAGCAGCTTCTGCTGTTCGAGGGTATCAGCTCAGCGGGATACCAGCTGAGTGCTCCGAGAACAAAACAGCTGCTGTTCTAGGAACTGTCAGTGGTATCCCGCTCCGCCTTCATTTAACTCTTACGTAGCTAATTAGCTACTTAACTTTATGCAAAGATGATCGGTGAAAACTGTCACTCAAACTGCCGTTTGAGTGATTTTCAGAGCAATCTTTCAGCGTAAACGGGCCTTAAAGGGGTTGTCCCGCGGCAGCAAGTGGGTCTATACACTTCTGTATGGCCATATTAATGCACTTTGTAATGTACATTGTGCATTAATTATGAGCCATACAGAAGTTATAAAAAGTTTTTTACTTACCTGCTCCGTTGCTGGCGTCCTCGTTCCCATGGAGCCGACTAATTTTCGCCCTCCGATGGCCTTATTAGCCGCGCTTGCGCAGTCCGGGTCTTCTGCTTTCTTCAATGGGGCTCCGTGTAGCTCCGCCCCGTCACGTGCCGATTCCAGCCAATCAGGAGGCTGGAATCGGCAATGGACCGCACAGAAGAGCTGCGGTCCACGGAGGAAGAGGATCCCGGCGGCCATCTTCACCAGTAATTATAGAAGTCACCGGAGCGCGGGGATTAAGGTAAGCGCTGAGCGGTTTTTTTTTTACGTCCCTGCATCGGGGTTGTCTCGCGCCGAACGGGGGGGGGGGGGTTGAAAAAAAAAAAACCCGTTTCGGCGCGGGACAACCCCTTTAAGACCCCCTGTTCACGACAGTTTATCACGCTGGCCGACGCTTCCCATAGCATTGCTATGGAAAGCACCAGCACCTGTCCACTAGCAGAGAATCGTTGCAGTTCTCCGCTCGCGGCAGGCAATTCGCAGCATGCTGCGAACGAATTGCCCCGATTCTCTGCAGTCAGCCTATTAGATAAAGCTGACCGGTGGAGATTCAGCAGCGGCTCCTACTCCCTGGCGGTGGCTCCCGCAGCGGAGCTTTGCCACAAGTTACCGCATTGCTCGTGGACAGCCGGCCAAAGGATTGTGGCTTTTTTATTTGGTATTGCGTTTTGTTAATATAAAAAACAAACAGGGAAGCAGTAAATCCACACAATGCTTGCCAGGGGCCTCAGAGGTTGTTGAGTCACAAGTCTGGCCACTATGAATCATTTGCAGGTCTTACACAGCTATCAGTGGCATTTGTGGAGTTCAATTATGCTGCGCCAACCAGGGACACTTCACAAAGATACAAGCTATACTCTATGGCCTTCTAGTCTCACATATTGTGTCGCCCAGGGATTGCAGGCTGTTGAGTTGATGGTGGCTTTTTTGTTAATATAAAACAAAGAAAGCCAAACAGGGAAACCCCAAATACACACAGTGCGTGTCAGGGGCCCCAGACATTGTTCAAAGTTTTGCACTCCTGGAATGTGTGACACTAATGCAGACAGTGAAAACAGAAGAGTAAAGGAACGGCACTTACTATGAAGGAGGGGGATGTAGAACACAGAAGCCCCCTCCTAGAAGTGACGACTTGACAGTCCAATAAAGATTCAATCCTTGCCATGATATGTTAAAAACAAAATCCTTTACTCCGTGGTGGACAACACAGAAACAATGGCAACGTGTTTCTGAAATACTTTCTAGAACACCCCAGTGTTCCTGCAGCTCTTCTCTATTGGAGGTTGGGAATTGTCTGACAATTGACAATTTAAAGAACCCTGAGGCGCTCTCATCATTTGATCCTTGAAAGTTGTCAGTCTGGCCACTATGATTTTGCAGGCCTTACGCAGTTACTTGTGATTTTCTGCAAACTACAAAGTTAGCTGATAAGTTACATACATACTTAAAAGTAAAGAAACCTTAATAAAAAAGGAAACATGAAGAAAGCAAAGGGTAGCAGATGACGGGCCAAGTTGGGACTTCAGGGGGCTGCCACCAAAGCAACAGTTTCACATTCTGCAGGAGGTAAGGCAAGCCTGCTTCCATACCTTAGAAGTTGTTCTGCACATCTGCAGCACACGGAAGCGGTCATAAAGTGGATTACACAGCATGCCTCAAGTACCACCACACTAGTTGGCCATGAGCACCCACTCTAATTCACCCAATGCCAAATCCCCCGCACACTCCCACACTCCGAAGCAGTCCACATGGATCAGCCTGAGGAGTTGTTTAATTATTAAGTGTCGTGGATGTCAAAAGGGCAGTCAAAACAACCAGAGGGAGAAAACCAAGACATTGAATGCTCTGATGCCCAACCATTTTTATCCTTCCTAGAGGATAAGGGTGGGTCAGCCCTTCACAGTGTATACTCAGGGGGATATGGAAATGGAGGTGCCAGCTCTCGGTGCTCACAGTGACAGAGTTTATTCAGGAGAAGAAAGACAAGGAATAGGGGATGGAAGAGGATTGAATACCTGGTTTAACATGGGGAGACAGGAACAGTCATCATAGAATCTCACAGGGGAAGGAAGGAGAGGCAGATGTTGTGGGGCAGCACCCTGCCAAGACAGAGTGTTGAAAAAAAGATATAAGGGCAGCGTTGTCACCCCCAGCTACTACTAGTCACAGCAGCACCAAGATCAGGTCCACAGATTGGTCAGGTCACATGACTCAGTCAGCCTAGGCAGTCTCTGAACACACATGACAGAAGAGCAGTAATATTTAAGATCTGCTGTAAGCCCCTAAAACATGACAACATGAACAACCTCAACCAAGGGCATAACTATAGGTGATACAGAGAGGTTGCACTCGGGCATAGGAGCCTTAGCGGAACCCATAAGGCCTCTCTGCTACATTCCGGCAGCCCATTACTATGAATAAAGTATTATATTTTGGGGCCCTGTTACAAATTTTGCTTAGGGGTCCAAAAGAGTCAAGGGACACCACTTACTTCAACACAACATGTATGAACAGCCATATCAACTCCCACCAGCCGTTGCCTTGGAGAGCCCACCTGGGCCAGAGGACAAAGTCAACCTCATCCTGCTCCCTCTTCTATCTCCCTCCCTGGTCATGCAGTAGCCTCTGAGGACAGAGGGGCAGTTGTGTGTCAGGGCAGTAGCACAACTACTTCAGGCTTCTCCACAATTGATGACCAGGCTGCAGGCTTCTGAGCCAGGAGTAGGAAAACAGTAGAAGTTAAACTGCCACCATCACCACCACCTTGACCGACATTGACATCTACCCCATATTCTAGTATGTCCAGGTCAGCAGCCAGCGCTCCATCCTGCAGCTATGGGAATGTAAAAGAAAAAAACAAAAACAAAACTAAACCACCATCCCCGAGCACAGAGCCTGAACACAAGCAATGTACAGCTGCTTACAGTGGAAATTCTGCCCTTCAGGCTAGTGGACACTGATGCCTCCGGCAACGTGATGCTCCATGATAACCCACAGTACCAGATGCCCAGCCGCATTTTCTTTACCCAAGAAGCTGTTTCTGCCCTGCACTGCTTTAAAAGTGATAGTGTTCCTGGCGTTAAAGAACGCTGTCAGTGGCAGCATGCGCCTCACCATGGACACGTGGTCCAAAGAGCACTGCCAGAGGCATTGCATATCCTTAACATCACGCTGGGTCAATGAACTGCACGTTGGGCATGAAGCCAAAAGTGGCGGTCCACGTTTTGTGGTATCCCCACTTTTGGGTCATTCATCCGTGTCTGTTCACTCATTACCTCCTTTCTCTTCCTGCACCTCTTCATACCACCTTTCAACACCCTCAACATTGGAACAGATATCCGTATGTGACAAAACCCGGCCTCCATACAGGCTAAGCAGTAGTATAGAGCGATTACAGAATTACAGATAGCATATGCTGTTATCTGGTGTTATATGGAGATCGGTCACTTGAGCCTGTGGAGTGGCTGCAGATCAAAAACGTGTGCCATTTTAGCCTGCTTTGAGGAAGTGACCAAAATAGTCAGTCGTGATGACGCACCATCCCTGTTTGCCTGCTGGAACAGATGCTACAAGGCCTCAGGGACAATGACATGTCACAGGAGGAGGAGGAGGAAGGGATGCCCATCTCCCAACTGTCTGACCAGTCTGCCAATACTCAACACTGCAGGGAGGGTGGCTTTGGGTGAGAAAGAGGGGAATCTTTCATACCTTTCTCTACATTTTACCTTGAGTAAGATGGCACGAAACAGAGTTATTTTATCTTAACTTATTAAAAAGCTATTGTGCTCTTATTTTAACACAAAACCCATTGTAAAGTAATTCAAATTATAAATAAACCATCCTGATAGCACAGAACACCATGATATGTTCTGCTAAGAGTCAAGCTAAAGAAAAGATCTATATAGCAAGAGGATGAAGAGAAGAGTATAATATAGGTTCAAAAGTAGGGGTGGGGGCTGCACAATGTTCCTTCCATCACTTACCCCAGCTATTCTACATAGATGGCAAGACCAGCTGGAGGATACTCTTGGGTCTGACCTTGAGGAATGTGGGCCATGACTCTTGGGCACTTTGAGGCATATCAGTGCTATTATACTGCAGTGCTTGCAGAAGGACAGTCATATAGCCCACATCAAAAGATCAGATAATTACTGATCCCTGCTACAAGGCTAAAATGACAAGCCTCATTCCAGCAGTGGAGAGTGACTTCAAAATGCAGCAGTATCAGGATAGACTGTTAAGCAACTTGGGCAAAGCGTTTCCCCATGCCCGCAGGGATGCATCCTAAATGGGTCACAGCTCTGCGGCTAATTGTGAATGAGCAGCAGGGCGCCACAGTAGTAATGGCAGGATAAGTCTAGCAGAGGTGTGGCATCATTTTTCAGCCCATTGTAGCTGGCAGCAACAGCACAGGGTAGAACTGACAGGCAGAACTTATCCATGGTCTAAGAGTGGCCAGAGCTTGCACAACATCCTTTAGAGGTGCTTGTCTGCCCGCTACACAAAGGGTGTTCAGCACAGTGAAGTGGGGGTGGGGGGTGATAACTGACAGACGGATCCGCCTGTTCACAGGGTAGATAACCTGACATTTATGAACTAGGCATGGATTTCATCTGACTTCTGGACCCTTATGGTAGATTCCACTGATTACTTAGCACGCTGGCAATTTGTACTCTTAGACAGAGTATAGATTTATATCAATGACCACACTGCACTCTCAAGGGGCTGTTACTTTTTTTTCTCCTGTTTCCATCATGTTTTATCTTACATCCCCTCAAATGAAAAAAAATGTCAATATGGAAATTCAGAGCTGCTGGTGCAGCTTTCCTTCTGCTTCCGCCACGTTTTCTCCTCACAAAACAAAATATGTCTAAAGTGCAAGCACATCTGTAGTTCTACAGCTTTTCCTTCTTAATACAAATTCAGCTTAGAGGCACCTCAGAATTTTGCTCTGTCTGATTGACAAGCAATGAAGATATATTTGTAGTGTAGTTTCGTGAACTCCGCCTCCAGGAAGCAATGACTGGTTCTGAAGCACCACAGATGAGCCAATCAATGCAGCGCTCAATGAACCGATGAAATGGCTGATTGGTTCTTCAAGCGCTGCATTGACTGGTTCTCTAGTGCTGCGGCTCAGCCAATCAAAGCTATTGTTTCTTGGATGTGGGGTTTACGAACCCTTTTAGCCGTCGAGAGATCACTTCCTGGTGAGGACTGCAAGCAAGCGTGCCAAAACGCCTGGGACCAGCAGGAGGCATCAGGACTATGCCTGCTAGGTAAGTGTAATAAGAAAGCCCCTGAAAATAGGACCTAGTGCCTCCTTTGGGGCAAAAATTAATAGAAGACAGGGTTTTATTTTCAGGGAAACCATAGATCTTGTTAATTCCATTTCTATCAATGTGCTTTCTACTTCAAAGGAGGAGAACAGGTAGAACAAACATAAAAACACCATCCAGATGTTGCCCTTGGACAGATTTGAATCTTGAACTCTGGCACTGTAAGGCAGAAGTTTTAAACATCAGATCACTATTTTCTTCTCTACTCCAGAGAAGGAAAAGATGAATAATACTAACATACAAACTCTATAAAGATGTTGTCCATAGTCAGTGAACCTAGAACCCCAGCGCCCTAAGACCAGAGTGCTAATCACTGAGCCACCAAGCTTCTTCCTGCTCTTGCTGCTTCTTCAGTGGAGGAAAAAAAAAAAGACCTTTTCCTTCAAATTTCTCTTTCTCGTTCACCTTCTACTACTTATTCTGCTTCTTCACTTTCTGGAGGAGGAGAAAGAATAAAAAGGAAGGAGAAGTAGTATAGTGGCTCAGTCATTAATGTTGTTGCCCTGCATTGCTGGTGTTCTAGTTTCAAGTCTGTCCAAGGATAACATCTGAATGGACTTCTTTGCCCAAGTGTGGTGGCTCACTTGCTGGCACTTCTGCCTGTTGTGCCCTGAATGGTTATGTTGCGTTAACATACATAAGAATAAGCACACTGTGCATAGCACAACCAAAAGCACGACTGTGCAATGAAAACAAACTAAGGGAAAACCTTTCCCTGAAAACCCCGACCCCAGGAGGGAACCCTGCCTACTTGGCAGGCCTATTACATCTGACAGGTGTGGACCCACACTTATACCTAGAACACTAATCAATCCCTACAAGGGAGCCATGAATACAAGAGGGAACAGTACACAGTAACCAACAGTGGTACTTAGCTGTAGCAGCAGTCTGCAGCAAGGAAGAGGAGCTCCAGTGCTGGCTGTGCCCCCCAGAAGGAATCTAGAAGCAACTGAAATTGATCAGCACTGAGGTCAATTCTAGCATAGCTTCTATAGGGCAGGGCCACTCTGACAGGTGAGGACTGACATCACTCATCCAACACCACGCCCCTCAGCCCCAGGAAAGGCAGAGATACTGCTAAAACCTGGTCCGGCCTGAAAGCAAGGCAAAGACCCCCGAACAGCTGCAACACTGCCTTGCAGCACTGGAGTTCCATTTTCAAATCTGACCAGTGGCAACATCTGGATGGGATTTTTGTTTTGTGTTTTATTCTTGCTGTTTTTCTCCTCTGTAAAAGACAAAAATGTGGTGGCTTGCTGTGTTTTTTTCACAGAATGTTGAGCATCTGTGCGCACATTACGCACCTCACATACACTTCTATGGGGACTTCTGGTGTGTAAAAATAGAGCAGGTTCTATTCTTTTGCACACGAGAGAAATACATACACGTGTGCATTTGTGCACCCCCACAGACTCCTATGGGGACATGCACACAAAAATAGAGCATTTTGCGTATATTTTCACTCAAAAATGCGTTTTGCGCTCATCTGCAGGAGCCCTAAGCTGTAATGCAAAAGCCTACAGACAGCCTATGTGTATGATATAGGGTTTGTAAAGCGGAACACATTTCAGGTTGGCTCTGTCCCTAAGGCCGACTTCATAATGGAGTCATATACATGAGTGATGACCTATCTTCACATTCAGAATGAATCGCCCATTGTTTTCAATGTGACAGAAAAAAAACCATTGCATGGCCTGAGTTATACATGCAAGTGCGATGCGAGGTTCCCATTGAAAACAATGGGAAGCACTTGCCGATCCTCCGACGCGGCTGAACGTCCGGCTGGAGGATCGCTACTTCACAAAATTGATGTGCTTTGTTTTTGCGTAAAAAACACCTCGCATCATCGGGAAAATGCACATAGGCAAGTGCAATATGGATGAGAAACTCTGCCCCATAATGCGCTCGCCCGTGTGGAGGTAGTCTCAGGGTTTAAACAGACATGATTGTTAGGTTTTGCGGCCATCATTTTCACTTCCTCAAAACGTGACGTAACGAAACCATGGATTTCAATGTTTTGTTTTTACTAGCGTAATTCTTGCAGGATAATACTACGTACAAGAAAAGATAAGACATCCTAGCTTTTGGCCAATTTTATTTTTTTTTGCTGCGCAATGGTGCAAAATTTAAATGGTAAAAAACAGAATTTTGACTTGTAATGCACAAATACGTTCTGTAGCTGCGAGCGCATTTGGTCATGTGCTCATCTGTTTAAGCCCTTATTTTTGATGGCCAGTGAGGTCTATGCAGTGATTTTGTTCCCCACAGTTCCCACAATGGTCAACCACAAAAGGAGAAACACCCAGTCTACTAGCTTCAAGCGGTTAGTTATGTTGTACCCCTCACCAGAACGGGTGCCCTATTTAATATGAGAAACCTTCATTACTTTATACACCCATTTCTTGATGGGATAAGCAGCACAGACTCAATGCTGATGCAAACCACATGTCTGTTATCAAACATCGACTGAGTAAAGGACACCTGAAACTCAACAACTCCGGTCTGGTTTGTTGTTCTTATGGATGGCTTCAAGAACATTGAATCATCGCTTTTCTTGCCCATGTTCCTGAAGATTTACGATCCTTGGCACCAGTGAAGGGAGTCTTTTCATTGGTAAGCTGAGCTGTTCTGTTTCCACTTCAGTCTTGATGGACTGTATTATGGTCCAGTGATGTCACTCCTTGTCCTATCTCTGTGAAGGAACAAGAGGAAACACGCGATTTCCTTGGCATGTGGTCTGGTTTCTTGAGGAGATCGTCACTGTACAACATCACAGGTTCTCCGATTTCTCTTCTACGGACAATGACTCTTGAGTTCTACTCCTCAGCTATAAAATATCATTATTAAAGGCAGAGAATCTTGCACACGCTGGGAGAATGTCGCAAGAAACTTGGCCAATGCTGCCGGAGGATTACCAAGAAATATAATTCAAAAATAACGTATTATGAATAAGCATAGGTCATGTGGAAGATCTTACCATGTAGGACTTCACCCAAGTGGGTGCAGTAGGTACAGAGGTATTGCCTTGGCAGTAGCCAAGTAGTCTATGTGTATGCTGTTGGGTGACTGACATTAAGGCTCATGGTTGACAAAAGTTAGGACTTTCTAAAGTAACCAGATTTCCCCAGGGTCAAAGCGGGACAAAGGTGTGGTCAGGGGAGGAACTTATGACAGGATTTTACCTCTGTCCTAAAAACAGGGCCATTTCAAAAACGATCGGGAGCAAATTCTGCAGCATTTCTACATCCAAAAAAACTGTCAGAATACCTACCATTGGTGAGGATTTTGACTGGAAATCCACAGCCGATTTCATTCTATGTGGCACTTCCCCTTACCTCCTCTGTAGGCTTCCCGCAGTCAGCGCTCCCTGGCCTCTAGTTCCCAACGGCCTGTAGTGGCCTCACCTGACCAGGCTGCTAGGAACCAGAAGCTAGGGAGTGCTGAAAGTAGGACACAGGTTCCCAATGCAGGACCGTCCCGTCTGAATGGGGACATCAGATCACCTTAGACTCACCAGCTGCAGTATAAAGAGCAGCTCTGGAGCACAATCCGCTAAAGGTCTGTAGGGCATACAGTTAATAAAAGGCTACTGGCAGAAGAAGAAACAGGGAGAATCCTGAATGATAACGTGGGTGCCCTCAATGAAGTTGCACGGTTGAAGACAAAAGCAGAGATCATATTAAAGGATAATGAGTACCTCAGAAGATTAGCCAAAGATGAAACTGATTGCAGATTATGTCTGGAAGCGCAAGCTGCGCAGTGTGAACAGGACTTTAAGAAATGCAAATGAGAACCTAAGAGTTAAGGCCCATTTACACGAACAGATAATCGCTCAAAGATCGCTCAAAGGACAGTTTGAGTGACAGCTTTGAGCGATTTTGCATAAAAATAACTGGTATTTAAGTAGCTACTCAGCTACTTAAATGCCAATTATGTATGTTAATGAAGCCTTCACTGAGCACTTGCTAATAGCCCGAGGCTATTAGCATGCACTCAGATCCTTTGTTCTGCATGGGGATGGGGGAGGTGACAATGCTATCAGCACTCCCCCCTTGAAACCGACTGCTAAAACTGATCACTAAAATCAAGTCAGCTTGATTTTAACGATCGGCAAAAAGTGCCCGAAATGCAAGTGCCCCGTGCCCATTTACACGCACCAATTATCGCTAAAACGATTGCAGATTAGCAAATTTTTAGCGATAATTGTCCAGTGTAAATGGGCCTTTAGAAATGATGCTATGCCAGTTAGAAAGATTCTGCAGATGCATGTAATCAAATTGCAAAGTAGAAAATGCAGTTAGCTAAGAAAAATTGTGAATTGGAGTCTCAGATAAGTAAGCAAAAGTAAACCTGGAAATGGAGAAAGCTGGTTGCAGCCAGGCAGAGAAGCAAACAAGGATCTTGGAAGACATACTGGACTTCAAGGAAGCCCGGGAAGCACTCCATGAGCAAATGATGACCCAGCTACAGTAAGCCTGGATAAGAAAGCTGAAGTATATGAAATCCAGATCCAGGAGCTTAAACAGAATCATGCTCTAGTTATGGGGGAACTGTCGAAATGGTTAGAGCAAACTGAAAAGATGGATGAAATCTAGGAAAAGACCAGACTGAAAAGTGAGTGTACTGGACTGACCCATGAGGTGAAGGCATTATTGGAAGACAAGTCCAAATGCAAGAGAGACACGGTAGAGATGCAGCTTCAAGAGCTACAAGTAAAAATCACTGAAGGTGACAGATTACTGGCAGAGCTGTCTGAGAAGATTAACAGACTGCAGGTGGAATTGGAAGCTGAGGCTTCATTCACACGGGTGTATATCAGCCGCACTGTCACAGCCGGCCAATATACGCTGCCCATCTCATGCATTGGTTTACAATGCATCAGTTTAAATGGGTGTATTCCCGTGGCGTAAAAGCACCCAGTCAAAATAGTGCATACGGTGCTTATTTCAGCTGACCGCTTTTACGCCGGGCAAGAAGATTGTTCAAGAACTATCTTCCTGTCCAGAATAGGGCGGTAGCTCCCATAGACTCCTAACGTGACTGCTAAACTCCAATTCCCATCCCTCCTCCCCTCCATTCCTTACCGGCTGTTTGCAATGGGAGGGGCGGGAGCTTGTTGCTAAGCTCCTGCCCCGTTCCTACCTCTCCCATTACTGGCAGCTGACAAGGGGCAGAGAGAGGGTGAGAGCTTAGCACACTAGCTCCTGCCCTGTCCCCTTGCCAAGAGCTGGCGAGGGGGTGGAAAGGGGAAGGCAGTTTAGCAGAGCTAAACTTTCTTCCCCCACCCGATGGCATTCCGGGCTCAGCAACAGATCCCAGCTGTCTAAATGGGCGCACAAACAGATTTATGCGCCCGTTCATGATTTTCAGTCATGCTGAGAGCATGATATTGCCGACCAAAAATCGTTACGCTTGTGTGAAAAAGCCCTCAGAGTGAAGAGTCTGAGAAGCTGGTGCAAGAAGAGATGCACTGGAGGCTTGGCCTTAGTGCACACCTGAAGAGGATGGAAGCTGAGAGAAATGTTCTCAAGCAGTCAGAGGAAGATGCAGAAACTAAGAGTGCCTTCACTAAGAGTCCCCATAGGACTTTGCAATTTTTGTGCAATGGGTTTTTAAAAGGGGAAAGCACAAACTTGCGATTCTTGTGCAATGTGTTTTTAATATTAGAAAGTCCTATTGACATTCCTGTTTAAAAAAATGCTGAGATATCGCAAGTGTGAAGGCCCCCTTAGAGAAACCTGTCAAAGCAGATTTTGACACTTCAGGCTCAGGTGTCAGTTATGGAGAATACTGCATGCTTAGATTCTGTTGAAGAGCAGAAGAGAAAAATTCAAAAGGGAATTACAAGCTACAAACCTACAGTATAAAGAAAAAGCAGCTGCCTATGATAAACTTGAAGTTTAAAACAAATCTTGAACAGAAATTAGGAGATATTACTGTGAAGCTTAGTCACCAACAGCAGATTATGTCTAAACGGGAGAATAAACAGAAGACATGGGAACAGGGGCTTACTGAACATGAGCATGCTAAAAGGCTCGTAAGAAAGACCGAAGCTCTAACCTTGACACGCATCCCGACGGTGATGTCAGAGAAAAAGGTGGTGTTTCTAAGGGTCGCCAAGAAGTTAAGCGCAAAGATGAAACATTGGGTACCAAATAACCGTGTTGCTGAAAAAAAGGTTGAGACGAGCTGTAAAGTATGTCAGATTCTGCTTAGAAGGTGACCAGGGCGCTATAGGTGAACAGTTTGGGAAAACTGGGAAATATTTGATTGAAGAAATCGCTGTGTAAACAATAGTAAAGGCGAAAAGGCAGCAGGTGAGGCTGCGGAAGCAGAGAAGGCCACTAAAGAAGCAGAGGCTGGAAAAGAGACCTCAGAAGTTGCAGAAAGTAGCAAGTCAGTCAGTAGAGGCAGACTTCACCCAACGACCTGTAGGGAAGCAACTGAAGAACCAACAGGAGTTCAGGAATGAGAAAGATACGTTGCAGCAAGAGATGCGGAGTCCAGAAGAAGCACCTAGGATAGAACAGGAAGAATACTTCAGTGATAGCCTGGCACAGATTCATAAGCCTGGAGTGTTGACCCTTGAGGGACAAAAGTGATTAGGCCTATTGCCTTTATCAGTGAGAAAGGGGGATATGTGCAAATGATAGCCTGCAAGGGACTGTAACCAGGCCTTCTGTGTAGTGCAGGTGTGCTAATCAGCAGGGACAGCTGTGCAGGTGTGCTAATCAGCAGGGACAGCTGTGCAGGTGTGTTTGGAGGAGCTTAGAACTCCAGAAACACTCAATTGCTCCAAGCTGGGGCTGGAAAACTGGATGCCATAGCTGCTGCTGAAACAGCAGAGCTCAATGCCAGAGCAGTGTTGCTGCCGGAAGCCAGAGCTAGGCCAGGCTCAGAGAGTCTTATAGTCGTATGTTTGTGGGGGACCAGGCTGCAGTATGGCCACAAGCCTAACAGAGCAGGACGCCTCTAGACTGACACCTTGCTGGGTAACAACTGTTTAGTTAGCACCTTGCAGGGCAAGCGTTCATTATGTGCCATAGCACGAAGTATGTGCCACCAGTGGCTGATGTGTTTGCACTGGATTTCCTTACTATTGCTGAATATTCAAGAAAATCTGGACTTTTACAGAGACCCAGTGACCCGCTGTCGTCACCTACCCCCACTCTACGCAGACATTGCCACAGTACATTGGGGGAGATTAAGACCAACGTTTCATATGCATTAGGCGCATCTCTGCGTCAGTTTCTGGCATAAATTATACATTAATATGTCGGTTCAGGGTGGCAATGCTCCACATGGGGCTGATTTGCAGCAGTTTGCAGCGGACAATCAGCCTCAACCGGGACCATTTGGGGCAGGTTTTATCACATTTTTTGTAGAATTCACCCCTCATTGAGAAGAGATTAATTCCACCGTGGAAACAGCGATACAATTGACATGCTGTAGAGTTAAATTCCGCACCGCATGTCAGTTTTCCGCACTGGTTTTATGCAGATTTTTTGCGCGGTTTGTGGACGGGATTTGCAAAATCTCATCCACTTTGCTGCTACTGTAAATGCCGCAGAATTTCCTTTTGAGGGTCTGCATAGAAATTCCGCAGCAAATCCTCCCAGCGTAATGACCGTCATAAAGTTCAGCTTTAAATGGTTAAAACCATCCAAGCATTCGGTTCTCCAGTAGACCACACAACATGCTCATAATGTCCCTCACATGACAGATGACACTCCACATCTAGGAGGGGGCTTCGTTCCGTGTACACAGCTTCACCATTATTTTATACTTGTATGTAATAAATATAGGACAGCATAAACATGTATCCAGCGCCAGCTGCCGACGCTCTACGGAAAAATAATGACCCCGGAGACATCGGGCTGCTGACAGGATAAGATTCCACTGACCGATCTGCAAACTAATCTAGAGCTCCAACATTTAAAGGGACATCCAGGTCACTTCCCTTCATCTGCTGTTAGAGAACGATTTCCATATATGCTACAATCTATAGTTCATCCCTGTTCATTACGTCCTCATACAGTTTCTGCGGTCAGGTAGTCAGCCATGTGACCAGTAAGCTCCATCCAGGAAGCATATTAGCACTAACTGCTTAGGTTAAGCAGCGCTGCTGATTAGAGCCACCTGATTGGCTCTTCGGCACCACGTGACTACACAGCGTGCACGCGCATTGCCTTCAGCAGCCGTCTGCACTACACACTACAGTTAAGCAGACGTGCACTACACACTACACTTAAGCAGCACGGGATTAGGGTTAGGGTTTAGAGTTTAGGGTTACATTTAGGGTTAGGTGTAGGGTTAGTTTTAGTGTTTAGGGTTAGGTTTAGGTTTAGGGTTGGGGTTGGGGTTGGGGTTGGGGTTAGGGCTAGGTTTAGGTAATCCTAACCCTAAACCTAACCGTAAACCTAACCCCGTGCTGCTTAAGTGTAGTGTGTAGTGCACGTCTGCTTAACTGTAGTGTGTAGTGCACGGCTGCTGAAGGCAATGCGCGTGCACGCTGTGTAGTCACGTGGTGCCGAAGAGCCAATCAGGTGGCTCTAATCAGCAGCGCTGCTTAACCTAAGCGTAAACTGCTAATATGCATCCAGGAAGGCAAAGACAAAGAAGGTTGGAAATGTTGCATCATGTGAAATGAGGATTCTCTTTTGGGGCCCCTTCACAAACCATATTTGCACTAGCAAAATTTGAATACGCATAGAATAGAACCCATTGATTTCAATGGCTTCGTTCTCATTTCTGTTTTTTGTGCGCGAGGAAAAAGCTGCATGCTCCATTTTTCTCCAACAGCCCCCATAGTAGTCTATGGGAGGTGCGCAAATATGTGTGCAAACCAAACAAAAGCCGAAGTGGGCACAGCCCCAATCAATCTCAAATAACTGGCAGTGCACAAATTTACATGTGGCCTGCTGAAACTAACATCTAAACATCGAGACGGCAACAAGTGCAGCGGCAGAGAACCAGCCAAGGTACAGCCCAGCTCAGCCACTTGCAGGAGGGATAAGATAACAGTCCTTGCTACCGAGGATTAGTTCTAGATTGTCTTCGTGATGCCAGTGCCCCTAGATGAGTGACAAGTCACTCGCAATAAATAAATTAGTCTACATCACAATGTATTTCACAACACAGAGGCACTCTGTTCTCTTTGACTCATGTTTTCAACTCTTGATTTTCCAATAAAAAATAAGTGCTTTTGTTTTTTATGAGAAACAAGTGATCTTGAACAAAGTACCACGTTTCTTGACCTTTCCCTTGCACACCTTTCCAAAACACTTGAAAACAGTTTTTCCCTAAGGCACACACCTTGTCCGTCGTAGTTATGTGATGGACACTCTTTGGGCAGTCACTCCTCTTTTAGAAAGAATTCTCCAATGCTCTGGCTACTCCCTTGGCGATGCAGTTCAGTGGGGGAGTGTGCAACTATACTTCAACTTCACCCCCAGTTTGCATCCCCTGAGCACCAGTCCCCAGAGGGGATAAGTCTCCTGGCATTTGAGACCAGACTGAGGCTGAGCCCCGGCAGGAGCGTCAGTGCCGCTAACCTCAGCACACACCACCTCCTCCACTGACCACATCCTACACTCTTTATCACTCTACTTTTTTTTAACTCCTCATTAATCCCTCAACCAATCACATCACACACAGCAGGTTAGAAGGACAAAAATAGACTTCAAGATTGATGACACCAACACATACACAAAGCAGACTAACTTGCACATAAAGACGATGTTAATGATGATAATGATAATCTTTATTTGTATAGCGCCAACTTATTCCACAGCGCTTGGAAGTGCTGGAAGGACCACAATTCTGGGTCACTACAGTTCCTCCCTACTTATCGAAAGCAGACCTCGGCATCCTTCTGAAGCAGAAAGTCCTAGGCAGGAATTCCTCAGTATGCTAACCCATAACCAAAACTCCTAACCTCTCAGTAAAGAGGGGATTGCACCATCTACAATATAGATTAAGCCTGGGACTACAAAATTCACTAACCCAGTCTGGAGAGAGCAGGGCAGAACCTCCACACCCTATCCCCTTTGGTTATGGCAAAGCATGTAACCCATCCCGGTACAGTATTCCCCAGAGGTCACTTTTTGTATCAGACTAATTCATGACAGCATGCAACAAAAGATTAATAATTTATTACCATATATACTCGAGTATAAGCCAAGTTTTTCAGCACATTTTTTTAATGCTAAAAAAGCCCCCCCTCTGCTTATACTTGAGTGAGGTAAAAAAAACAAAAACCCTGCGGCTGTGTCCCCGACACAAGGGTCTCCTCGGCGGTGCGGCAAGCTGCTTGGGAATTCTTCCTGCAGTCATCTCCCTGCTCAGCTTTGAATTTCCCTGCCGTCAGCGCTGTGTAGGTAAGTACTGTGATTGGATCGAGCGGCAGCCAATCACAGCCGGCGCTCGATCATTCACAGTCATTCAGTGGATGACATCACTGAATGGCTGCGATTGGCTGGCGCTCAATCCAATCACAGAGCTTACTTACACAGCGGGGAGACCATCGTGCCGGGGACATAGACGCCGGCTAGGAGGTGAGTATTGCTTTTTCTTTACCTAGTATGTACTCGAGTATAGCTCGGCTTATACTCGAGTCAATATGTTTTACCAGTTTTTTTGTGGTAAAACTTATTGACCCGGCTTATACTCGGGTCGGCTTATGCTCAAGTATATACACGTTATTTTTATATAGCGCCAACAAATTTTACAGTGCTTACAAAAACAGGGGGATACAGAATGACAAAAGTACTGAAATACAAAAACCACGGTTACATGTAGTAATCAATGTATGGAAACATTAGGGGTGCGGGTCCTGCTCCAATGAGCTTACATACTACAAATAGTGGGGTGATGCAGAAGGTAAAGGGGCTGGAGATGTGCAGGGTATGGTGAGATGGAGTGTGAGATGCTATACACAGACAATGGTCAGGTGGTATAGTGGCGGAATTGGGATGACTGCAGGTGCTGGTTGATTGCGACTAGCAGGGATTGCAGTTGGTAGGACAGGGAGCATGTTATCAGGCGGAGTACAGAGGAGTTTGGATTTGGGTATGTAGTATGCCTCACTGAAGAGGTGCATATTTAGAACGCGCCTAAAATTGTGTGTCAGGGATTGCTCGCACAGCTTGGGGTAGTGCGTTCCAGAGGACTGGTGCTGCTCTGGAGAGGTCTTGGAGGCGGGAATGAGAGGTTTGAATTAAAGGGGCTCTTAATCTGATTGCGTTAGTGGAGGGCCAGGGCTGGGTGGTGGATTGAGAGGAGAAAAGCAATGTAGGACGGTGTGGTGCTATAGAGAGCTTTGTGGATGAGGGTAGTGAGTTTGAATTGTATTCTCTTATTTGACGGGCAGCCAGTGCAGTGACCGGCACAGGGCAGAGGTGTCCGAGTAGCAGCTGGACAGGAAGATGACCCTGGCTGCCGCAGGATGGATTAGAGAGGGGAGAGCCCATCAGCAGCGAGTTGCAATAATCATGCCGAGTGGATGACGGCAACAGTGAGCGTTTTTAGAGTGTCCATGGTGAGTAAAGGCCGGGTTCTTGCAATGCTCCTGAGGTGCAGCTGACATGTTTGGGCCAGAGATTGGCTATAGGGGGTAAAGGAGAGATCAGAGTTGAATGACCCGTAAGCAGCAGGCGTGCTGGGAGTTATGGTGCCACACACTGAGATGAGATGTCAGGATGAGTCTGTTAGAGGGCAGAAACAGGAGAAGGTCAGTTTTTGAGAGGTTCAGTTTTAGGTAAAGAGAGGACATAGTATTAGAGACAGCAGACAGACAGTTGGTGATGTTTTGGAGGAAAGGTGCTGTGATGTCACGGGAAGAGGTGTATAACTGGGTGTCGTCAGCATACAGGTGATATTGGAGGCAAAATCTCCTGATGGTTTGTCCAATAGGGGCCGTGTAGATGAAGAGGAGGGGACTGAAGAGCAAGCCCTGAGGGACCTCAACAGCAAGGGAAAGGAGGGGAGGTAGAGCCAGCAAAGGAGACACTGAATGAGCGGTCAGATCGGTAGGAGGAGCGAGCCTCACAGAGACCCACACAAATGTCACTGGTGATGCGCCGGTTCTGCTCTGTGCACATGCCGGCTGGGCGGCAGCTGATATAGCAGAGCGACGCTGGGAGCAGGTGAGCCGCGGGTCACGGTTCGCATCCTGCTGTGAGAATTCTCGCAGCGGGATCCGACCCAGACGTCTGCAGGAGGCCATAACCTGTGTATCTTTTGTATATAAATATATATGTACAGCTGGAATAAGTTACACATCCTGTATATAGTAATATGGACCATGCCGGTATAACCTGGGCATCTTTTGTATATACTGTAATTATATATATACAGAGCTGATATGTTATACATTTTCTTGCATATAGTGATATGGACCATGATGTTATGAAATGACCATTACGTGGTGTATATATGTCCAGCTGGTATAAGTTATCCATTTCCTGTATATAGTGACTAGCGTACCCGTCGCGCGTTGCTGCGAAGACAGACATACATACATACTTCGTTTTTATATATCTAGATGACGGCAGCAGTGACCACTGAGGTTTTGTAGGCCGCTGCTTCCCCCTTCCAGGCTGAATAAAATAGCCGATGTGTGAGAATCGCTGGGGGGGGGAGACATTCTGACTGCTGGGAGAATTGCTGGGGGGGGAGGGGGAGACATTCTTACTGCTGGGATAATCGCTGGGGGGGGATGGGAGACATTCTGACTGCTGGGATAATCGCTGGGGGGGATGGGAGACATTCTGACTGCTGGGAGAATCGCTGGGGGGGGGGATGGGAGACATTCTGACTGCTGGGAGAATCGCTGGGGGGGGATCGGAGACATTCTGACTGCTGGGAGAATCGCTGGGGGGGGGGATCGGAGACATTCTGACTGCTGGGAGAATCGCTGGGGGGGGGATGGGAGACATTCTGACTGCTGGGAGAATCGCTGGGGGGGGATCGGAGACATTCTGACTGCTGGGAGAATCGCTGGGGGGGGATGGGAGACATTCTGACTGCTGGGAGAATCGCTGGGGGGGGGATGGGAGACATTCTGACTGCTGGGAGAATCGCTGGCGGGGGAGCGGAGGCATGACTGCTGGGAGAATCGTTGGGGGGAGGGGGGCATGGTGACTGCCAAGAAAATCTCTGTGGGGGAAGGGGGGCATGATGACTGCCAGGAGAACCGCTGGGGGGGAGCCATTATGACTGCTGGGGGAACCACTTGGGGGGAGGGGGGCATTATTATTGCTGGCGGACAGCTGGGGGTGGCATTGTGACTGCTGGTGGACCACTGGGGGGGGGTATTATGACTGCTGGGGGAACCGCTGGGAAGGGGGGAGCGGGCATTATTACTGCTGGGGGACCGCTGGGGTATGTCACTCTTATTACTAATGGGGGGAGTGTCACTATTATTACTGCTGTGGGATGTCACTATTATCGCTGGGGTGAAGGTGTCACTATTACCGCTGGGGTATGTGTACATGTGGCAGAAATGGGCAGGGCTCTTTCAGAATAGACCGGGTGCAGATTTTGACTGCTTTTTAGATGCGGAAATGCTGCAGAATTTTCCACAGAAATCTCCGCTGAGGACATTCTGCAGTATTTCCACGTCCAAAAAGCAGTCAGAATCTGCACCCGGTCTATTCTGAAACAGCCTTGTCCTTTTTAGAACGACGGGGGTAAAATCATACGTTGTGATAAGCCCCGCCCCCTGACGTGTTGGCACTTTGCGATACATAAGTGGGTTTTGGGTTGTAGTTTGGGCACTCGGTCCCTAAAAGGTTCGCCATCACTGGCCGAGTACATGTTTGCCCACTTCCAACTCCAATGGAGACTGACTGTAAATGGCTGGCGTGCTCTAGTATTTATGGTTTCAAGCTGTACGTGTCATTGCATACAGTCTATCTATCTATCTATCTATCTGGGTTATTGCATACAGTCTATCTATCTATCTATCTATCTATCTATCTATCTATCTATCTATGACATCAGGAAATGAGAGAATTAGATTTTGTAGGCCGCTGCTTCCCCCTTGCGGGCTGAATAAAATAGCCGTTGGGTGGAGCGTACCCGTCGCGCGTTGCTGCGAAGACAGACATACATACATACATTCGTTTTTATATATCTAGATGACGGCAGCAGCGACCACTGAGGTTTTGTAGGCCGCTGCTTCCCCCTTGCAGGCTGAATAAAATAGCCGTTGTGTGAAACATCCAATTTATCCGGCTGCTGTGGCTTCTTGGGAAGATAGCTTAGTACATGTTTGCCCACTTCCAACTCCAATGGAGACTGACTGTAAATGGCTGGCGCGCTCTAGTATTTATGGTTCCAAGCTGTACGTGTCATTGCATACAGTCTATCTATCTATCTATCTATCAGGGTTATTGCATACAGTCTATCTATCTATCTATCTATCTATCTGGGTTATTGCATACAGTCTATCTATCTATCTATCAGGGTTATTGCATACAGTCTATCTATCTATCTATCTGGGTTATTGCATACAGTCTATCTATCTATCTATCTATCTGGGTTATTGCATACAGTCTATCTATCTATCTGGGTTATTGCATACAGTCTATCTATCTATCTATCTATCTATCTATCTATCTGGGTTATTGCATACAGTCTGTCTATCTATCTATCTATCTATCTATGACATCAGGAAATGAGAGAATTAGATTCCGTACGTAAAATTTGAACGCTAATTCTTTGGCGCTTTGAATTGAATAAGCGAGTTGGGACCCATTAACTTTTCCTATTTATGACATAATCAATGCTCGTGCAAATTTCAAGTTTCTATGACATTGGGAAGTGAGAGAATTAAATTCCGTACGTAAAATTTGGACGCTAATTCTTTTGCGCTTAGAATTGAATAATCGAGTTGGGATGAGACATAAGGCCTTGCCCAGCATTCCCCAACCTCCAAGAACTGAACCTACCTACCTGAATGAGATTTTGTAGGCCGCTGCTTCCCCCTTGCGGGCTAAATAAAATAGCCGTTGGGTGGAACATACAATTTATCCGGCTGCTGTGGCTTCTTAGGAAGATATCCTAGTACTTGTTTACCCACTTCCAACTCCAATGGTAATTGGCTGGCGTGCTCTAGTGGTTCCAAGCTGTACGTGTCATAATAGAGCCTTAATGACATCACAATGCAGCTTTATAGAACATGTTGGGGCATGTTCAAGGGCGTCCGATGTTGATGACATCAGTGATGACATCACAATAGCAGGTGGCTTACTTATTCGATCTACGTGGGGGGGGGGGCGTAACTCTCGACGACGCTCGCGCGCCATTTATCGTAGGATATTTGTACTATGCCTATAATCTTCCCAGGAGTGTACTTAACAACTTCCCAAAGTTTCATGGCGATCGCATGAATGGTGTAGTAGCGCATAAAGGACAAACAGACACGCAGACACGCACGCACGCAGACAGACATACATTCAATTTTATATATATAGATATAGAGCATGCTGGTATAACCTGGGTATCTCCTGTATATAATTATATATGTCCAGCTGGTATAAGTTATCAATTTCCTGTATATAGTGATATAGAGCATGCTGGTATAACCTGGGTATCTCCTGCATATAATTATATATGTACAGCTGGTATAAGTTATACATCTCCTGTATATAGTGATATGGAGCATGCTGGTATAACCTGGGTATCTCTTGTATATAATTATATATGTACAGCTGGTATAAGTTATACATCCTGTATATAGTGATATAGAGCATGCTGGTATAACCTGGGTATATCTTGTATATAATTATATATGTACAGCTGGTATAAGTGATACATCCTGTATATAGTGATATAGAGCATGCTGGTATAACCTGGGTATATCTTGTATATAATTATATATGTACAGCTGGTATAAGTGATACATCCTGTATATAGTGATATAGAGAATGCTGGTATAACCTGGGTATATCTTGTATTTAATTATATATGTACAGCTGGTATAAGTGATACATCCTGTATATAGTGATATGGAGCATGCTGGTATAACCTGGGTATATCCTCTATATAATTATATATGTACAGCTGGTATAAGTTATACATCTTCTGTATATAGTGATATTGAGCATGCTGGTATAACCTGGGTATCTCCTGTATATAATTATATATGTACAGCTGGTAGAAGTTATACATCCTGTATATAGTGATATAGAGCATGCAGGTATAACCTGGGTATCTCTTGTATATAATTATATATGTACAGCTGGTATAAGTTATACATCCTGTATATAGTGATATAGAGCATGCTGGTATAACCTGGGTATATCTTGTATATAATTATATATGTACAGCTGGTATAAGTGATACATCCTGTATATAGTGATATAGAGCATGCTGGTATAACCTGGGTATATCTTGTATATAATTATATATGTACAGCTGGTATAAGTGATACATCCTGTATATAGTGATATAGAGAATGCTGGTATAACCTGGGTATATCTTGTATATAATTATATATGTACAGCTGGTATAAGTGATACATCCTGTATATAGTGATATGGAGCATGCTGGTATAACCTGGGTATATCCTCTATATAATTATATATGTACAGCTGGTATAAGTTATACATCTTCTGTATATAGTGATATTGAGCATGCTGGTATAACCTGGGTATCTCCTGTATATAATTATATATGTACAGCTGGTAGAAGTTATACATCCTGTATATAGTGATATAGAGCATGCTGGTATAACCTGGGTATATCTTGTATATGATTATATATGTTTGGCTGGTGTAAGTGATACATCTTCTGTATACTGATATAAAGTTGGTTGGTATAACCTGGGCAGACGATTCTAGTTCTGATCCATCACCTCTGTAACAGTGGTGGCAGCCAATATTAGGGCTGCTGACAACTAGATGATTCATGATGACTCTTCCTTTATTGAACACAATGTCTGGTATGTACAGTATGTGGGGAGTTGGGTTTACAACAGATGAGACAGAAAGGGGGGCAGCTGGGCGGACGTAGCCGCACCAAGGACTGTTGCAGATCTACAATATATTAGTGCTGCAGCAGCTCTGCTGGTTGAATGCTGCCCTTCTATCTGTGCAGCGTGGTAGTTGTATGGTGAGCAAGACGCCAGACGCCATTAATCTGTACAGCTAGAAGGGCCTGGTGGTTACCCTTTCCATAGGATGCAGTCACACGGGCGTATGCATATTTCAGTCTGTAATGTGCAGCGTATTCATGAGCTTAAATATGTTGCCTTGTGTTTTTATGCCTATCAGCAGTCTTTTCACTAGTCTTAAGAATGCATGAAATTGCATTGAATTTGTGCGTAAATACTGTACTTTTTGCACCCGCAAGACCTTTATTTGCATGCGCTAAAGACTCACAAATTAACATGTCTAATTAGTCCTAATGAGGTTCAGATGTGTTTTTTACAGCGGCAGTAAACAGTGTCTTATACATCTTTTTGCGTGCATATTTACGCAGCCCCCATTGACTTCTATGGGGACCAGTAGCATAACTATATAGGGGATGCGCTTTCACCCAGGCTCAGGAGCCTTAGAGGGCCCATAAGGCCTCTTCTCCATATACAGAGCCCAGTACTATGAATAAAGCATCATAGCTTGGGGCCCTGGTACAGGTTTTGCATTGGGGCCCATGAGCTTCAACTTTTGCCTCTGATGGGGACCTTTGGTGCAGAAATGCACACAAAATATTGAAATGTGAAAGAACCCATTGATTTCAATGGGTTCTATTCTATGTATTGCACGTGCAAATTGTATGCGTGCAAATACATCCGTATAAAGACCGACTTTATAGTGGATGTTTAGGATCAGAAAACATGGGTGGCTGCTTTACCCCAGGATTTGTGTAACTCACTATTAGATGGAACGGCTTGAATCTCACTCCTCCACACTGCTAGTAAGACTAGGGAGCTGGTGAATCCTGGCTTTCGTGAAGATACACACTTGCTTCAGTTGCTCACACTGCAGACCTCCTATGCAGACTGACCACTGAAGACTGATCTGACTCCTTCACTTCCTGCCTTCTCGCTTTCTCCTCACCACAGCATAGAGGCTAACTATGTAGTTTCCTCTCTGGACTCCCTCCCCTCTACCAATTAGTGGGGGCATCACATGCAGCCAATTAGCAGCCAGCTGTTGCCAAGCTTTCAGCTTAGGAAGGGGAGAAACAGGGTTTCTCTGACTTAAGGCACCTCCTTTGCCTCCTTGAAGCACATAGGCAGGTGTGACAGGACAATGATTGTGTGGCTATTTTGAAGGACCCACTGGGCCACTACACTGTAACGGGCGGTACGTAACTGTAGCAGGTAACATGATGGCTCAGCAATGACAGAGGCTGAGGTGGTACATTTTTATGAAAGTAACTTACTGAATATTAGCATAATAGAAGTTATTTAGCTCCATAGGAACGTTCTCATACTCATAGGCGTAGCGTCAGGGGTTGCTGGGGTCGCCATGGCGACCCTGCCCCTGCGCTCAGGGGGGCCCGAGGCCGCCCTCCACTATGCCCACATGCACATTTAGTGCATTAATGGCTGACCGTTCTATCTGCAGCAAGATTCCCATCATGCGTCAGCGAGAATGGCCAGCCTGAGAGGAAAAGCAGGGAGGTACTCACATGGGCCGGCAGGGGAGGAGGTCACATGGGACGGCAGGGCACAATGATCATGTGATCATGTGCTGCCCCCTGCTTCCTGTTGCACGGAAGCCTCTGAGTTTACCTCTCCTGCTGCTACTGTCACATGGAGGAGAAGTGGACCAAGCCCTGGGGTAAGTGTATATATGTGTATCTGTCTGTCTCCCTCATCTATCTATCTATCTCATAACTATCTATCTATCTCATAACTGTCTATCTATCTCTCATATCTATCTATCATATCTATCTCTCGCATATCTATCTATCTATCTCATATTTATCTCATATCTATCTATCTATCTCATATCTATCTATCTCATATCTATCTCTCCATCCATCCGTCTATCGGTCTATCTATCTGTCTATCTGTCTATCTCATAACTATCTATCTATCTCATATCTATTTATCTCTCTATGTCATATCTATTTATCTATCTATGTCATATCTATCTATCTCATATCTATTTATCTGTCATATCTATCTATCTTTCTATCTACTATTTATCTATATACTATCTTTATACTATCTAGCTATCTATTTACTATCTATCTATATACTATCTATCTACTATCTATCAATATACTATCTATCTGTCTACTATCTATCTCATATCTATCTCATATCTATCTATCTATCTCATATCTATCTCTCTATCAATCCATCCGTCTATCGGTCTATCTATCTGTCTATCTCATATCTATCTATCTCTCTATCTCATATCTATTTATCTATGTCATATCTATCTATCTTTCTATCTACTATTTATTTATCTATATACTATCTTTATACTATCTAGCTATCTATTTAGTATCTATCTATATACTATCTATCTATATACTATCTGTCTACTATCTATCTGTCTACTATCTATCTGTCTACTATCTATCTATCTAATATCTATCTATCTATCCATCTATATCATATCTATCTATATACTATCTATCCATCCATCGAATATCTATCAGTCCATCCATCCAATATCTATCAGTCCATCCATCCAATATCTATCAGTCCATCCATCCGTCTATCTATCTATCTCTCTATCTATGTCATATCTATCTATCTTTCTATCTACTATTTATTTATCTATATACTATCTAGCTATCTACTATCTATCTCCTATATCTATCTCATATATATCTATCTATCTCCTATATCTATCTCATATATATCTATCTATCTCCTATCTATCAATCTACTATCTATCTATCTATCATCTATCCATCTATCCATCCATCAATCTATCTATATACTATCTATCCATCCATCGAATATCTATCTATCCATCCATCGAATATCTATCTGTCCATCCATCGAATATCTATCTGTCCATCCATCGAATATCTATCTGTCCATCCATCGAATATCTATCTGTCCATCCATTGAATATCGATCTCTCTCTATCCATCCATCTGTCTATCTCATAACTATCTATCTCTCTATCTCATATCTATTTATCTATCGCTCATATCTATCTTTCTATCTACTATTTATTTATCTATCTACTATCTATCTACTATCTATCTCATATCTATCTCATATCTCTCTATCTCTCATTTATTTATCTATCTACTATCTATCTACTATCTATCAATCTCATATATATCTATCTACTATCTATCAATCTCATATATATCTATCTATATACTATCTATCTCCTATCTATCAATCTACTATCTATCATCTATCTGTCTACTATCTATCTATATACTATCTATCATCTATCTGTCTACTATCTATCTATCTCATATCTATCTATCTATCTCATAACTATCTATCTATCTATCTCATAACTATCTATCTATCCATCTATATCATATCAATCTATCTATATACTATCTATCCATCCATCGAATATCTATCTGTCTATCCATCCCATATCTATCTCTCCATCCATCCATCTGTCTGTCTATCTGTCTGTCTGTCTATCTGTCTATCTCATATCTATCTCTCTATCTCATATCTATTTATCTATCTATGTCATATCTATCTATCTTTCTATCTACTATTTATTTATCTATATACTATCTATCTATCTATATACTATCTACTATCTATCAATCTCATATATATCTATCTATATACTATCTCCTATCTATCATCTATCTATCTGTCTACTATCTATCTATATACTATCTATCTATCCATCCATCAATCTATCTATATACTATCTATCCATCCATCGAATATCTATCTGTCCATCCATCCAATATCGATCTCTCTATCCATCCATCTATCTATCTCATAACTATCTATCTCTCTATCTCATAACTATCTATCTCTCTATCTCCTATCCATCTCCTATCTATCTATCCATCTATATCATATCAATCTATCTATATACTATCTATCCATCCATCGAATATCTATCTGTTCGTCCGTCCGTCCATCCATCCATCCATCCATCTCTAGCTCTGTCTGGTATAAGTTATACATCTCCCTGGATTTACTGTATATAATTTCACTCAGAGAGCAGGCGCCTTTCATTTCTACACTTCTGATGCTAAGTGCCACACCTGTAGCCTGAGTCTCTCACTAAAGGTTTTCTAATGGTTAGTCTTTTTAGTCTCTCCCTTTATTTAGACATTATTTATGTTTATTATTGCTTTTGCATTACTTCATTTTCACCCTCCAATCCTATTTCTTCAGGTGAGTCATAGGATCATAGAATCCTAGAATGGTAGCATTGGAAGGCACCTCCAGGGTCATCTGGTTCAACCCCCTGCTCAATGCAGGATCAATAAATCTTTCGGGACAGACTTGTCCAGCCTGTGTTGAAACCCTTCCATTGGAGAACTCCCCACCTCCCGTGTTAACTTGTTCTACTTATTAATCACCCTCACTGTTAGTTTTTTTTCTAATACCAAATTTGCATTGTGCCACCCCCCCCCCCCTCCCCCATTTTAATATATTCTGGAGTTATGATTTACAGGCCACACTGCCATTAAACCAGATATTCATTTTTATTAGTGACTATATTTTTTTTATGTTTTATTAGGCCTTTTCAGTTATCGACATTACCCCATGAGTCGCTCATATATATTGACTTTGAATAGACTGCATGAGAAACTTTTTACTTCTCTTCTACATGGAGACATTGTTTCATCAGATGAGTGACTACCATTTTAATGGATTTACTGTTGACATTATTTTGATACAATTTGTGATCGTAGAATTACAATTACTTTTACTGTTAGGACGATTTCCTGATTATATTTTTCCCCCCTCCTTTTCTTCTGCTTTCTACTTCCATACCCTTTTTTCAGTCCTTTTAAACGTGTACGTTTTCTCTGCACTGTATCATGTCTTGTCACTGTACTTAATAAAGAGGTTTTTCTTTGAAACGCGTTTGTTCTGCTGGTGTTACTCCTCATATAATATCTATATCTCATCCCCATTTTTTCGAGTCGTTGCGTCTTGACCTCAAGACCTTGTATGAACTACTAGCGCCATACTGATTCCAACGCTAGCGTTAACTCAATTCCTAAGTGTCTGTGACCCCCTACCCTGGCCAGGGATCTACATACTGCAGCCCCAAGGAACATTACCACTCACAGCCATCTTTGGTCGGCCTCCAGCTTCCACTGCACAGGGTCATCCCCTTCAACACCGCCACTGCAATGTCAGACAATTGCATGGAGGAAGACTCCCTCTCCTCCCATGCACTGCAGGGCCCTTCACCTCAATCCAGCTGGTTCTCCATGTGGTCATTTCGTTGCCCCCAGGTCTTCAGGACCCTTTTGGTGGTCTCTTGCTCAGTCGCTCTGCTGCTGTTTTCATACGACTGCCACCACTTCCAGAATGGGCTCCTCTATTGCTGCTGCCCAATTAAGGCTCATGGCTGAGCTCTCTCGCTGCTTTCCTATTCTGACTGCTGTGACATGGTTCAGAGCACTTTTTATACAGCGTTCTTTCACTTACCTACATGGGACAATCTTCACAGTGCTGACAAGCAAGCCGTGTAAACTCTGAATCATCTAGAGGAAGGAACCCCCTCTTCAGCCTCCCATAAACTTTGGCAAGGTGGCATAACTTCTATTCTCCCTGGCAGGGGAGCTTGCACCAGTGCTCCTCTGCGCCTGTGGCAGTGCTGTAGATGCTGTAAAGCAGGTGCTTCAGACACTTTTTAGGTATTTTGCCCATGTAGCTTTAATGCTTTTTTTTCTTCAGCTACCTTAATTATTTTTGGTGTTTTTTTTATCTGTGATATATAGGGCTTTTTTTAATAACTCACTTTTCTTTCCTTTTTTTTTAGTTGGGCGTAAAAAGCTTAAAAACTTTAACATGTTATAGTATTTTTAATCTGTATATTTATGCTAAAATAGTGTGGGAACGGGTTTCTCATTTTGTTTCGGACGTTTTGATATGTAATATGCATGGTTTTGCATTACAGGGCACATACGGCGGCTGTTTTTGGTTGGCGTCTGCTTTAAGTTACTTTCTTACGTATACTTTTTTCTAGGTATACTTTTATTCTGTAATTTTGTTTTACTTTATGTATTTTTTTTTACTATGTATGTCTCAATGGTGTCATAGGACCTCTGGGGAACCTTCACATGTGGCTTTTTTTCCTCATCTCACACTTTTCCACTGTAGCTGGGGTATCTATAGGAGCCCCAATTACAGGGAAAACCTCCTCCTGTAGTGACAATAGTCACTGGCAGAGTTGATCAGGGTCTACTACGACCCGGCAGCTCTACTGTGCCAGAGGATCCCGGCAGTGACTGCTAGCTCGCGTGGTGGAAGAACAATTTCCAGGTCATCATCCCGACCGCCCCGTTTACAATGGAGATTGCCCTCTGACCTCGGTAGGGACAGGAAGAGCCCTTAAAAGCACCTCCCTTTGACCATTCCTCAGTGTCTTCCTGTCGCTACGGTGGCCAGATGCAAGCTCCAGGGAGGTTCACCTACCAGAGGCACGTAGTGCCGAAGATCCCCTAGAGGGAAGAGGTCGAGGCGGCATACATTAGCAGTCCCTGCATCCCCGACCTGCGCCGCCATGGAGCTGTAAGCCACCGATGCAGCGCTGGTCTCCTTGAGCGGGTCGGCATCCTCAAGCCGCCACTGCCGCGATTGGGTAGCTCCTCCTGGCAGGGCAACGGTGGCGGGCTCCCTGATCCTTAGTGCGCATACCGGTGACGTCATCCGACGTGGTGATGTCACGCGCTCAACGTAGGGGGCGTAGCTACTGGCGCAGACCCAGAAGTGGCGCCAAATTTAAACAGATTTCTCCATAAAGAAGCTATCCTGCAGAGATGGAGAAACAGATACCCTACAAACCGTGAGTGGCTATATGCCAAAAAATGGAACATGCAAACTTGCCATTTGTATTGATTGGATGCATATATGTTTCCTTTCTCCCCTCTCCCCCATTTTTTGTATGGGTTAGATGAATAAGGAAGGCCCGAAGGCTAAAGCGGACCCCAGGAAAAAATCTAAAAAATGTGTACTCTGTAGTAAGAGACTAGAGGATAACTATAAAAAAAACCCTATGTGAAGAGTACACTGGGGAGATCCTAGCGGAGGAAAGGGCAGCATTTCAAAACCGACATTTGATGCATGATTAAAGAGGAATTGCAGGCCTCTATGTCATCTCTCTCTCACCCTCAACCCGGTCCCTCACGAGCCCCTAAAAGGTCAAGGCAGGCGGAGTCGGTGAGCTCTATCTTCAGTGAATCCCTGGAACTCCTATCAGAGGGAGAACTACAAGATCTGCCATTATTACCAGAGGACGAGAAAAAATATTATTTTTCCTCAGACGACATAGGGCAGCTCATAAAAGCAGTGAGGGAAACTATGCAGATTGAAGACCACCCACCCAGGACAGTCCAGGACTAAATGTTCGGGGCCTCCGGCCAAGACAGAAAACCATGTTTCTTGTTAATCAGACCCTGCAACAAATTATTGCGGACGAGTGGCAGCAACATGAGAAGAGACTGTCCGTCTCAAAAGAAATTAGGAACCGGCTAGCGTTTGCTCCCAAAGACATCCGCCTTTATAGAAAGACCCCAAAGGTCGACATACAGATCAGGAAGGTGGCCAAGAAAACTCTTCTACCCTTCGAGGATGCACCTCAGCTCTTGGACTCAATGGAAAAAAGGTCGACTGTCTGATGAGGAAGACCTGGGAAGCGACGTCCTTTACAGTCAAAGCTAATATTGTGGCAACATCAGTAGCCAGATCCATGGTCTTATGGTTGAATAGGTTGCAAACATCAATTAAAGACCGGGCTCCCAGGGAAGAGTTAGCCAGCTGTCTTCCCCTTCTGAAAATGGCACCGCCTTTCTAGCAGACTCGTCAGCAGAAACTATTAGATACGGTGCAAAAACCGCGGTCCTCAGTAACACCGCAAGAAGGGCGTTATGGTTAAAAACGTGGTCAGCATACGTAACAACTAAAAATAAACTCTGCGCCATTTCGTTCCAAGGCGAATATATGTTCGGGCCCGTCTTGGATAAAATACTTGAGAAGGTAGGAGACAAAAGCAAGACCCTTCCGGACAGGAAATCCTACAGGAAGCCATCCTTTCCAAGGAGGACACGGCAACCACCTCCAGAAATCAGAGGGAAAGGAAAAACGGGAAGACAGTCATACCCCAAGGGAGGTCGGGGTAAGGAAGCTCAACCCATTTCTGACTCAACAGGGGGTAGACTAGCACGTTACCTGGTCCAGTGGCAGGGGATAACATCTAACCCTTGGGTACTTCAGATGATTGAGACTGGAGGCCGAATTGAATTTGACTCCCTACCTCCTAGGAGAGTCTTTCTAACCTCCCCAGGGTCCCCACAAGAACAGAAAAATCTGCTAAAGGGCATCCAGGAACTTAAGGACCTAGCAGTCATTATGCAGGTTCCCGAACATGAAAGGGGTGAGGGATTTTATTCTCCCCTTTTCTTGATTAAAAAAACCAAATGGCTCTATCAGAACCATCTTCAACCTCAGAGCCTTAAACAAATTTATTTCTTACAAGAAATTTAAGAAGGAAACCGTGAGGTCCATTGTACCACTAATAGATCCCAACAGCGTCATGTGCACTATAGATCTCAAAGACTCATGCTATCATGTCCCAATAGCCGCAGTTCACCACAAATATCTGAGGTTCGCTCTGCGGGACGGTGATATAATCTATCACTATCAGTTTATGGCTCTACCCTTCGGGATCTCGACTGCCCCTAGAGTTTTCACGAAGATAGTGATAATAATAAACTTTATTTGTATAGCGCCAACATATTCCGCAGCGCTTACATAGACAGGGGGGAATACAGAAAGACAAAATACAAACATTACAGAACCACGGTTACATATAGTAATCAGTTGATGGAAACAATAGGGGTGAGGGTCCTGCTCCAACGACCTTACATACTACAAGTAATGGGGTAATACAGAGGGTAAAGGGGCTGGAGATGTGCACGGTATGGCGAGGTGGAGAGTGAGCGATGCTCTACACATAGACAATGGTCAGACATTTAGCCGTGTGACGGCAGAAACGGTATGAACGCAGGAGGGTATGAACGCAGGAGATAGAAATGATAGCTTATTTTAGGCAAAATCAGATTCTCATTTTTCCATACCTGGACGACTTTTTGTTGGTATTAAGAACAGAAGCCATACGCGCAGATTTGTCCGTAGTCTTGTCTAACCTGAATAGTTTAGGTTGGATAATAAACGAACAAAAGTCCGATTTAACTCCGGGTACACAGAAGATATACTTAGGTGTACTCCTAGACTCCCGCATCCAGGAATCGTGGCTTCCACTATCTAGAAGGAAAGACCTTATTCAATCCGTAACCTCCCTGTGTCGGGCTACTACGGTGTCCATCAGAGACTCAATGAAAGTGCTTGGCGTTTTGACAGCCTGCATACAAATAATCCCATGGGCACAAGCCCATACCCGACAGCTACAACGGTTCATCCTTGCTAGGTGGGACGAACGGCAGACCTCCCTAGACAAGGTGAGCTTTTCCGTCCAAGTTAGAGTCTCTGCACTGGCGGACCTTACAGAGGAACCTGAGTAAGGGTACCTCTTGGTCACGGGAACCCGCCATATCTGTCACAACAGATGCTAGCAAAACCGGATGGGGAGCACAAGTAGCAGACCTAACCCTGCAGGGAACTTGGGATTCCCAAATAGCTGCACGCTCATCCAATTATAGGGAATTAAGAGCGATATGGGAGACCCTTCGTGCAGCAGAACCCCACTTAAGAGGAAGGCATGTTAAAATCCTAACCGATAACATGACAGCCCTGTCGTTTGTTCGTCACCAGGGGGGAACACGACACCCACACCTCCAACAACTGACGGGAAAGATAGTTCGCTGGGCGGAATCCACCATGCTATCCCTTTCAGCCATTCATCTAAAAGGGTCCACAAACGTCATTGCAGACTTCCTCAGCAGACAAAGCGTCCTTCTGGGAGAATGGGGTCTGAACCAGCAAATCTTCGACCAGCTAACACGCCAGTGGGGAAAACTGCAGATAGATCTGTTCACCACGAGGGGAAATACAAAATGCCGGGACTTCTATTCGCTCAACCCAAGAGATAACCCATGCGGAGTAGACGTCCTGTCTCAAAGTTGCTTATGCTTATGCATTTCCCCTCTTCCCACTGATCCCGCACACCCTCAGAAAGATTCAGGCCAGTCAAGCGTCAGTAATCTTAGTCGCCCCCATGTGGAACAAGAGACCCTGGTAACGCCTATTAAAGGCTTTAGCGATCCGGGGCCCACTTCGACTACCGGCCATGGAAGATCTCCTTCTCCAGGGCCCTCTAACATACTTGAGGGTCGAAAAATTTAAACTAGCGGCCTTGATGCTGAAGGCGTGATACTTCGAGGGAAGGAACTTTCCCACAAAGAAATAACCACCTTGACCAAAAGTCGTAAACCTGTAACTACATCCATCTATGATAGAGTATGGAGAAAGTTCTCAGAGTTCTGTAACTTAGATCCAGGCAAAATTCCAGATATTGATAGACCCATAATCCTGGAATTCCTTCAGGCGGGCCTAGAGAAAGGCCTTTGCCCAAGAACTCTTAGGGTTCAGGCAGCAGTGTTAGGATCATACCTAGACTTTCCCTTGGTGGAACACCGCTCTGTTTGTAGGTTCCTTAAGGGGGCAGACAGACTTCAGCCCTTTATCAGGGAAACCTTCCCTACTTGGGACCTGAATTTAGTCCTAAATAGCTTCTGCAAACCACCCTTTGAACCCCTCTCCCAACTCCCCCTAAGACTTACGCTAAAAGTTTCTCTCCTAGTCGCCATAACCTCAGCCCGGAGCGTAGGAGAATTACAAGCCTTATGTTGTGTCAAACCACACATGCTATTACAAGACGATAGAATCACGTTTAAATTAGACCCAGCCTTTCTTCCAAAAGTAGTGTCCAAATTCCATAGAGAGCAGACAATTACTCTGCCCTCTTTTTGCCAAAACCCCCGTAATGACAGAGAACAAGAGTTTCACAGCTTAGATGTCAGAAGGGCCATTCTAACGTATTTAGGGGCTACCCACTCTTTTCGGAAAAATAACAACCTTTGTCCAATTTCAGGGGCCGGGCAAAGGAAAGACCGCATCTAAAAGTACTATTGTGAGATGGATCAAGACTGCCATCCAGGAGGCGTACAAAGCTAGGGGTCTCGATCCCCTGGGGAAAATCAGAGCCCACTCTACACGCTCTCTCTTCCTCATGTGCAGAGAAAGGCCAGGCTTCTGCCGAGCAAATCTGCATAGCGGCCACCTGGTCTAGCCTACATACCTTCATCAAACACTATCGGACAAAGACCTGGGATATGGACGGAAGTAGTCCCACCCTAAAGTCACCCATAATTTGGTATTGCTCCATTGTAAATGGGGCCGTCGGGATGACGACCTGGAAATATACGTATTACTTACCGGTAGTCCTTTTTTCCGTGAGTCATCACGACGGCCCATAGTTCCCTCCCTTATAGTATAATTATGTTCTTTTCAATGTAAATATGACCGAATAAAGGTAAATTTTGGTTCAGTAAACTGGCCACCATAATAATTTGAAAGTCAGAGGTATGGTGGAAAGGGAGGTGCTTTTAAGGGCTCTTCCTGTCCCTACCGAGGTCAGAGGGCAACCTCCATTGTAAATGGGGCCGTCGTGATGACTCCTGGAAAAAGGACTACCGGTAAGTAATACGTATATTTTCACTTTCACTCCCTAGTACATAGCGCTCATTGAGCGCTATTTACCAGAGAAAGGAAGGCAGAAGGGGTTAAAAACCCCTCCTGCCTTCTCCCACGGGTTCTCAGCTGACATGCTTCTGATTTATTGCAGAGGCTTTAACACCCCCCCCCCCCCCCCACCACCACCACCACCCTTGTGCTGTATTTTTACTATTGGCTGGGTTTGAAGCCCAGGACCAAGCGCCAGAAAATTTACTGAGATTGGTCCAAAATAAATGGGTTAAGCATTAGAAGTCATTCCGAGGATTTCACACTGCAGCGTTGTTTTTTTTACGGATATGCTGCAGCCGCCTGTGAGAATGGACAGGAAAACTTGGATAAAGCTCTGGACTTTGGCTATTCATTCATGCGAATTTTTTTTTTTTTTTAACCGCGATCAGTAGAGTGTAAAAACATACGTTCACATGAAGGAGGCCTTAGGCCCACATTTCACAGGCGTAAGTGTGTTTAGGCGTATATTTGCATGCCGTATTTGCACAATGGGCGTATTTTACTGTATTTTCTGCACGCACATGCCGTGTTTCTCAGCGTGCAAAAGAACACAAGCATGCTCCTATTGATTTCAATGGGCAATTAAGTTTTAGGCTAGTGACCCTGCGAATGGCACTTTACAGTATTGCGTATGACCACGGAGGCAGGCGGTCATGCGCAGTACTGATTTTTCTTTAGTTTGTATTTCGCACAACATCGCTTAGCGGTAACACTGATACCCGCAGCCCATATGCAGTGCTAATTGTGTATGGGCTGCTGGTCGCTCTCCTCCATTAACATCAATGAAGGCCGTCCGCTTGGATTCCTCAGTAAAATAGAGCATGCTGCGATTCTTCTTCCGCTCGCGCCATTTTTACCCGTGAATGTGAAGTGTGCTATTTTTGTGCATAACACACGAAGATAAGACAGGCTGCATTTTTAGTAGCGCAACAAAAATGTGCGCACAGAAGAGCATGTGACCAAACCCATGGAAATCAATGGTGTCTATTCACTGCATATTGTGCATGCAAATTTTTTGTGTAATACGCAGCGCAAATGCATTTGTGTGAATAAGGATACTTAAAACTGGAGGGGGGTAAGCAGTGAGTCTGTCTCCGGACTCTGGGATGGCTTCACGCTCCCACTGTTGCGCTGGAGCGGAGGAGAAGCTTCTGGTCACGTCCAGCTCATTTGTCTCACAGAAGTGCCGAAAATCTGCTGGAAATGCAGATAAAACCCAGACAGTTTCTCTTTCTGTGTAAACACTTAGGTCACATTGTGTAAATATTTAGGAATAAAGACGCGCCCCGAGTTCTGCTGTGATGGAACGTTACTACTGGAGTGATATATATAGAAAAGAATAAGGCGGTAGACTTCTCCCTGCAATTACCCCTCCTACCTCTAGGAACAGTGTTCTGTTAGGACTTCTCTGAGGCAGTAAAAGCCTCTGTTCACATAGCAGTTTGGTGCTTTATGTGGCATGTACATATGAACCCCTGTAGAAAGGCATGACGCTTAGATCTAGAGATAGGATTCTATGGTACAGCTTTGGAATAGCCTCCACTCTGTGCCAATAAGGGTGCCTACCCACTAGCTATATTTTTTCTAGTGAAGCTATATCATCCATTGTTTGCAGTGGGGTCGGCAGCAGCAGTGCCGACCCAATTCAAAGCAATGGGATAGCATCACTGACTTCTGCCACAGCTGTGACAGCTATGGCAGGGGTGGGCCCTCAGAAAAAACGATGTGTGCACAAGGATAGTGACTTAAAGGGGTTGTCCGGCCATGACAAGTGCATGTATACACTTCTGACTGTACGGACGAGCACCACTGCTGGGTTGCGATGTTTAGTGGGACAGTGTTTTATAATTGAGGTATTTTGCTGATTTATGTGATTTATAAGAGACTGTTATAATATTCAGCACATGTTGGTGTTGCGCTGATCTTTAGCTGGAGTTAGTTTGGTTATCCAACGTTTCTGTAATAACGTCATACCGCTCATCTACTAACAGAAGCTGCTTCTGCCAACTTATTCTTTAAGTTTGTTAGATTATATATATTTTTTAAGCCTGGTGTCTAGAGATGAGCGAGCACCAAAATGCTCGGGTGCTCGTTACTCGGGACGAAATTTTCGCAATGCTCGAGGGTTCGTTTCGAGTAACGAACCCCATTGAAGTCAATGGGCGACCCGAGCATTTTTGTATATCGCCGATGCTCGCTAAGGTTTTCGTTTGTGAAAATCTGGGCAATTCTACAAAGTCATGGGAACGACACAGCAACGGATAGGGCAGGCGAGGGGCTACATGTTGGGCTGCATCTCAAGTTCACAGGTCCCACTATTAAGCCACAATAGCCGCAAGAGTGCCCCCCCCCCCCCCCGCACTGTCAGCGTAAAGATCGTTCTCCTCTGCCATAGCTGTAACAGCTGTGGCAGAGAAGAATGATGTTTGCCCATTGAATTCAATGGAGCCAGCAATACAGCAGGTTCCACTGAAAGCAATGGGCTGTCGGCGATCGCAGGATGAATTATCGGGAAGGGGTTAAATATATAAGCCCTTCCCTGCAATTCATCCAGAAATGTGTTACAATAAAAATATATACCGGCGTATAAGGCGACGGGGCGTATAAGACGACCCCCCAACTGTCACCTTATACGCTGGCAATACAGTGGAGCAAAGAATAAAAATCATTACTCACTTCTTCTGACGTTCTGCGGCGCTCCTGCAGGCTGTTGCTCCCTCCTGGTCCACGGCAGAGTATTGCTTTCTGGACGCAGGGCTTGAAATCCCCGCCTCCAGAAACACAGCCAATCACAGCCATTCAATGACATCATTGTCATTGGCTGTGATTGGCTGAAGGCACGTGTGTTTCTGGAGGCGGGGATCTAAAGCCCTCCGTAGAGAAATCAATGCTCTGCCGGGAACCAGGAGGGAGCAACAGCCTGCAGGAGCACCGCAGAACACCAGGAGGGAGTGACAGCCTGCAGGAGCGCCGCAGAACGTCAGAAGAAGTGAGTAATGATTTTTATTCTTTGCTCCGCTGTATTGCCGGCGTATAAGGTGACAGTTGGGGGGTCGTCTTATACGCCCCGTCGCCTTATACGCCGGTATATATTTTTATTGTAACACATTTCTGGATGAATTGCAGGGAAGGGGTTATATATTTAACCCCTTCCCGACAATTCATCCTGCAATCGCCGGCAGCCCATTGCTTTCAGTGGAACCTGCTGTATTGCCGGCTCCATTGAATTCAATAGGCAAACATCGTTCTTCTCTGCCACAGCTGTTACAGCTGTGGCAGAGAAGAAGGATTTGTCTTCTATATGTTCTCAATGGGGTCGGCGCTGCTGCCGCCGGCCCCATTGAGCGCATATAGAGAAGATTTATGGCCTTAAGAAGGACCGTTGGGGTTCTTGAAACCTAAAATCACTCCTAACGCTCTCCCTATAGCAGCTCCAACACGATAGCACTTTCCCTGAACTAATGTCAGAGCGCATCTGTGGCGAGCCGCGGGAGGGGCAGATTTTAATACTCGGGTGACACCTGATCTCGCCAGCCACTCACTGCAGGGGGGTGGGATAGGGCTGGAACGTTGCAGGGGGAAGTTGTAATGCCTTCCCTGTCTTTCTATTGGCCAGAAAAGCGCGCAAATTTCTCAGGGAAGAAAGTGAAAGTAACTCGAACATCACGTGGTACTCGTTACGAGTAACGAGCATCTCGAACACCCTAATACTCGAACGAGTATCAAGCTCGGACGAGTATGCTCGCTCATCTCTACTGGTGTCCCATCATGCTCTGATCCCTGTCGCCTACCCGTACTGCAATATATGAATAGACAAGGCTGCTATACTTGTACTCAGGTCAGCCATTATACTGGAAATGTCAGGGTGCCATGAAATTCAGATCTCAATCATGACTGAAATGGAAATAGCTGTCTACATGCAGCCACCACCGGTGGCTTGGATTATGGAGAGAGCTAAACTGTCCTATGCCGTTTCCCAGGGGTTCAACTAAAGGCTCATGGGCCCAGGTGCAAAGGTTCAGCTGGAGCCCACTGCCTGATCATAAGAAAAATATGCCCAGATAGCGCCTCAGGATCGTCATTCAACTGTGCAAAATGATACAATTCTAATCCTCCAGAAGGGGGAGAGCTGCGGAAATAATTGGGGTCTCTCATAAGAGAGTGATCCCAAAAGAATACAATAGGAGATAGCTATTAGCAAACAAAAAAACTTTTCTGCGCTCTTAGAATTGTTCAATTTTACAAATGGTGATTGTCCAATAGTGAACAGGAATTACACTTACTCGGGAGGAGGGGGGTATGATGACAAGAAGCCCCCTCCTAGAAGTGATGTCTCCTTTCTGTCCAAGCAAAACGTCACGTTCCAAGCGTTTGGATAAGATAATATCGCTTTATTCTGATACACAATCAAACAGGCAACGCGTTTCTGTGCTCTCAGACACCTTTCTCAAGCCATGTTTAAATGATATAGCAAACATACATATATAGCATTACTAAAGTACCTTACATTCACGGTCATCTGTGTTTGCCGGTGGTCGCGGCAAATTTGTTCATGGGAGCCCTAGAAGAAGAAATACAAGAAGAAAACATCATATTTTATCGTCGTTTCATTGATGATGTCTTTTTCATATGGGGAGGAGTAGAAGACGAATTAAGAAATTTCATAAAAAAATTAAATTCGAGCAAACGGGGCCTTGAATTCACGGGTAACTATAGTCAAAGCACAGCAGTATTCCTAGATGTAGAAATATTTATCGATAAAAATACAAATAATACAAAAAATGTTTTTAAACAAACAGACACAGTTATTTGAAGTTTACTAGCTGCCATGCAAAATCTTGGAAAAACAATATTCCATACGGTCAATTTGTACGCATGCGTCGAAATTGCACTAAAACTGAAGACTTTATTACACAGTCAGCAATATTAAAACAAAGATTTCATGAAAAACAATATCCAGTACAACTAGTTGAATCTGCCTTCAATAAAGCATTGATAAGAAGAACTGAAAATACCGAACAAGAAGTAGAAGAACAACAACAACGAAAAAAGAAAATGAAAAAAGATGAAAACAATATTGCCCAATCAAGATTCATAACAAAATAGAATACACAACATGGAGGCATACGAAGCATCTTACAAAAACATTGGAACATACTGAGAGATGACCCTTTTCTACAAAAAAGTCTATCCGAAAGACCAGTAGTAACATTTAAAAGAAACAAAACAATCAAAGATATTGTAGCCCCCTCTTGCCCTTTCAAAAGACAGAAAAACAAACAAAATAATGTGAATCATTTTTTAAAACCGATTCAGGGTGCATACAAGTGCGGTATATCTAGATGTAAATGCTGTGCACACATCACACAAGGAAAAAAAGAAATATCCATATCCTCTAAAAAAACCCCCACAAAATTAAATCCTTATTAACATGCAGTACAAAATATGTGATTTATCTTCTGCAATGTCCTTGTGGGCTAAGCTACATAGGACGCACAACTAATGCTTTACGAATACGGATCAATAAACACCGTAACAATATAGTGAACGGTTTTGATAAACATAGTGTTTCAAGACATTTTATGAAAGCACACAATAAAGACGCTAGAGGTCTGAAAGTAACCCCATTAGAGAAAGTAAAACCAGAATTCTTTTCTTTACTCAAAAAAGGAGAAATGTACTGGATCTTTAGGCTACAGACACTGAATCCGACAGGGCTGAATGAAACTCTAGAAAATTTTTTTTAAATAAAAACGAATAATCCTAATGTTTTATATAGAAAGAAATTTTAAAATAACACCCACGAGAACATATATATATATATATATATATATATATATATATATATATAAAAATAAAAAGGCTTTTTTTAGTTTTTTGTTTTAATGAGATTATTTTATAGATAATAGGTATCATTAGTATTTATTATTATTATTATTATTTGTTATATATTTCTATCAATGTCATAAAATATTTTTTATATATACTTATATGCAGTTGTATATATACTTTAGTACGTATTTATATATATACTATGTGACTGTCAAACTAATCCTGACCCGGTAAACTGTTGTATCTATGTAAGCGCAAGTAACGCAAGTAACGCTCCACTGACACAGATAAACATCACATGACACCTACATGATATGTGGGAAAAATGAAACAAGATCTAGAATACCGCTCCTAACGTTCAGGGAGCAAGTACGTCACACATAGATCACATGATTAACGCTGCGTTGCCCACAATATGGATACTAAGGGCAGATCACGCGCCGGTCACATGACGGCCGTGATGACGTCAGGAACTTTGGACACACCTCCGACAATACCCATTCTTGATTCTAGGAACGCCTCACGCCGATCATGTGACGGCCGTGATGATGTTTTGTAAACTCCAACACGCCCCCAATATGGCCGCGACCACCGGCAAACACAGATGACCGTGAATGTAAGGTACTTTTAGTAATGCTATATATGTATGTTTGCTATATCATTTAAACATGGCTTGAGAAAGGTGCCTGAGAGCACAGAAACGCGTTGCCTGTTTGATTGTGTATCAGAATAAAGCGATATTATCTTATCCAAACGCTTGGAACGTGACATTTTGCTTGGACAGAAAGGAGACATCACTTCTAGGAGGGGGCTTCTTGTCATCATACCCCCCTCCTCCCGAGTAAGTGTAACTCCTGTTCACTATTGGACAATCACCATTTGTAAAATTGAACAATTCTAAGAGCGCAGAAAAGTTTTTTGTTTGCTAATAGCTATCTCCTACTGCCTGATCATAGTTTCCTCATAAACTATTTTAACCCCTTAAGGACCAAGCACCGTGAATTTATGGCACTTGGTCCTAGACATTAATCGCGGCTGATAGTAAAAATAGGGCACAAGAATAAAGCTCCTGGAATGTAGCAGAAGCAGGTCAGATCCATCTTTTGTTATAGCTGAGGCCCCGGGGAAGAAGGCAGAAGCAGTTTTTAACTGCTTCTACCTTCTACTTTACAGATTACATAGCGCACAATGAGCAGTATGTAGAGCGGAGAGGAAGTGGAAGTGTTACACTAGTCAACCTAGCAATCATGTGACTGTCAGA